>NC_092862.1:7479691-7626727 GCF_032062135.1 Pyxicephalus adspersus | reverse complement strand
GAAGGGGATAAATTGGCACAGGGTGATCAGAAGGGGAATAATCTTTTAGAATCTTTTTTTTCTAGATTTTCCTCCTTTAAAATTAGGTGCGTCTTATATGCCGGAGCGTCTTATACGCCGAAAAATACGGTATATAGCCCCAACATATTACACAGCGCTGTACATTAAATAGGGGTTGGAAATGCAGACAGAAACAGACAGTGGCATGGGAGGAGGAGAGGACCCTGCCCAGAAGAGCTTACAATGTAGGCGGTGGGGGAAGTATCACACAATAGGAAGGGGGATATGTAGTGGTGAGAAGTAGTGAGGGTTTAAGAGACAGGAGAAGACGGGTAGGTGAGTGTGAAAAGATGGGTTTTAAGTGCTACTTTAAATGAGCCGAAAGTAGGAGCAAGCGGAATAGTGCATGGAAGACCATTCCAGAGATTTGGGGCAGCTCTAGAAAAGTCTTGGACCCATGCGTGTGATGGGGTTATTTGTGAAGAAGTCATTAGTAAGTCATTGGAGCAGCGAAGAGAGCGGCTAGGGGGTTATTTTTCTACTAGGTCAGAAATGTAAGTGGGACAAGAACTGTGGGGGGATTTGAAAGCAAAGCACAGGGGCTTGAATTTGATTCTCAGGTGAAATAGAAGCCAAAAAAGAGAACTACAAAGAGAGGCTGCGGAAGAGGAGTGGTGGGAAGGCTGTGTATGGTGTAGATAGGTGGGTAGATAGGTGGGAAGGTTGGATGAGCCTGGCTACAGCATTAAAAATAGATTGTAAAGGAGAGAGTCATCATGTTGGTGGAATACCAAAGAGGAGTACAGTAGGCCAGATGAGAGATGATAAGAGCACATGCATCTGTCAATCTTTTGTCACTGGAAGCGATCATAAAATATAGTTTCCAGCAACAATAATTGAGAGTGTGTATGCAGCCTTAGTCTCTCTTGTGCTCTTTTATACATGACACCACCCTTGGCTAAATACCAACACCCATGTGGCCCTAGAAGTATGTGTGTGAGGTGACTTTTAATATATGCTTCCTTGATAGCAAATGCATGATGTAGTACATCAGAGTTGGCTGCTTTACTAATCCTTTAAGTGTGTACAGTTACTGTATGCTAAATTCTTTTGTATATTTATGTTGCATATCCTTTTTTTTCAATATTTGAACTATAGAAAATATATCCACCCTGAGTAAGCTCTGGTGCTAGATGTTATCAAAGCCTGTCTTGGTGCCTCTTCCAGTATGACATACGTGGAGGTTGCTTGCTCATGCTGAAGCAAAAATTGTGGACTTTGTGTACAAAATAAATTGAAACTCGTATTCATTTGTAAGCAGACCACCCCAGCCAACATGCACATGCGATGCTGAGCCTCTGTGATTCAAAGAATTGAAATTCAAGAAAGGGACAGGTCAGGGTCAGGGTACAAATGGCCCAGATGATGTTAAATTTCCATTAGTCAGAAAACAAGGCAGCCTCCACCTGACTTGCTGCGGCTTCCAACTGTAAAAAGTTCACATTGTCCAGAGAAAGAAGTGTAAGGAAATTTAGTACAGGGGGAAAGCCAGTACAACTGTGCAAGACTGGGTAAGGGAAGGCTGGAGGGCGGCTTTAAAGAGCAATTGAAATTGCATCACTGCTATGTTATTTTTAAGACAAAAATAAGAAGCTGCAGAAACACACACACGCTCAAAACACCTAACAAGCAAATAAATGTACCATTTAAGGGTGGGAATGAACTGATTCCATGGAGACCTCTGGAATAGTGCTCTATCAAAACAAGCCTTCCACTTTCAGAAAAAGCTGTTTACAAAAAAGCTATTTTTGATGCCATATAGAAAACATTGCACATGTGTAAATGCAAGGGAGGTGTCTGAATCTCTCCAGAGATTGCCAGATATTAAGAGGAACTGTAGGCATCATAAGCCTGCACACCAGGATAGTATAAAACATCATTTAATCCAGCTAATAAATAAAAAAGCTTTACTTGTTCAAAAATGTATTTCTAACAATTCTGTCCTGAGGTTTACACAGAATTGTCACCCCATTTTTACTGCTAAAGCTAAAGGGGAACTAAAATTCCGCTTTTAAAGAAGTTCGATCAGGCAGGCATTATTGCAAAAATTGATTTCTCTGTGGAACAGTCAAAAAAGCATTGGTTGATAGGATACCTGGAATCCTAGCTGCCTTTGCACTTGGGAGTAAATAAATTCCCATGCACCCATGCGGGAGTTACATCACCATGGCCTTAGCCAATCAAGATGGCTGAAGATCGCAAGGCAGAGACGAAGGAAGAAGACAGCGGCTCCCTGCAATGCAACATGGACAGCTCAGTATAGCAGGGTTTAGTTCCGGTTTAAGTTACATTTACAGATCTTGTTCTTTCCCTAGCCAGCAACTGGACAGTGAAAAGAAAAACTGCAGGCAGTTGAGCTCATGCTTTTACTTACGTTCGGGGGGGGGACATGATTGAAACCTTCTAAACTGACCTTCTCATGTGATTATTCTATGTTTGTGTCCTCCCATTGGTGTATTTTTCTATCCAGAGTAGACATACTTGCTCAGTCTTGTCCTCATTTTACCCACTGCTTTTATGTTGCATATCCCATGACGCTTCTTTGTGTCCTAAGTATTAAGGAGCCACTCATCCCTTGCTGGTTTTTTGCAGCCAATGTCAAATCGCATGGAACACATTGAAATCCAATTCTCCTTCATTAGGTTTACTTGTGACTTAGATATATTAGAAAGTTGAAAGATGCATGTGTTAACCTGAGAAAAAAAAAGCAGAAATAGGAAGCTGAAAAAAACGTTTTATTTTGATGAGAAGGGAAGAAGATTGGAATTATATGATGCTAAATGTATGAGGAAAGCACGACCTAAAAAACATTAAGGGAATAGGATTTAGAAATGAATCTTCAAGAACATAAGAGCTTGCCCCCAGACTAACAGAAGAAAAGTTTAAAACTAAGCCTAGTGTTTTACTGGAGGGGTAGTTCATGTATAGAATAGACTTTAGGTTTAGGTAATGAGTAAGTCAACGGAAAATCAGGTTAAACTTCCTCGGGACAAGTTCTAATTCCCCTCTGCAGCAGTCTCAACTTTTTTCATTCTTTTGTTTCTAATACCTTGTACAAATCTGCATTGCATACCCACCCACACTGAAAATTTACATTCCAACTTAAAGGCTTTGTTATTTAATTTGTAACTTTTGTCAATTTAGTCAATGACTTTGTAATTGATGCTTCAATATATTACTATTAAAACTTATTGAAACAGGAAAACACATAGATGCATTGAAAGATCTTAACTGTCTTTTCTCTTGCAGGAGCCGTGGAGGAGTTCCACCTGCTTCAGCAGGAGTACCAAGAGGGGCACCGGCTCCCAGAGGAGTGACTCCTTCGAGGGTATCATCTGTAAGGGCTCGGGGAATATTGGCCACAAGAGCAAGAGGGCTGCCTCCTCCCGCTGGCTATCGACCCCCACCGCCAGCACAGGAAACCTATGGAGAATATGTGAGTATCATTGATAAGCCATGACATTGACTTATTTTTATATTTTAGACCTGTGGTATAAACAAGTCATTCTAAATAGACAGCCGACCCAGCATTATGAACTGATGAATTGTATGGCTCCAGCCACTATTATAATTTAAGATATAAACCTTTACTTAGGCATTGGCAAATTCTTAAACTTAAACTCTGGGCAGATAAAAAAGACGCAAGTAATAATGTATCTCTGTGTTCCCTAATACATTCTGTTTTAATGCAGGCAGTGTGAGTGTAAATCGAATAGTTAGGGTATATTTGACTTGGTATCAGTCTTAGAAAGTCCTCTGCACATTACAACTCATAGGTGGGGAGGGAGAAGCAGAACAAGGAGCCAATCAGTTGCAATGAATTTCAAAAAGTATTCAAATTGGACATAAGAAGAGAGTGCAAAAAAATTAGCCAATAGTATGATTTGTCTGCTGGCTATTTTTGAAAAGTTTATTCACAGTCAGGGACTAGTGAGGAGACCTATGGTAAATGGTATTTAACTGCAGCAGACAAAGGACAAGTTTTTTGTCTTCCCAAATATAGGTGTGACATTTCAAATTTGGAAAAATCTTAGAACCAGATGAGCAAAAAGTAAAAAAAAGCTCACTGATGTTATGTATATCAAGCTGTTTGGCTGGAGTTCAGTTTTATCACTCCGAGTTTAAAAATTAACCCTCACTGACCTCTGTAATTCCATGTACCAGGACAAATTTATAGACATTTTGTTTAGCTTATCTTTTAAACCCAGGTCCTCAACTAGTTAAAAGCCTCTGCAAAATTCTGAAAATGTTGCACAGAATTAATATATTGAGGTGTGATTTACAGCAGTCTGTGTGAGAAGAAGTGTGAATAATCATTGCAGTTACTGGAGAAATTTAGGTTGCTCATCTCACATCTTCGTTTACCTGGTTTGTGTTTTACTTTAGCAACTTATTAACTGCAGAAAAGCCAAAGTAGTGTTTTGTGATTTTGGGAGCTAGAAAAAAGAACAGCAAATAGACACTGAGCATCTTTTGCTCTTAAATTAAAACTGCAATTGTGTTTCTAGAAAGTTTTAGATTCGTATTGTAGCCTGTAGCAAGGAACAACGTCAAGGCTGCAGCATTGTTTTGCTTGGAAAGAGATTGGTGAATGTGTAGGTAAGAGGGGAGATAGGAGTTCTGTAGTCCATCTGGCAGAACTGACAACACTGCATGGAATTTCAGTGCAGCTCAGACATCGGGCCTGGTTTATTAAAGCTCCACAAGGCTAGAGAGGATACACTTTCATCAGTGAAGCTGGGTGATCCAGCAAGCCTGGAATGGATCAGGTTCAGGATTGAAAACATTTGCTAACAAATAGCAAATGACTTTGAAAAAATCAATTACAGGTTTGCTGGATCACCCAGCTTCACAGATGAAAGTGTATCCTCTCCAGCCTTGGGGAGCTTTAATAAATCAGACCCATAGGGATAGAAGTCTATCATGGAAGAACCTGGGTGATCCAACAAACCCCAAACAGAACTCTTAAATATAATTTGCTTTTAGTTGGCAAATGTTTTCAATCCTGGACCAGATCCATTCCAGGTTTGGTGGATTGCCTAGGTCAGCCTGAAGAGTAACTTAGTAACTAAGCTGGATCTAGAACTAATTGATCTTGTGTCCTAACATACACTTTAACCACTTTACCACCAGCACTTCAATGGCAGTTATCTGTTTGAGAATTAGTTATAAATTGGTGCTTTTATCCCCTTGAATAATGGCCCACTGATCACATAACAGCTTTAGAACCCACCGTTCTATTGTAAGCAAGTTCCGTAACTCTCGGGAGAACAGCCAGTTGGCACACTCCAAGTCACTTGATTTTTGTGATTAACCAATGATCACGTTTCCCTCTATTCATCCAGCACTAGAATGAAAGCAAAGAGAATGCTCATTGTACTCAATTTGTACTGTGCAAAACCCATATGTCTCCATAAAGACCACCTGTTACCTGCACCATACTATCACATAAAGGCTTGAATGGAAAATTAATGAAAGTAATAAAAGTAACAGGTTATATGGACCCAAAAAACTTTTACCTTAATGTTATACTAGTTGCCAAGCCTTAGAAGTTTAAATAATTAAATGAGCTAAAGGAGAAAGAACAGTTTTTTCTTGCAACTCTTATAGTTTATTTATGGTATGTAAATTTGCCATACTAGGCTATACAGAACTCAACTTAGCTAGCCATAAACAATCTTGATCTTGTTCATTAAAGCGTTTCAGGGGTTTATGGAGCGTCTGCAAGCACCCCTGTAACTGTTTAATAAATAAGAGCATTACGGAAGTCAAATTACTTAACCCCAGGCCTACATAAGGATTCCAGAGCTTTCCCTCAAGTCTAATTTTCCACCAACATACCTTTCTAGTCTTCAGGACTTTTAGCTTACTCATATTCTGGATATTTAATTGGGTCTCCACCCTCCCCTAAGGAAGACACACGGCGAAACACGTCAAGATAAGGAGACGTATAATCCATAATACTCAGTTTATCTCTCTATGCTAGTATGTATAGTGTACATACCATAATTAAACTATATTAGTTGCCAGAACAATCAGTTCTTTCTCCTTTACTTCATTTAATTATTACAAGCAATACAAATTATTCCCGCCACAAAACAGGAATTGCATCAATGATTCCGCCATACCTCTTGGTATGTAATAAGAACTATAATGGGAGACCCCCCAATTCCAAACATCCCAAGTTAGGACTAAGTATCTTACCCAGAAAGTTTTGTTAGCTGAGTTTTAAAGAAGCTGTAAGTGGGTGGTGGCCTCTGTGTTGTGATCCAGCTCTTCAGTAGCCTTAGGGCTAAAAACAGCCGGGTGGTTACTGAAAAGTGCCGGTTGGTGGTCCCAGTCCTCTTGGGAAGCATTAGTGGACTCAATTAGGTTCTTTCTTTTTGTTTTTTGTTTTTTGTTTTCCTGACCTTAGGCTGCAAGTCTTTATTTCTTCTTATGGGTAACTTTATCTGCCATGCCATGTTAGTTTAGATTTCTGCTATTGTGTCCATACCTTTTTAGTTTGTGAGATATTTGTAAATGCATTGTGCATTGTCCTGTTGGTTTTGACAATTTTTTTTTTATACTTCTTTTTGTGTCATTTTTTCTGTGTTATGTTGCATTATCAACCTTAATACAAAGTGAAAAGATTTAGCACTATTCTATCAAAACTGATTATGTTACCCCCTAGGGATAATAGAATGTGAATTAAATATACATTTTAGGCTTGACATATTTAGTATCTATTTGCTGAAAATCTAGGTTTAAAAAACACTTAATAATATATGTGTGTTAGGGGCTCTAAGAAGTGGGACTTATTAGTAAATGGGGTTTTAGCCTATACCTGATTCTGGTGCTGTCAATCAAAGACTAAGTCCTGGGTTAAAAAAAAACATTATACTCATCGCTGCAATGTATGCACACATCCTCATTTGTACCCCCTTAAAGCCAAACTCCATTGAAAGCCATACACATTCAAATATATTAATTCATATCTGTATTCTTTATGTTATATCATTAACTGTATATATGAAAGCACAGCTTTATAAGGGCCTGTTCACATCTCCATTTTTTCAGGCTTTTGAACATCTTTTTACAGCCTGCAAACGCTTACAAAACCCTGGTAAAAAAAAAATAATTTGAATGAAAATTAATGGGTGCGGGTTTAAAGCTTTTACCTGTATTTGTTTAGAAGCTCGATGTAGCTTCTATAGTCCATTGGCTGTCCAAACATCTCCCTAGACTTGCAAACACTTATAAAAGCTTGTCCAGACATTTGCAGCCGCAACCTATTTTGCCTGAAAATGATCCAGGAAGCCTAGCTGTGCAGAGTTGGCTTTCAGGAGCGTTTTAACAGTCTGAACATACCCTAAGTATCTGAATTTACCTTGGTCTCAGTCTCTTGTAGTTCTCTAAATGCTTATTCTGGGAGTGGGAAAAGCAGCACAAGTAGCCAATCAGTTGTTCTGCAGTCCTTAGGTACTATACGGAAGCACGGTGAGGGGTGAACATAGTGACCGAGAGATAGGCTTGTGAATATGCTCCTTTTTTGTTTTTCAATTACCAATTACAGGCTAGGGAAGGGATGTAACATTAGTGCATCAGGGGAAAAAACGTGTCCCCTGCCCCAAAACAGGGCTATACTGTGAGTCGGAGCTATGTATAGATCAGGACTGCATGGAAAGAATTGCTAATCCTTTGGCATACATACTTCTCTTTTATAGGTTTTTATTCTCTGCTATATACCTTTGCTGGAAAAAAACATAGAATGGTGCCAGACCTGTCCAGTTATCTTTTTCAGAACTACAGAGCATTGTCTCCTCTCACACACTTTCCATATTGGGGTGTTTTATAGTTCGGCAAAGGAGAACCAAGAGGGCTTATAACAATGACCTTTATTATTAATTGTTACATACAATTTAAATGTATTTACATTTATATACCCGTTTATTGTCCCAGCATTATTTATTCAATTCAGTTGTGAGTTTTGATTTTATTTAAAATGATTATCATGGTGGTTTTTTATCTAGATTGTTGTCACTCACATTACTCCTTTCTGCAGCTCCCTGATAGCAGGGTTGGAAAGCTTCAATCTCTCAATATAGCCCTCTGTCATGCCTCAGGCAAATCACTATTTACAGACTAAAATAGGTGAATATTATCAGCTTACATGATTGTTTACTTGCCATGGGTAGCTCTCCTTCCATTTAATGAATTCATAATTACGTTATACACAGATAGTCTCAGATATAAGATTTGAGTAAAATGTAATATATCAAGTGCGTGTAAAGTGAAATATAGAGCTGGAGTTCATCCCAACCCCCTCACTGAACTCATTCAGCAAATTAAAATAAGCTAATTTGTGAGCAAATATCCAAACAGACCAATTTATTGGCGAAAAAATAAACCCAAAATTGTCACTTTAAAACTTGATAAACCCAAAATTGTCACTTTTTAATTTGATAAAATTCAGCGGTACCCATCGTTTAATCTATTCATTAAATACAGGCAGTCCTTGAGTTACAAACATCTGACTTGCATACAATTCGTACTTACAAACAGAGGCTGTACAGTAAAGAAATCCCTGAGCTGGGTACCTATTTCCTATACAGTCTGTGTTCTACAGAAAATCTGCTGCTCCTGGAAAAGTGCTGCTGATGACGGGTAACAGAGACCACTGTACAGGTAGTCCCTGGGTTAAGGACATCCACCATACGGACGCCTCCTAGATACGAACGGGCTTCTCTGCTCGCTTGTGTGCAGGACAGAGGCTTGAAGGTGGGAGGGGAGCGGTTTGCATGACTTGCAGAAAAAGTCTTTTGCTAAACAAAGCTGAGGTTGTGGGTGATCTTAAGGACTGAGCTCTTTCTGCAGCCTCTTGTTACTCTTTAATGACCAAGACAAACTCCGCAGTTGTTTCTTTTTGCATATCAAAGCACATCTTGCTCCAGAAGTTAATAAATGTTTAGGCTCCATACGGAAGTTTTTTTTTTTTTTTTTTTTGCTTTGTTTGTGATTAGCTCACAGTGAGGATTTTATACAGTAACTGACACCACACTGCCTAATATCATGTTGAGACAAACATCTGTCCTAATTGCATTTATTTTAATAATGTACCTGTTCCGTCTTACATTCAAATTCAACTTAAGGACAACCCTGCAGTCCCTCATATGTAACCCGGGGACTACTTTTACCATACATCATACTTATTGAAGCAGAAATAGCAAAGTTAGAGGGGCAAAATCCTGATTCAGAGAGGTTCACCAAAAAGGCCTGAGATGCTACAGAGCTATTTATGATGAGAAAAAGGAAAGCTCTGTGCAAACTCCCATCCTTTAGCAATCTCATCTTCCCCAACATCATCCATCTTCCCCAATCCCACAATCATCCATCTTCCCACAATCCCATCTTCCCCAACAAGCCCATCATCTTCTACCAAGATTATTTAAGGTTGTACTGCTGTTTAGGCATATACAGAAAGTTATGTAAAGAAAGGTAAAAAATGAATATGTTAAGAGAAACATCTGTCCAAATTGGATTTATTAAAAAAAAAGTGTACCTGTTCCAACTTACATACAAATTCAACTTAAGGACAAACCTACAAAACCTCTATTCATAACCCGGGGACTGCCTGTAATCAGATTTTGCTTTAGAGTTTAGATTTAGTGGATTATTTTTAAAAACCTTGCACAGGCAGTTGCTGCAAACAAGCCATCCCTGTAGCTCTCATTATAAATTCTACACCTGTCAAGTAGTTTGGTCTCTTCTTCCTGAGCAAACTGATCCATGCGTGTCAGATTTGAAGGATACCTTCTCCAGTCTGTGTGTTCCATTCATTCTAGACAATTCAAAATAATCAGATAGTTGGTGATTTAGCTGTGTGTTTCGGTTTTTATAGTAGCAGTATTTCCTTTCTTTTAAAGTCCACGTGTTCCCTTTTGGTTATCTCATTGTTGTGTATTATAATTAATTATTATTATTACAAAGTATTTATATAGTGCCATCAAATAACGCAGTGCTGTACAAAATCCATAGTCATGTCACTAACTGTCCCTCAAAGGTCTCACAATATAATGTCCCTACCATAGTCATATTAAGCCATCCTTTTCAAGCGAAAGGTCATCTGAAGTGATGGTATCTATTATGGTACATTGATATTTGTATAGAAATCATTGTTGTGAAAGCTCTTAACCACTTCTATCTCCCCCTTCACCCTGCTCGATAGTAAGCTCTTCGTCTTCTCTAATCCTTTTTTTTTAACTCTGCTGCATTGTATGCTCTTGTGTGTACAGTATTAGCCTTACCTACCTTCTCTATTGCTCTTGAAATTTCACTTCATTCATTGCTGATATCATAATAGATTATATAACGTTCCTTCTATATTATTCTCTATTCCAACCCCAATAGCTCATCCATCTTTTACATCACACTGGCCTTCTCTTACATCCTAATAGGCTTTGGGATCGTCCACTAAATTTTTTGGCACCTACATGTGTTAAAAACTATTTAGATTCAGATATAGCTCTTTTAAAATGTTTATAGACAGCAGGTTGTAGGTAGGAGTTGCCTTTCTAAGAATAAAGGAAATCTGCTAAAGGAAGTCCAAGTGTGATGTGACTATGGCATCATTCCTAAGCAGATTGTATATGTATATATATATATATATACATATACATATATATATACATACAACACATGACATCAGACACTTCTGACAGTTTTATTATTTTTATATTGCGCCTACATATTACACAGGGCTTTACAAAGTACAAGGTCAAATGTTGGGGTAAAGCCAATTATCCTAACTGCATGTTTTTTGGGATGTGAAGGAATCAAGAGTACCCAGAGCAAACCCACAGAAACACAGGGAGAACCTGCAAACTTCATGCAGGTTGAACCTGGGACCTAGAGCTGCAAAGGCCAGAGTGCTAACCTCTAAGCCACTGTCTTCCCTCCCTAGTAGTGAGAAACATATTGGGCCGTGGAGGTGAGATAAAGCCTGTATGATCACCCTTTCCATCTCTAAAAAGGAAGTTCCCAAAATCCTAATTATATGACATGGATTCCTTTGCTAACCGTCTTATTGTAGGTTCTCCTACAGTACAAAGATGCCTAAAGAAGTCACTTTTTTAAGGCTTGCAATTTTGTGACAGTACAGTGCAGCCATTCCCGACCAGGTTTCCCCTAGACATTGGCGGGGTTTCCCGTTGTTATCTGACCTTCCATTCATTGGTTCTTACATAGTTCTTGAGCCAACACAACTTGGCAGAGCCAGAAGCGTGACTCCAGAAATCATTCTAGCTGACTTTATGAATGCCATTTAGACCGCCACTGTAAGAAGAACATTCTTTCAACTGACCTCTAATGTATGCAGCTTTTTCCCCACTGACACCCAAAGCATTGGTTTTAGGGGTTCCCCAAGACCTGAAATTTTTTTAGGGATTCGTCTGGGAGAATTTGAAGGTAACAGCTAGAAAGAAAAAATGATTATCTTGTTACCACAGCAGTTTTACAGCATTTAGGACATAAATTTAACTTGATATAAAAATAACAGATCCATAGCAAGACCTTGGTCTAAATAAAGTAATGGGTTTTTAGGGGGTTGTTTGTAACCTTGTTGTTGTTGGTAACAACCCCCCCAAAAAAACATTCCTTCATTTGGACCCAAATCTGGCTATGGCTACGTATACATGTTCAATAATTGCAAAAGGTCTTTCCTTTTGAAAATCGTTGCAAAAGGTCTTTCACAATCCTTTCCAGTGATAAAAGACTGAACAAGCGTTGTACATATGACGCAATTCTGCTCTATGGAGTGGGGGGAGAATGACAGAGTGGCACCCCGATGTGCTCTCTCTCTGTTACTTCTGACGTGTGTACATAGCCTATGGGTCTCATTATTATTTTTGTATCAAGTTATATTTAGGCCAGTATACTGAATGTAAAACACCACATTGATATACATACAATACGTCAACATATCCTTTATCAGTACCTTTCACATGGTCATTTAACCTGCACTCCACAAGGAAAGGATAACAACTCTACTGGAACTTGAACAGCAATGTGGAAATGTTGACAACCCTCTTAAGGAGTCAACTGAGAAACACTGGCAGTTCAGATGAGGAAAAGTATATATGATGTAAAGAATACAAATAATGCATTTTTACAATTTACATAACTGTGATGATCAAGCTGTAAACATGCATACAGAAAGCAAAAATAATTTTCTGCCTGGTCATGAACTTTAAAGCTTTATTATATTAAATGTAATTTTCCTATTTCAGGATTATGATGATGGCTATGGAACAGCGTACGACGAACAAAGTTATGAATCTTATGATAACAACTACACTTCTCAAGCACAGAGGTAAGATGCGTCTGCCGGCTGACCTTATTATAACTATTTCATTGCTTGCGCACAGGTTCATTAGCGTAATGAGAGCAGAGTCAAAGCTGCTTCCTGTGCACTTCTCCTTATAGGCCAGGTGCTCTGGGGACATATATTGGCAATTAAAGTGTGGCGTTCATTGAAGCAACAAATTTTTCACCTTAAGAAAACAGAATCGTCTTTTTTTTCTGATTGCTTTTCTATTAAAGCGGTTTTAGCCAGGAGAGGCAAGGCAGAATGCAGGTGATAGAGTGAGAAAAGAGCTTATGTTTTGATTTAGGATGGTTAATTGTGTTTTGTTTTTGACCCTTTGTATAGTAAAATAGAAGAGGGCTTCTCTCCTGCAGCTTCAGGGCTTACCTAGTACCTAATTCAAGTGAATAGGGGCAATTGAAAACCAATTTTTGCAAGTGGTAGATTATGGAGCAGTTCAAGAAGCACCAAAAGTTTACTTTTGGTGTGGTTTGCTGCTCCGGGGCCTACAGCAGCCGTTTATAATCGCTTTGGAGTGGCCAACCAGGCAGTTTACCACTTCAAGTTTAAAAGGGGCCTTGCTATACTATTGATACTCAGGTATATGTAAATTAAACCTTTGTTAATTCTGAATAAATACTCTCATTTAAGACTATCTGGAGAACACGACCAGCTTTACAGATCCCAGTGCTTAATGTCAGAAAGATTTATCCCCTTTCCAGCTTGTCTGTTCAGTCCAGGCGGGAGTTTTTATAAACTATAAAATGATAATTGTTTTTTGCCTTCCTCTGTACCAACTGTGTCCATATGGTTTTTTATCTGGGTTATGTTTATTTCCACTATTTATAGGGGTTGAACTTGATGGACTTTAGTCTTTTTTCAACCTCACCTATTATGTAACTATGTAACTGAGGCAGAGTTTGCTGAGCTCTTGTTTTAGCTAACTCATAATATCTTTGTAAATCCTTTGTCATGAGTAGAAATTATCAGAATTTTACTTCCTTTTGGTCCCCGCTGGTCACATAATCTTGTGTAACTGATTGCAAAGTTTTGCATACACAAATCTTAACAATTGCCATATTTTCATTAGTAATAGGTTTAATTTACACATTGACCTAAGTGCTCCAAACCTGATCTAAAATATTGTTGAAGTGCTAAAATGAAATAGTTTCTGTTCATTCCTGCAAGTAGCTATGATGACATCAAATCAGTCCTTTTGTAGTCCCCTCCTAGGTGCTTAATTTATTTGCGTGGGGAAGGATTATACCCCGTTTCAGTGTTTCTCTGTTGGAGAAATTCACCCCTCTACTATTCATGACTGCTGTAACTGAGACAAAAAATGTTAGTACAGCAAAATCTTCATTATGGTTATAACAAGGTGGAAGTATTTGTGGAACTACAAGTGTCAGGAAAAGTTAAAGAGCAACACAAAACACTCGAGCACTGCTTAATTAAAAGTTAGTACTTAACTTTATTGGATGTGTAGAATGGTCCGAAACAAATACAGTTCAATCAGCAAGATCACATGACTCTGTATACCCCCAGGCAGTGCCAATTTTTATATCATCTAACTGAAAAGAGTTAGGCAGGAAGACGCTGGCATTTCGTTATCTTATCCAGAAAATGTCAGCGTCAGCACTCTTTTCTATGATATCTGGAGTTAACAATTATACACTGATCTTAACCAATAAAATCTCTTTATATAGGCATTGCTAGCTCATTTTGACTAAACCTCCTTGTTACATTATATTTGTGAAAAAATTTGCAGTTGTTAGTATGAGAATATATTTTGTATATTACCAGCTGCTTTCTTTCCCATGACCCATCAGGGCATAACAGCCACAACTTTCTTCTTATCAGGTCATTCCGACCCAAACAAGTATAGGAAGGAAGACACAAGATGATCACAAGGGCACAGACAGCTTACACAAATCCACCTGTACACCCACAATACATGTAGTCAGTATTCCATGTTTTTGCATTTGAATTGCTAAAAAGATTAACTCTTAGGTGTCTCACCAGTGGAATATTTAAAAAGCCTCCCCATTCCTGCTACAGTTGTCACCAGAGATAGGGCTAAATCTTCCAATATCTTACCTTATCCTAAGAGAATTCTTCCTTAGTTTAAGAGACATCTTCTAATATATTGTTGTATTTATGGAAAAGGAAATAAAGTGTAATCTCCCCAAGAGTACACAGACAGCAACTTAAAATATCGTGATGGAGGTTTTTACTTCTTACCTCTTTTTGTTTTTGCTTCAGAGCCTCCATAGGGGCACGAGGGTTAATTTAAAGACTAATAAATTAGAGACTCATTGTTGGCAGCACTTTAAATTTGCTTTTGCCATAAAACCTTTTTTAGACCAGATGACTTTAAGCAGCTTTCATATTTTGTAAAACAATTCAGAATTACAGATTTTGAGATGCTGTAAATCATTCTCCGTTCTAGACATTTTCCACAAAGTTCGCCATACGGTCATCTTCTCATACACATCTCATTTACTCAGACCGTATGGACTGATATAGCGCAACAGAAATGTTTGTCTATTAATCTGTTTATGTTCTCTGGAAGATTTATGCCGAATGGCTTGAAAAATCACTATGAAAAAATGAGGCCCATTGGAAAGCTGCAGTACATCATTTGGATTTAGCATCGCCATCTGCTTAATAGCAGTGAAATGGCTACAGAGACACTTATAATGGGCCATTCTAAGGCATGACAGATGCTGCCATGTTAACCTGTCAAGGCTGAAGTCCTGTAAGCAGATGTAGGTTATGTGTTACGAGGTTGTACGCAACGAAATGGGCCAGCAGTTGCTCAGATCATCTCTGTGATAATGATTTATGCCTTTTGGTATTTCTAAAGAGTCTAGAATGTTATGATGCCATATTCCTTCCCTAAAATATGACACTGTTATGGTCATGTTATTAATCTAACTGATGACCTGGCATATTTAAAGGATACAAGTGAAACCCGTCCTAAATAAAGACGTTTTTATCATTTTTACAATTAATTAATTAGCTTTTTGTTTTTTAACATTTAGTTTAAATCACCATAATACATTCTAGGTACATCCAGACAAAATGAGGTTAGAGGTCTTAAGAGTTTGTTGTCTTTAGAAGGAAGTCACATTCTATAAAAGCCTGTCCCCTACCAGTATGCTCCATGGAAGGATCCTCCAGCCGAGGTCAAGCTTGCCCCCTGCAGTGCAATCAGCCAGTCTAATGCTCCATTCTGATTGGAGAGCTGTTGCTTAGACGTGGCAGGGGATGTTTTGGACCTCTTCCCCACAAAGAGAGACCACTCTGCTCACTCACAAATCTGCCCAGATACTTGCTCCGAATCAACCCCAGCTGCCTAAGCCCCACCTTATCCCCTATTTTTCCCAGTAAGACAAAACAGCACCATGTGTTGGTCAACTGGCTTCAGCAGTTGTTTGTTTTACCAAAATAACTTTATTGTAAAACTTATCAAATAACTCTTTTATGAACATCCTATATTTCACTACTAGGTGACACTAGTAACAATAACCTCTGGTATACCTACTTCAAATGATGTTTGAAATCCTTGAAGGTACCAGCTACACCCATTGCACTGGGTCTGTCACCAGCTTGATATTATTGCTTCTATCCGCATTTCACCACCTCGGGAATGTATATGGATCTTGCAGACCCTTTGCTACACACTTCCGTTTACTTTTTCACTGCTGGAGATCCCACACCATAGATGAGTCGTCAACCACACCAAAGAACTGCCCTCGAGGATCCCAATTGCCAAACACATTCCTTCCCTTTTCATGACTTCCCAGGGTTGGTGGGCAGATGAAGAACTTGGCGTCCCATTTCCACACTGTACAAATCTGGAATGGAACTCAATTCCCTCCTCTGCAACCACCAGCACTTCCTTCTCTTTGCCCTCTATTTCTCCACCACTCGCTCACCATTCCTCCCCTCTCAACTCCCCTTTTTCTTTTACTTAACCCTTAACTGTCTTTGTCCCCAGTGTACACAGTCATGCAGACCCCTTTTGGACTTTGTTCCTCTGCCATCCACTTGGCCCAGATCTTACTTTATCTTCAGCATGCTGACAGGGGACAGGTTTTGCTACGCTTTTTGTTTTGGTCCACCTTTACTGTGTTGAAGCTCATTTTAATCTCTTGACAATTTTTAACTAAAACATTTACAAATAGTAAGAGGGAAAAATAACATCCAAGTTCAGATTGTGAGCTGGAAGTAAAGTCATGTGATACAGTATACATCAAATAGTTTGTGGACACCTGAGCTTTACACGTCTGAACTTTTTAGACATCCTATTCCAAAACTATGGAGTATGCTCATTCGAAACCCCATTTTATACATATCACACCCTTTACCTATTAAAAGCTATAACAGCCTTCACTCTTCTTATAAAACCATATCTTAGTGGAGATGGCTTTGTGAACAGGGGCACTGTCTTGCTGGAACACAAAAGAACTTTCCTCCACCTGTCCCCGCAAGGTCAACATATAAAAAAGGCTTTGCATGCTGTAGTATCAGTGACAACAGAATATAGTAGGTTTGGTTGTTAGGTGTCCAAACATTTTTGGCCCTATAGTGTATATGCCAGATGGTTGTAGAAGTTTACTTTGTTGCCTTTGTACTATTTTGTTTGTCTGTCTAGAATAACAAATGCTGCATACACTAATAACATGTCATCTTACTGACATGACCAAACCTGAATGCCATCTTCCTTCCTTGCAGCACGGCAGATTATTATGAATACGGACATGGAATTGATGAGGAATCCTATGACTCATACGGTGAGTTTTTTATTATTTATTGTATAATTTAAATAGCTGTCAGCTAATCATTTTACCCTGAAATGGTATGTTAGAGGATATATCAGGCCACTCAGCAGCATAGGTCTACAGACTATTACATATATGTGATTAAAGCATACACCCGCTATAATTTACCTTTTTCATTTCTAACAGCATAGCAATTTTGCATTGCTTTTGTGCAGTTTAGCTGACTGCAAGCTGTGAATAGGCTTGTAATTATTCTTTATCTATCAAGTAACTAGGGCATTTGTTTCATAAAAGAAGGGAGCAAAAAAATTATCGCAGGCTTGCCTTTACCCATCAAAGATTAGAAATATAAAAAAATGATTATATAGGATGTAGACAAAAATTCTGCTTATGTTTAAAACCTTTAAAAGTAATGCATTTATACTGGGAAAAAAAGCAAAACTGGGTATTGAACATAATTAGAGATAGCTCACTTATAAGTAAATTTCGAGTTAATTAAAACCACCTATTACAAGCAGGCATGTGTATTTCTCAACACTGTTCCTTCTAATAGTGATCTATTTAGTTTGGCCAACATAAAAAAATACCCATTAAGGACAGCTTTGGTATATGTATAAGGATCCCATTCAATAGTTCCCATTGTACTTTGGATAATACAGCCATTTGGCATCCACCCAAACTGCCTTTATGGTGCCTAATCATATTGATGTATGCAGATAAATATTTTCCAGGTCAGACCAATTACTAATTAATGTCAACAAATGGCTAATCCATCGAGCAAAGACTTTCTTTATATAAGACTGAAAAAATAGGCGTACTAGCTGATATTCTTGTAGTAAGTCTCAGCTACTATGTACCATTGCTGGATGGAAAGGCGATCTTTTGGAACCTGAATGAATAGATCTTTTGGAGGCCATCTTTTGGAGTAATGAATAGATAAGACTAAAAATGCAGCATCAAGACCATAATCTGGTACTCTAGAATAATTTCACCATTCAATATAAAGTTAAACAACTATAGTTGATGAAGATTTTATGGGCAATGTCAGGTCAATGGAGGCTGGCAGTGTCCAAGTATTCTGTCATTATCAATGAGACATCAGCTTGTATGTCCAACCTTAGGGTTCATTAAACCTTATATGGATCATGATGAGTAGTGTGAAGTCACCAAATAAAAATTTAAGTCATCCTAACCAGGGAAGGTCTACGAAACTGCCATAACCTTTTGTTATATGGACAACATTCAATGTGACAGAAAGTCAGGGTGAACCTGTCCCGTCTGCACACAGCACAATAAACCCAATAGAGGTTCCACCCTTTTCTTACTCATGGGCCTCTCTTATCCATGGGCCCCATGTTAAATCTCAAGACCAAAGTAGATTGAGATTTAGATTTTAATAAATTCAACAGAGGTAGAAAGAAAGTATGAGCATACAGTGGGAGGTTTTAATGCAAGCAGTTGTATGCCTGAATAATGTAAATGTTGACCTACAATAATGGCTGGCTGAACTTTCTGAACTGAAGTTTGCAAATCTGTGAATGCAAATTATTCTCAATTATGTTCAAGAAAGTTCAGTATGTCCAGTTTCCTGTCTTACTTAGGACCTGAGATTATTTCCTGTGCATCCCATGGATCATCATGATCATCATCATTATGTTAGTGTTTGGTCTCTTATCCCTTCTATTGACTTTGACTTTCAGCTTTTTTGTGACTTATTAAGTCAACCTGTCAATCTAAATCTTGTCACAAACTTGATATCAACTAAATACAGATACTTAACGTTGCCTCTGTCATTTCCTGCACAATGTAGACTCAGAAGCCTGCATTGTATATTCATGCAAATGGAAAAGTATAGCAGTAGTGTCAAGAGCTGCCACCAAGCTTCCTATTGATCTAATATAATAATTGGTATATCTAATAGCCAATAAAATGGCAAGAAAGTCTGGAAGTGTTGGGCTATCCCTCAACTGTACCAGGAAACCCCATAGCTTAAATATGAGGCACCTTTGGATACAGCAGTTGTTGGAAATAGTGTAATTTTAAGCAATGGTTCTTTGAATTACCTTTTACAAAAATTATTACTGCAGCAGGCTCTCCTTACACCCCTATGACTCCCCTTTGGGGTAACCCAGAATTTTCCCCATAATTGAACACAAAAGTTTTTTCATGGTGGAATTTTTTTAAGATGAATTATTGGGATTGCAAGTAATTCTCAACTACATTTCTTTAGTTCAAAAATGTTCGGTTTTGCCAAATAAAATAACTTGTTAGGTCCAAAGTTTAGTAAAGGTTGGTCCTCATCATTCTACACCTCAAACATGCTTGTAAATTGATCGCAGTGGGCCTGATTTATTGAAGCTCTCCAAGACTGGAGAGAATACACTTTCATCAGTGAAGCTGGGTGATCCGGCAAACCTGGATAGAAAACTGATCTCCAGCCTTGGAGAGCTTTAATAAATCATGCTCATTGTCTGAATTTCTAATATCCACAATCTAAGTTATATGGCTTACTTGAACTTTTAATGATCTATTTTGCACATGGGGGATGTTTTTGTTTTGTTAAAAAAAACCTAATAGTGTTTATTTGGTAAAGAATTAAATTCTATAATCGGTAAAACGATGAATTGTATTCACCAGGGCAAGAAGATTGGGCAAACAACAGACATAAAGCCGTTTCTTCAAGAGCCACAAAAGGAGCCTACAGAGAACAACCATATGCAAGATACTGATTGTACAGTCTGACGTGAATTAAACCTTCTCCAGCCCTGTTTACTGTTCAAAGTAATTTTTTCTACGAAAGCTCATTCCCTTTTTATTAAAACCGTTCTAAACCTGAATGGATGGACTGAAACTAAACCATTTATTTTTCTTTTTATCATTGACAAAAAAAAAAAAAAACAAATGAACAAAAACATTGTAAACCAACCTTGTTATCTAGTCTGTATTTGCAAAATAGGTGGTCAAAAGGATGAATTAACTATTAACTAGTGTTAAACCAGTTAGATTGACTAAACATGTTAATCCATTCTTTAATATAAGCGTAACCTTTTATTTTATTTTAAAGGGTTTTCCTGAGAAACAATAATTCGTTCAGCTTTATTTTAACAGTTTGTTACTTTTCTCTTGTAAATCTGCATAAATGACAAAAAACAAAAAAAAAATCACAATTGCAAATAATGTCGTATCTTTTTGTAATAAGTCTTGAAATGTACTGTAGTGTTGAGCAAAATTTACTGTTGCTTAATACTAATAAACTTTTGAAAGAAAAAAAAAGTGTGTGTGAAATAGTAATTTTATGAATTGTTCCTAAAAATATATCTAAATAGCGGTAAACAGAAAAAAAAAAAACAAATCTAACGCTGATATCTATAAAGGGTTGACAAACGCTGCATGGTTTGTCTTAAAATCTGGTATAAAAACTAAATCTACTTTGATTATACGATGGTAGGATTTAAATGATGTCTAAAGAGCTCCAATGGTATGGATTTGCTTAACTGCCACATTAAAACAATGCAAACAACCAAAAAAATAATGTATATAAAATGGTTTTAAATTAGAGTCTGAGTTTTCTGGAAAAAATGTGACTAGTTTTGATTTTGTTGAGCATTTTTTCACTAGTGCAACTTTGGAATTTAAAAGAATTTTGGTTCCTAAATGAGAACTTCGAACCATGATGGGAACAAATAGCACAAAGCTTAAAAGACTCTCTGACTTGACTAATTGAGGTCGCTTTCATCCGTGGCAGAGGATGCGTATCCCTTAAAATGATCTTCATTTGCAAAGGTAAATAAATCAAATAAAACTTTAATATTCGTTAATTTCTTTAATATATAACAGATAAAAAGCAGGTGGAATTCAAATCAGTTACTTTTTTTATATTATTTTTTAATTATTTTCATTTTTTTTTTTTTTTTAATTTAGGGCCCCTAAATTCTCATTTTAAACCTTAATTTTTTCATTAATCACCTAAAAAGGCTCGGTGTTTAAATAAATAATCTGTAAAATTTCATAACTAGTTGTTTGACAGTGCTTTTGATCCTAAACCTCAGTAATCGACAGAATTTAAAGTTATCAGCTAACGTTTTTAATTTTGTATTGTCCTTTTATTTTTTGAATTCTTTTTTTTTTTTGTTACTGTTTTCATTAATGTGTGTTATGATATTAATGTGTTTTGTAATCAATGTCTTTTCTCGCCAGGAAGTGAGTAAAACGCTTGCTGAAGAACAGGACTGAAAACAAGGAACATTTTACATTTTTGGTAAGTGTGTATTTTTCATAAAAGCTGTCAATAATTGACAAATATTTTAAAAAATGACTCCTAGTATAGTTTCGGCCAGGGTCCTCTCCTCCTGGGTCAACCCCTATTTAATGTACCATGCTAAGGTTATATGTTGGCACTTTATAAATATTGTTTATTATTAATATTAATAATAATAATAATAATTGCAATTGACATTACATTCACATTAACTCTTATGCATTCTGGTAGCTTAAAGAGAATTCTAATTTTTATTTTTGGTGTTTTGGATTTCCAAAAATCTTCTGAAAGAAATGGGCCAAGGCTATCTCGAAAGGATTTCATCAAATCATTGCTAGGAAACAAATCTGACACGTACCAAAAATATCTACAATAGCAACAACACAATCATTTAAGGGACTTTCAAGGCAGTAAATAATTACATTCAAAGACTTAATTGATTTAATTAAGTGGTTCAATGTAATTATTTACTGCCTTGAAAGTCCCTTAAATATTTTGTTGCTGCTATCTCAAAAGGTTGATTATGTCTTCTTACCTGTGCTTCTGTTGCCTAGGCACTAGAGGTGGGCATGGAAATCTGCACCCATGCCCACCTGTCTCCTAATTTGGAGCCATCTGCATCCCAAGTAAAAAGTATTAGTTGGTGATGAATTTAGATTATGAACCTGATTTACTAAAACTCTTCAAGACTGGAGAAGAGAGACTATCGTGGAAGAACCTGGGTGATCCAGCAAATCCTAAATGGATTTCTTAAAATCATTTGCTATTAGTTGGCAAATGTTTCCTATCTGAGGCTAGATTCATTCTAGGTTTGCTGGATCACTCAGTTTCTTCTACAATAGTTTATCTTCTTTATCCTAAATCTCATAATCTTCATCCATTTCCAAATGCCCTCATTCTATTTTTGGATAATTCCATACCAGATCTAGTCTATCTTCTCCATTATTAACGTTATTCTGCACAATTTTGCCCCATTTATTGCTTTGTTGTATCTGCTTCTCTAATCCATTACACCTCCCTCACCCCCCAAATATATTGGCAGTTTTTCTGTTTTTGAGTAACATAACATAACTTTTACTTACATACTTTTTTATTGACTTAACAATGTCATAATGTTTAAAAGCATTGACAAATCCCACCAATGGAATTCTAAATGCTTTTAAATTGGTAAAATTAAACTTCTTCCTAAAATGGGGTCCAAGGACTAACTCCATGAATCAGCCAAGTTTACAGTTGTCTTATTGCTCTTACACTTAAACATTTCCTAAAATCACACCCCATACCAAGTCACACTGGCAAATTTTTCTTGTTTTGCTGTTGCCTTCACATCATCTATATTCCTACAAATATACCAAATAAGTATTTTGTGTTCAAGAAGTAAAAGGCTTCCTTTTTAAATTAGGTTAGAGTTACACGCACAGTGTCAATTGAGTATGTCTAAGAATTGTGAAAGATTTAGACTTATGAATAGTTAGTCAGGAAAACGTTGCAAAAAAACAGTTTTTGTAATAGCTTAAGCGGATAAAAAAAGTTGGAATTTTTGATAGAGAAGGCAGCAGGGAGAATTGATTCCCCAGCTCACACACAAGATTTAAATCTGTTCTCAATTTAGTCAGTTTTCAAATTGTTGATGTTTAAAAGTCATTGTATATTTTGTAAAATTAAATTGTGGGGACATCTGTCTATCATTTGCACCATTCTTGTGTCTTACATGACCTGGCCAAGGGACAGGCTGGTTCAGAGGGCTTGGTATAGCATGTAAACCTAATGAGACTTTGTTCATTAAGTCATGACAGATACTCTTGTAATAAATATCCCCTCACCTGCCGATACAATGAGCCTGATTTAATAAAGCTCTCCAAGGCTGGAGAAGATAGACTTTCATCAATGAACCTGGGTGATTCAAAAAACCTGGAATTAATTTCTTCAGAGTCATGTGCTTATTGTTAGCAAATGTTTGCCATCCTGGACCAGATCCATTCCAGGTTTGCTAGATCATGCAGGATCACTGATGAAAGTGTATCTTCTCCAGCCTTGGATAGCTTTAATAAATCAGGGCCAAAATTTAACGCTCTGCCATCACTCCATCAGAACCCCTTAAAATATCTGGTATATTGGAGACCAAGTTACTCACTTTCCTTACAGGATGCAGCGATAGAACTAAACCCATTGTTAGTAGACAGTTCCTTTTTTGCAGGTGATGTCCTTTCTGCAATAAAAAAACTTTACCTGCCTGACTGCAATTTTTTTTGAATGCACTTGCCCTGGTTTTGTCCCAGGACACCAACATCTTCATTTTCCCTGTTAGCCATCTTGATTGGCCAGACCAGGATGATGACAGTTGAGGGGAGCACACGGGCCGATAAGTATGTTTTATTGCCTGCCTATTTCTGTAATTCCCTACCCCATTGCAGATTCTGAAAGTGGAACTTTAGTTCTGCTAAAGGTGGGCAATGCACAGTCCTGAACAGGGAGATTGTCCTTCAAAGTCTCAGGATTTGGAATGCCGGCTCTGATAGAGTAACAGAACAGAAAGGGTAATACAGAGATATCAGTAGGTGGGGAAGGGTTCTTTCAAGACAATATTTCATTTTGCCCATTCAAGGTGAAATGTCATTAAAAAGGCAGGTCATTGCAGGCCTGTTCATGGCCACCGTGAGATCTTTAAATTTATACATTCGTCTCTTTCATTTATTCCAGGTAATTTACTGCAGTGTGTATAGAGTTACTTCTTGATTGCTTGCTTACCGCTCCAATATAATTGCAAAAAAAAAACAGTGTTGTGGGTCACAGCACATGATCAGCCTGGATATAATTAAAATGGTGACATTTAATAAAAGGATGAATTTTGTTGCTTTCTGCAGTTATGGTTTTGAGTTGATTTTTTTTTTAATATGTTCATCACACAAATTAAATACATCTATGACTTGTTTATTACGGCCTCTCGTATATGTATTTTTTTGCACATATCTGGAAAGCGCAGAGCTTTAAGAACTAACCTTAAGGAAATATCTGGAAATTTCCCAGGAGGCAGTCTGGCTTCTGCATTATTTTGTATTGTGCCAGCAAGATTTCTATCACATTTTCCATTAGCACTGCTCTAATAATGCTTGCAAGGTTTCAGGAGTCATCTCTAGCTTTTCATTTTACTAAAATCCAAAGGACGTCCAGTATATTTATATCTTTCTCCCTTCTTCGTTTTGGCTTGGAGCATTTTCTTTAAAGAAAAACGGCCTTCTTGTTGGGTATATCCCAGTTCATTGCTGGCATTCCAGTGTTATAGTCTTACAGTACTTCAGATATAATTTGTATCTTTCTTTATTTTGCCTCTTGATGTGTTGTAATACCACCGGCAATGGTACCAGCTGTTCCCTGTTGTTAGACAAGGCAACATTCCCTTTTTATTATGCTGGGTATACATTATTTTCCCTCAATTTTATTTTCAATCAATATTATAATCAATTTCATTCAATTCTTGTGGCCGATTACAAGTATTCAATGTACCATCCACTTGTTTAATAATGGATCTGAAATAATATAGATTTTACCATTACAGGATCAATCATTCAAAAAGTTGTTTTTAGAACAATGGTTACTCATTTGACTTGGTTTATTTATTTTAATTGATATTCTGTCCAAATATTTATCATAAATATGATCATAAAGGCAATTTCGATCAGTTTCTTATCAACAGAAATAGTGTATAGTTTACAGATAGCTTTAAAGTAGATATAAACTATAATTTGTTCAGAAACATGATTCTAATCTGTTTACATCTGTAGCTTTAATTAAAATATTATCATGCATAATCTCCTGCAATTAAAGTGAAACTGTAGTTACAAAATTCCAAATCAGGTAGTTTGGTAATTGCAGAAAGGGACAGGCAGTGTCCCTTCTGCAATAACTGTTCCTACCTCTTTGATCTTCATACAGCTCTCAAATGTTGTTGAGGTGCGCATGTGCAGTGTCGGTTGCTAGGGAAACCCGGAAAGCCCGGCTTCCTTTGCGCATGCCAGGAATGAATTAATTCCCTGCAGGTGCAGGAGCTACGACATCCTGCCTTTACCTGTCAAGATGGCCGAAAATTGTCTTCAGGAAGAAAAGGAAGGAAGATGGCAGCGGTCTGTGATGAAATAGAGATAGGTGTGTAAACACAGGTTTACTTTCATTTCCAGGTCTTTGATCAGGCACTTTTTTCAGGTTTTCATTTATTGCTTCCCTGTCTTGACTACAGAAGTCATACCACACATATTGTGCGGGCATGGTTACACTGTTATCACAATCAGGAAGCTTGTCCAGAACAATGATGCATGGACAGTAACATAGTGAAGTTTATCTGCAAAAAAATGCAAAAATAAATTCAATTTATCCTTTACTGATGAAGGAGAATTATAATTAGTCCATTTACACTAGACTGTTCCGCAGGGGTGTGTATAATTTGCATACATTATGTTAAAGCAGCCTTTTCATTTTTTTTTATATATAAATTTTCAACCACCACAGCGAACAACCAATTAACTGCTGCAACATGGAAGGCATACTGCAGCATGCTGGTGTGAATCGACCCAAATTTTAATTGTGCAGAACTACTAAACAGCAAGCAGAGCCTTCATCTGTAATAAATAAACATGGCTGCTTACTTGCACATATCTTTTTAATAACAGAAGGAAGTTTTTCCTTTTTTTATGATAACATAACACATTATTAAGATTAGTTACATTTACACAGACACACATTTCATGTATGTAATAAAGAAAAAGGCATCATTAAAATAAAATTATTTTTCTGTGACAGTGGGGTGCCAGCAATGTACTGTGCTAAGTTACATTTCATCAGCAATTTCATTATATTTGTCCTCTAAATAAAAGTGGTAATATATTTATTCACCATAGTAAATTATGTTTGGCGGCACGCATACAAGTCTTGCCCATTTTAATCAACACGCCAATGCACCTTGCAGTCACAGAGTGATTTTAAAAGCTGTTTATTATTTATACAAGGACATACAGGGGATTGGTTTTTGGAAGACACTCATTCCTGATAATAGGTATCCATGTCCATGCTAGCTTTGGATTTGCATAATTTTAGCACTGCTAACTTCATTTAAAGTGTGATTCTAGCTTGATCAAAGCCAGAACAACAGCAAGTATCTTGATAAATACATTATCTCTGTCAACCTTTCTCTCTGTTCTCTCTCTGCCATCTTATTTTCTCTGTCACCCTCTTTCTCGTCACATGCTGTCACCTTCTGTCCTCTCCTCTCTCTCTTTCTCTCCCTGTAGCCCTCACATGAACAATCATAGCCCAATCCACACTACCCATTGCTTTCAGTCTTTGTTTTGACTCCCAACTATTTTAGGTCATCTTCCCAATCACAAACCTATGCCATTTGTATGTTCTTTCCCTCTTCCTTCCCTGAAATCCCTTTGAACGTCTGCAAGCGGTTCCTTGAGCAATGAGCAATTTGTGTCTCTCAGGTCAGTTACCACTGATGCCAATGATCTTTTTGTCTATATGTAAGGGTGAATATCTTCCTAATGGGCAACTATATAAGTGGCATTCATCCAAATGACTACCAGGCTAATGTACTCTGGACTGGGTATCTCATCAATATTGTCACGGGTTTCCTGAGACCTGAAAATTATTTGAATACTCCGCCATGGTAAATAAAGGTTAAGAACAGCTGGTCTACTTACTGTATTAACTCATGTCATTGGTACTATGTGAATTGCCTTCTAACACCAAAGCAATACCCCAATTGGGTCTTACCTTGAAAATAGAGAAAGATTGAGGGAAAAGAAATTCCACTGGCCACCAGGGACTATGTTGCCACTATACTAGAAAACTTAAAGTTAATTAATTAATCTCAATAACATATTTTCATGGCTCTCACTATACAATTTTAAAGTGAACCCCTGTTAACCAAACTAATTTGCTTTAACATCAGCTGCTTGCTTGTTGGTTCTCGCAATCCCCTGAAGAGGCCCAGTGGGTCAAAAGTGTCAGGACTGAGACTTCTTGCTTACCCTTGAGTTATGTTGTTTCTCAAATCACAGTATGTGATTCATATAGTACAGTAGTGAAACTTTGTGTAGCCAGTTATCTAACTCTCTATTATTTAGGGACCTATTGAATTATTTGCTAAGTGTATTGACCAACTATCAATCTGTAAAGGAAGGTGGCCCTTTGCTTTTTACACCACCTCCATGGAAGTTTTAAATATATTTTCCAAAAAAACCCTCTTTTTTTCTCAATCTCTCTTTCTCTATATTTGTAACTGGGGTAGGCATGTTTATGTCTTACCTTGAAAAATAGACTCAAAGTTTTCTATAGAATCGTCCTCACCTTACCCTACCCCACTACACATTGTAGTTGGAAAAGATCTTTCCCATCCACGATCCACCAATTGCTTCACTCTCTCCACTTTACTTGTATTACGATAGTTCGTGGATCCACCAGGAGGGATCCATGAACAATGTCGGATGAGCGCTGTACACACGCCAGATTCTCTTATGATACTAGACCTGAGGCGATTATTGGGCGAGAGTCATCTGACATGTGTACATAGTCTAAGCATTGCCAACCTATACATTAAGTCATTTATGGCAGGGTACCTAAAGCGGAACTCTTGTTGATATAAAAAAAGAAAAATCACCTTTACTTCTTTACTCAATTTGTTCCTGCTCTGTCCTAGAATCCTCCTTCGTCCTGGTGTGGGGAAACAGAAGTCATTGCCATATTCTTCCTTCCTCTGCCTATATTACTCAATCTCGCACTTTGCATGCACCTTTTTTTATGTCTGAAAAGGCATATGTCATTTATCCCAGAAGGCTCTGCACTCCCATTCAGACTTTACTGTGGTAAAGAGAGAAGGAGTGGGGCTTAGCCTTTTCCTTTTAAATATATTATTTAATAAAAAATTATAGGTATTTGCCCTCTTATATAAAGCAACACTTGTGATGATAATTCCACTTTAATAGAAGCTGCAGATTCAGGTAACTTTTGAAACTAATTTAAAACTTATGTGAGGTTGTGATTATTATGCTTCAATACTTTTTCATGCCTGTTTATTCTGCCCACCTCTGCCTTGATTAGTACTCTGAACAGAAGTTTAGAAAATGTCCCTATAAATCTGGATTTTAGGTTTCTATAACATAATCCTTCACGTTGTAACAGTTGTTAGAAAATAATACCATCTTTGTTCGGCAGCTGTTCTTGCTTTTATTTCCTGCCACACGTTTTTGTCTTTTGTAATTGTTGAGTCCAAATTACAGAACAGTTTTACTCTTTCATATCTGTTCTCTTCACAACAAATTTCCTTCCCATCATTTCATTTGTTTTTTGCTTGTCACAATTATGTAATTAGCCTTGCCTAAATGTATTTATTCAGTCCAGCTTTCTCTGACTTTTTTCATTGGTTTCTTAATTGTTCTCTTCCTGAAAATGTCTCTTCTGTGTAGTCAATGTATTCATCTTTCCTGTTTTTGTGGTTATCTTTTGTCTTTCTCATTATGTTCTTTAGGACAAGGTTAGAAATATTATCCACTAGTTTCAGTTCTTTATTGATAACCAACTTTTCTATCAGGGTGCCCTGTATGCCAAATTTCTAGTGCTTTAAGGTGACTATAGCTTTGCCCATGTAGAGCAACATATGGGTCCCTCACACCTTCCCAAAAGCAGATTATACTCCCCTTCTATATCTCGTTCTACCTACCAAAACTCAGGACAGCAGAGCCTCATATCACATATTTCTATAGCAGTATCTACAATCATAACGTAATATCTACGAAGCAGAACTGTCAAAATCTACAAACAGGCTGGAGTGTATTGCAGAAAAAGACAATGTCTCTTCTGCAATAAAACATACCTGCCTGATCGATGTCCCCTCCTGTAGAAATTCACCAACAGCACAGCTTAGCATAGGAAGCCAAGATACCCGGTGCCACTCGGCTTCCTCCTAAGCTGAACTCTCACTCTTGCCTCATTCCAGCCCCACCAATTAAAATGGCAACCAGGAAAGGGTAAAGAAAGAAGGTGGCATTGCCAATGAAGGAAAGGGGAAAGGTGAGTGTATTAAAAAAGGAATTAAGGAAATTTTAATTATTCTTTTTCCTAAAGAAGGGACATCGCCTGTTCTTTCTGCAATGACGGACCTAATCTATTTTTTTATTTTGGCTTTAAACATCCAGAGTCAAAACCTCATGCAATATCCTTTATAGAAAATTATACAAAGGTCAGTTAGTAATTGATGGCTTATTTATTTATTTAATAAACTCATAAAAATACAAAATAATTTTGCTTTATTGTATTACGTAGACTTTTTTGTTAATTATATACAAACATATTAGTTCCAAAAAAAATTGTACATAACATTCTTCATGCTCAATAAATTATAATCTGATCAATGATTCTCTACTCATAATATTTATAAATAGATCTCCAAAATAGTGAACTCATAATTCTTTCATCTCCTGCCTGGCACATCCTGCATACCCCCACCTCTACAAGCTTTTGCAGATGATAGGAGGGGATACTGAAAGGCTTCTATGTGACATTATTGGGCCAATCACAGTACCTGTCATATGGACCAGAGGCTTTACTCACATGCTTTTCCATACTTAGAAGTTGGAGTATTTAATTTTACTCCAGCAGCTGAACAGAGGTGCAAGAGCAAGGAAAGGGGCATGCATGCATAGGCAAAAAAAGGTTTGTTATAACCTTTATTTTGCCCATCTTATTTGTTTTCAACAACCTATGCTATTCCTCATTCTACACAACAATTTGCAGCCATAAATGGGTATGGAAGCTCATGGGTCCCCTATGCAAGCCTGCACTTGTCTCTCCGTATTGCACCCTGGCCATCTGTGCTTTTCCCTGTGGGCATTACCATATTTCTAGAGCGTGTGGGAGGGTGGGAGCAGGTTGGCTGTCATACATTATTTTTCTTCACTATTCAGCCCATGCTTGTCATATAGGAGAAATAAATCACAAGGAGCTGGAAAAAGCCAGCTGGGCTTTGGAATTACATGACTGCAAAGGGTTTTGATTTAACTACAGGTCCATTGGAACTGGATCTTTAGAATAAATTATCATTCTAAAAGCACACATTGAGCATTCACAACATTTATTGGAATCCCTTCCATAATCACTATATTAACAGCTCACTGTACACTAGTGTGATGGTCAGTGGAAAGAATGGCTACGCAAACCGCCTATTGTTCAAGAACACCCTAGCTTCCCTTGAGGAACCCTGGGTGAAAAACAATGCTCTAACATTTCTGTAACAATCTCCTGCAAAATCCTTAATAACTTTATTTCTCGAGTATTGTATCCATTGTATTACCACTGTTTAGTAGACGTGATTAATTCAGTTTGTGTCTTTGATATATAGGTCTCCACTCCTGATTTACATCCTCAATTACATACAGACGATACATAAATTAAACACTCCCCCCTATGTTATAAAGATAAGGAAAGAAGAATACACACTTCTTGTCCTGGGGTGACAACAGTGTTCCTCCACAGATACAGCACAGTGGGTAAGTGTTGCCGGCCGAGGGCTAGAAGTGCTTTACTTAGGAGCTTTTTTTCACCTAAGTCTATCCAACATTTGCCCCAACCCCCCCCCCTCCTCCTGTCCTGGTTTCTCTGCCAGTTCCCTGTAATCTAATGTATTTATTAATAAAACATTTTAAAAACAATAACTGGCATTTCAGCTAGTTGTTTTGCTAGCTCCCAAGTATTGCAGGTGAGGTGACGTCTATGTCCTGGGTCATTCTCTTGGGATCTTGGGAACTGGTTAGTTGCAATATATTACATTTTTTTCATGGGTTCAGATACATTTTAATTTTGCCTCTAACATAAAAGTTGTACAATATTCTAAATACAGCAGTATTGGGACTGGTCTTACCGGTGGAGGTGTTTCAATTAATATTCATAGACGCAATCCAGTAGCTATGACGGCTCCACCTTACAACAGCACCTTATGAACACAACTTAATCCTAAGTAAAGGCTCCTACTCTGTACATCCCCAGGCTTCTCTTCTGTTAAGGCCAAAAGCTCCATATAACTGAGCAACATTCTTTGAGTAAGTAGAACTGGGAAACCCCTTGAAGTAGTGTTATCCTATCCATGATAAATTAATGCGAACCATTAATCATGTTCTTTCATTTTAATATTTCCTTTGAGAACTATATCATTTAAACAGAGTTCAACAACCTTTTCCTGATTCGTTCTGATGTATTTTTATCAAAATGAAATGTGACGGGAAAAAGATCCAATGTCAAGTTTTTTCTTCTTTTAATATATACGTGTATATATTTTTACTTGCTTAATTTAATCTTTTCAGCTATGATGTACTATAATGAGACCTCCAGATAGCACGTCTTGCTTTGCCGGGTGAGGTTCTTGCCTGCTTTTGATGTATCATGAAAGTAACCTTGCATCGTATATCTTCGTTGAGGTCGATGCAGAATTGTGCATACATTATAAGAGTGCCAAGCAAATTACCTGTGGGAAAGTGACGCCTTTTTAACTCCGACGCTTTGCCACCTCCTTTGATTGCAGTAGTTTGTAATTAAAGCGCTCTGCTAGACGTGTTTACTCTAGCATGACTTTTAAGTGAACAAGTAGGTTAGGGGGGAAAAGAAGAAACAAAGTGAAAATCAGTGGTAGTTTGAAATGTTTTTGCCAAATGGAGGCCACCTACGCAGGATGTTCATTACAAATTTAGTGACAAGGCCAAAGTGAATTAAAAAATACATCTCACTCGGTTTTGTTTCCTGCCCTGAATATCTTTTAAGGGATTGGATTAATGTAAATCTTAAACAAGGAACACAAAAATATATTATATTGGAGCAGGTGGCAATTCACACTTCAAATGCCTGAGTCCCCTATTTCACCTATGGTTTCTGCCCAGACCCTTTTAGCCGGGTGCACCACCCAGCACTTTTCCATAACCACCGTGCTGTTTTTGTGTGGTTACTGAAGAGTTGGGTCACATTACAGGGGCTGCCACCCACCTACATTTGCTTCCCGCCCAGCTGAAAAAAAAAACTGAGTTCAACACTGCACTAGGTGCAGTGAAGGACTAAACATCTTCCACACCAAGAAGTGAAAATGTGATGACTCCCTATTGTGTGTTACTTCCCCCACCTCCTACACTATGAACTCTTTGGGGCAGGGTCATCTCCTCCTGTGTAACTGTCTGTATTCGTCTGTCATTTGCAACCCCTATTTAATGTACAGCGCTGCGTAATATGTTGGTGCTATATAAATCTTGTTTATTAATATTAATAATGACCACTAAGGCTATGGGTGAAGGAATGAGTGATTAGACAGAGCAGTAAAAATCCTCTTCTTGTATGGGCCATGTTTTTTAACAATATGCAGCTTGGTGACAGTCGCTTTAAAGTGTTGGCCAGTTATAAAATATACTCGTGGAATGCAGCTTTGTATTCTTTAAAAAAATTTAAATTACCTTTTCAAACTTTTTTTTTTCCCCTGGGATCTTCTGCACAGCAACATTGAGACTTGAAGAGGGTGGGGCACCACTGTAATCCAATCAGACATTACTGCATTACACAGTGCTGTTATTTTATTGAAAGTAGGCTTTTGATTGGAGGGCAAAAGTGTATCCATCGTGGCACAAGGATGGCACAATGTTTTGAATCCTAGTATTTGTAACATAGCCTTTATGTTCATGGCTGTATATAGACTTGTTCTCACACAGATTAGCCTCCTGCTGCTGTCTTTCACTTTCTGACCTGCCAGAGGGTTATATTGTGTATTCTGCATGAGTGATCACCGCGGGTGGGAAAATGAAATTTGTTTTCCTACGGCCTTTGGAAGCCATAAAACATAATTCTCAATGTTTTTCTGTCATACAACTGTATTCTAGAAACTAGTGATAAATATTAGATTAATATTATGTTTTAACATGTCAAGAATATATTCTCCCAGAATTATGAAAATGCTGATAGGTCAGAGTAAAAGAAGACGTCCACCCAAAAGTGATACCGTATGTATTTTGATTTACGTTCTGTCTACCAAAAAATACACAATGGGCCTAATTTAGTAAAGCTCTCCCAAGATGGAGAGAATACGTTTTCATCAGTGAAGCTGGGTGATATCATTTGCCAACAAATAGCAGATGACTTTTAGGAGATTAATTCCAGGTTTGCTGGATCACCCAGCTTCACTATGGAAAATGTATCTTCTCCAGTCTTGGAGAGCTGTAATAAATCAGGACCTAAGATGGCACTGTGCTTGGGTTCAGTTCTGCCTTTATTTCCCATATAAATCTAGCTGTATATCAATGATGAAGCAATGTTTGAAATAGGCTGTGCTACTGACACATATGAAACTGAGACCAATGGTCTCCAATGCTAAACAGTTACTGGGTTCCCCAGCACTTTGGCACCCCTGTTCCCCATTACTCCCCCATACCTGAAAGTGTCAAGTCTTCTTGCTGATTGCAGAAGGGGAGGGCAGATAAGGCAACTAAGTTCCCCCTATTTTAAAGTACATTTTTTCTGGTAGCAGTTATTCTGAATGGGTAAAATCCTATTCAGAGAAGGAGCTGCACGAGTTAAAAAAAACTTTTTCAATATTATTGTCGGTTCATATGTAAAGCAGCATTGTCTTGGTTTGTTTACTTAGCAATTAGAAGTTTATCTACTGCCCTTCCTACATGAACCCTAAAGCTACGTACACACGTCAGATTTTTATCGCCCGATAATCGGCATCGGCCAATTATCGGGCGAAAATCTGCCGTGTGTACAGTCGGTGTCATCCATCGTGCAGACAACCGACCTGCCGGATCCACGGACGATGGACGACAGCTGATCCTAATGAAAGGGAAGGGGAGAGCGCGCAGCAGGGTGCCGCTCCGTCGCTCTCCCCCCTCCCCTCTCCATAGAGCATGAACGGTGCTGTATGTACAGCACCGTTCATGCATCGTGCACTCCCTTGTCGTTGGAAAGGATCGTGAAAGATCCTTTCCAACGACAAAAATTGCAAGTGTGTACGCAGCTTTACACTTCTGATCTATTTAGGTTCCAAGGGCAAGTGACACTAACTCACTTTACCTATTTACAAAAAGGATTCTGTTCCTACAAGTAATAATCCTATGCAATTGTGACTTTTGTCACACTGTACACTTTTCACTTCCACAACAAAACCTTTATATGATCAGGATAGGCGAAAAGGGCTGTTAGCTATATATTTACAGATGGTCACTGTCCATATTTGTAAATCAGAATCATCTGTAAAATATTCTGAGGGTCTGAAATGAAATGACATTAAAGATTTTGTTCACCTTACTTGCTCACATGCCCCAGCAGCTGAATCCCCTTCTCTTGTGCTTTCTGTCATTGGGGACGAGTGATACAGTCAGCACTTTGGTAGAAAAAAAAAAGCTAATGATCCACATTAAATTTCATCCTTTGCTATCAGATTTAGCACAATCTCATTCTTCCCTTATACACTGTAATGCAAAACATGTGTGAAGTAAGGCAAGGTAGATGCTCACAAATCAATACTGGTAGCAGCTGCTATAAAACTGGAGAAGCTTATGGATCAAGTAGACATAAATCAATCTTGTGAATTTAGTACATCTCATGAAGCTGAATTATATTTGTTGCTGGGTGGTGAGACTCTGCCATAATCAGCATATATATGCATGTGCAGGAGTTATTGGTTGGTTCTGTGTTCAGCACCACCATCACTGAGCTCTACATTTCATGGTGCATGCATAGGTCCACTTTAAACTTCCACACATCCAGACCCCTAACATGGTGACATAGTTTGCCAAAGTTTTTTTTGTATGAGGATGTCTGCTTGTTTTCCTAATTTTTTGCATTTAGTGCTTCTGAAACCCTGAAGCCCCTTTTACCCACCTCCTGCCTACCTGCACTTTTTCCAGTGCCTATCATGCCCAGGACTGGCCTTAAGATTATAAACAGTAGGTTATACCTACACATGGGGATCTATTTATTAAATGGAAACTGCCTGTTCAGCAGAAATATGATATTAATAAATTCAAAACACCTTTTATAAATGTGGAGATCAACCCAAAAAATTGCCACTTTTCCTAAGGATCACAATGTTTACAGGATCAACGCTTGCAGTATTAAAAAATGGACATTACTAAATTTATCAAGCCTGGTCACTGCTTTTAGATTGCAGTCTCCACTTTGTTCGTGGCAAACACTATAGGCTATGCAATCAGTTATGCAGTAAATCTCAGCTGTGTGCAGTTGCAATAATATGTACTGGTTATCAACTTATTCTCCATGCTTCAACTTGTAATTCTAGAAAAAGTGCAGGACCATTGGTTTGTTTCTCAAGTGTTTAGACTACAAATTGTGGGTTACATAATACAGCAAAAATTCCTTCTTAAACAACCAAATTGTTGAAAAGATTCTGTCTTCATTAAATATAAAGGACTGGTGTTCTTCCTACGTGATTGGTATCTTCAGAAATTTGTGCGCAATAACACAGTGCCTGGATTTTTTCTTGTTTCAGATGGCCTGTGTTGTAAGCAGCATCCTTTTCCCGATTAAATCTTAAATCACAAATTTCATCCTTTTCTGTCAACTGATTCCAGTAATGCTCCCATTGGAGCCAATTTCACTGCATTTTTATTATAACTTCATATATGTGTTACCAAACACTTCCCATCAAATGTACATGGTATTGAAAACCAAAAGGGATTTTGCTTTATCCTTATCTAGGGGGGTAAAATGGCGTATAGTAATTAAAAAAAAAATGCAATATATATATATAGCTCCAAGCATGCATGTTCCCCCGTTGGTCTGATTTATTAAAAATCTTCAAGACTAGAGGGGACTATCATGGCTGGCCCAGCAAACCTGGAATTGATTTAATAAAATAATTTTCTGTTATTTGACAAGTGTTTCAATCCTTGACCAAATCCACTCCAGGTTTGCTGGATCACCCATGATAATCTATCCTCTCCAGTCTTGGAGAACGTTAATAAATTAGAGCCTGCATTAATTGTATTCTGCAAATAAGAGCTACATTGCTTTCCTTACCTACCTGCCCTTTATCTTTTCTCAGTTTCAGCACTGCAGCCCCAGTCAGTTTCTTTGGCATTCAGTCATTACAAGTGTTTTGAATGCCAGGGATCTATACTCCATACAGATTTTTAATGGAAAAAGCTATTTTTTTGGGGAAATGATTACTGTATACCTTGCTGAAAGTTCCATGTTAATCAATGTACTGTCTGGTACTTTTCTTCCAAAGTATGCTGCCTTAAACCAGGGACTATGTGTTTTTTATTCCTGTTAATATTACATATAATACTTTCATTGTTGTTGAACTATGCATCACATGTGCCATTTGTGTTGCAGGGTCTCCTCCTTTCACTCTCCATTTAGACTTCAGGAACGCTCAATACTCACCAATGTGCCTACAGAGATCCATTACTTGCAAAGGATGCGCCATCATTTACTTCCAGCGGAAAGGAATCTCAGATCTGTGTGTTATATTTGGATAAGGTCCCACCAGTGGTCTTCTACAAATGATTAAATATTCATTTTTTAATAATTTTTGAATACAAAACTTGAGTGCTTTGTGATTGGTTTCATGTTCAGTAACAGTCCTACATTAGAACCCAACACACCCTTAAAAAGAAGTGGACAAATTCCTGGAAAAATGAGAATATTATATAGTAAAGAACACTTGTAAATTATAACCGTGTCATTCTTTTTTTGTCATGGATGATAAGCTGGAATAAATTACGTTTTTTGTTTTTGAAAAGGTGACTTCAAGTGATGGTATCAATTAAATGTAATAGTCAAAGCCATGTTAGATTGTACATTTATTCATTTGCATTGTGCTACATTTTGCAATACACAGAATATACAAACATCTTATATACTACCAGAACAATCTAATATCACTTACTTTACTAATATTCAGGCAGTACCGTCCATAAGAATAGCCTGAAAAATGGTACTATTGTAAACGGCATGAAGCATTCCCATTGTTTGTAGGGGCAATACTGACCACCAGCAAATTTGGTCCCTTCTACAATTCACCCTAGCAATGGGCTCCTAATATAGGCTTACAGGGGTTGCAGCAAACATTACAGGCAATAAAGCCTTGGCGTCTTGGCGTGTTCATCCATCACTCCCTGCCACACATTTTAGGTGGAAAGAGATTACCATGTAGACTATGTAATCAAAAGTGGTAGGCAGCCCAAATATTTGAATTTAGGTGTTTCCATTGAAAGGTACAGAATACAATGACATTTTTGCACAATTATGCACATTCTAAGAACAATTGAGAGGAAGTCTCTTTTCCTTTATGGCACAGCTGTGTACAAATCCAGTGGTTGTTTAATTTGCCAAGTGCTTTGTATCTCCAGGACAGCTTCTAGTATACAGAGCAAGCAGCATTACACTGGCTGCAGAGAGGTGTAACATGAACAGCCTATAAACAGACTCTAGACTAGTAACAGTATTTCAAAGTCCATAGTCATGTCACTAGCTGTCCCCAAAAGGAGCTCACAATCTAATGTTCCTACCATAGTTATATGTCATATGGGAAAGCCTGTTTGCATGTTTTTGGAATGTGGGAAGAAACCAGAGTACTCAGAGGAAACCCACACAACCTGCAAACTCCATGCAGATAGTGTCCTGACTGAAATGTGAACCTGGGACCCAGCACTACAAAGGCCAGAGTGCTAACCATTGAGCCACCGTGTTCATTGAGGGTGCTCAAAGGTTTAGTAATGAGATTGCCTAACTCATCAAACAGATTCCTATTGGGGCACTAAAATCCTTGGCCTAAATTGGCAATTTGTCAGAGAATAGGGCGTATTGTCATTTTTTTTTTTTAATCCATCTTTCTTATGCAAACCTATAAGTATAAAACAATACAAAGTTACAGTTCCAGGGTAATCATTTTTTGCAAATGTTGAACTCCTGGTGGTCCTGGGGGTTTCATTGTAAAAACAGTGAGTTAATTAAAGACATAGATACAGTAATGAAGAATCATCATATTCATGACTATTATAGTATGATCTCAGAAAGGATTTTGCTGTACACCAGTGTTAGGGTTTTGTGTACACATAAAAAACAACTTTCTAATAGATGGTAAGTGCTTGTTGTTATTAGATGGCAATCTCCAAGACTTTCCATTTTCAGCTGGATAAAGCTGTCTGATGGAAGTGTCTGATGTTGCAGCGTCCATCAGTCCTAAAGGACCAGTGTCTGGAAACAGAAATTTAAATTCTTAATATTTCATTACTGTCTATGTATAATTAAAGCAGTAAGGGGACTGCAACCAAAACATTCCCGACTACAATTTGGGTCAAAACCATGAAACGGTCTGCCTGTAAATGCATCTACAAGTATATATATGGCAAGCTATAATAATTGGTCACATCCCGACAGATATAACCCGACTATTTTTGATTTGTCACCATAATTTTGGTGATGACCTCTAAAGAAAATGGTAAATAAATGCACCACTCAAAGCTCTGTTAAAAGGGAGCTGAAGTCACCCAGCTTTACCTGGGACTCATTGCTCTTCCAAACCAAATAATGTAAGATTACAAGTCACTCTCTGCTCATGTTTTTTTATCTTTGATAAAACATAATTCAATCTGAAGGAAAACATGATGTCATCCTGGTAGACACATTGCTCCACTTCTGATGTGTTTTACCCAATCTCTCAGAGATAAAGCACTTTATCAGGTGAAGGAAATCGGATTTTGGGCAATGTTTCCAACTGGATCATATTTCTTTGCTCTCTGAAGAAATAAAGTTTTACCTAATTGAAGAAGATGCATTGGCAAAGTGCATCTTGTATTGGTACATTGGTAAAAAAAAAATATGGACCATACTGTACAGATTATTGAAGCTGAACCCCCATCCTGCTGTAGGGGTTACCAGCTCCTTTTGCCTAGGGAATGATGAATGAGACAAAATACCAGAATCCAGGATTCTTCCAGGATCAGTGAAACCGGTGCCTTAAAGCCAGCTAAGTTGCTGCCTTGTGCTGTCATCCCATACAATGCAGGAGAAGCAGTCCTGCTTCATACAGAAGAAGGCTATAAGCCTGGCCACAAACTGCATTGCCAAACAGTGAGGGAAAGTAAGAAAGTACCAGCTGCTGAAATATGGGAAGTTCAAGACCCTATTGGTTTATCCCCTAGGCAAAATGAGTTAGTTCCCCTCCCCACTAAAAGGGTAAACCAGGGGGTAAACTGTAATGGCCATTCAGCCTAAAACCTGTTACAGCCTAACAAGAAACGCAAGTTGTTGCCACCATGAAAGGAAGATACTGTATCTTCCATCATTACACTGCAGTCAAAGTGTTTGGTTTCCATCTGTTTTCCCAATGGGGACCTCATTTCAATTAGGGGTTTGCAGGTGGAAATCATGACATTTTTACAAAAATTGACTTTCATCATGTGGTGTATTTTTCACCAAACTGCACCTTTTATGTACGAAAAGCTTCCTCACCATTGAATTTAAAATTGAGAGAGAACAGAGTTTGGAATTACATATTCTCAGAAGTAGGGGTAGTTGTCATTTTACAGGAACAGTTAGAGCTGTGTTGCAGTTTTTACATCCTTAACTTTCTATTTCTAAAGTTGTCATGTTTCTGTGGCTCTGATTTAATGAACTTTTCTCTTGAGTTTTCCAACATGAGATGTTTTCGCACCTCATCAATAAAATACCTTTTCATCCCCCAACATAGAAAGAAAATACTTTAAATAGGTTGTCCAAAGTGAACTGAGGTTTGATATTACTTTTGTGACCTACTTTTTAGTACTTCTTCACTTGCTGGCTTCTGAGAAAAGTATTTTTGTAGATGAGAAAATATTCCTTGGGAGAAAACTCAGGAGAAGAGTTTACTGAATTACAGCCCATAGGTTTTAAATAATAATGATGTCTCTATGTGCAGTTAACCTAAATGTAGTTAACAGTAGTTTTCTGCCATCACCAACCCCTTGTTTTTGTTTGCTGCCCTTTTTGACACAAGAATAAGTTTGATGTAGTAATCAGGATCTTCCCTGGGTGTCAAAGGTAATTTTAAACCCGTTGCATCACTAAAAAAACATAAATTCACCCTAACTTTGACTGCAATGTATTCTGCATTCTGAAAATAATTATGTTTAGGCAGAATAAGGCAATTTTACTCAATATTAGTCTGAATAGGAATAGTTTATTTGGCAGGTTTACAAACCTCAGACTGAAAACTTGATGCTTGAGATCAACCTTTCTCTTACAACTTTAGTCAAAGCTTCAGCATGAGGACTGGAGACTCTTTACAGAAGATGTCAAAGGTTCTCGATGTTGATGGCTGGCTGCAGGAAACCTGTAGGCACCCCACCCATTGCAGAATGGTCATGCAAACTAGGCTAAGCAACAGAAGATCAGGTAGCGGAATTGTCAGGCATGTTAAGGTTATCACAAAAGTATCAGGAAATTGAATGATCATGTAAAGTGAGGTCAGCATTAGAGGAACAGGTAGCAGGATAATTAGACAAGCCATGGTTAGCAACAGAGGATCAGGCAACTAAGGGGAGGTTATTATCAGAGGAACAAGCAGCAGGCTAGGTGGGTTAGCCGGGGCCAGCAAAAGAGGATCAGACAGCATAATGATCATGTAAGGTCAGACAAGTCAAGGTCAGCAATAGAAAATCAGGCTAGGTGAGCATGAGAGGAAAAGGCAGCATGATATGTAGGTTAGTTGAGGTCAGCAAAAGAAAATCAGGCAGCTAGAAGGTCATCCAAGGCAAGGTCAGCAATGGAAGATCGGGCAGCATGATGGTCATTTAAGGTGATGTCAGTATCAGTGGAACAAGCAACAGGATAGCTAGGCTAGCTAAAGGATCAGGCAGCACAATAGTTTCACTAGCCAAGGTCTGCAATAGAGAATCAGGCAGCAAGATGGTCAGACAAGCCAAAGTCAGCTCCAGAGGATCAAGTTAAAGATGGTCAGCCAAGCTGAATTAAGCCACAGAGGATCAGATAGCTAGATTCTCAGGGAAGCAAAGGATAGAATCTGAGGATCAGGCAGCAGGATGGTCAGACAAGGTAGGCTTAGAAACAGAAGATCAAGTAGAAGAGTGGTCTGGCAACCCAAGGTAAAGCACAGGACATCCAAAATAGCCAATCAAGCAAGAGTCATGGAACATTAAATATTCCAGCTCAATCCATGAGCCATTAAGTGCCATTTAGCTCATGTAGGTAACTACTCCTGCACATGTGCAAGTTACCACTCTTGTGCACATTTCTGTACATGAACACACATGACAAAATGTATGTCAGAATGTTCTGCACAAATGCTTGTAATACAAACTGTGACTCTAGCACACTGTGACTCTAGACTCTAGTCACAGCACTGCGCACAAACCTAGGCATCTATGCGCCCCAGCCATCCCCAATTTCAGATAGGTAGGGGTTTCTTCACTCAGCAGATCAGCTTGGAGGACAAGGAAATGAAAATTACTGGTGAATCCATTGGGCTTGGTTTATTCCAGGTTTGCCCGCTAACCCAGTTCCTTCCATAATTACCAGTCTTCACCAGTCTTGGAGAGCTCTAAAAAAATCAAATCATGAATTCAGCATATGGCAGAGCACGTTAGGTTTTTCCTCTTTCCATTTCCAGTAGTCACTATTATGTAGGATGACTGACTGGATCAACCACAAATTCTTTTTTGTGCCACTGGAAATAAGGAACACACCACTGGTCTTGCTGGTATCTTTGGAATGATACTTGGTCATTAAATCAGGAAGAATACTGATTCAAAACAATATTTTTATTTATTATTAGTTTCTGGTTGATGCAAGCCTGTTAGTTCAGCATTAGTTCTTACTGAAGCGTCTGGTAATCTCCTCCTATGGCAACTTATCATCAGAAGTCTTTGGGAAAACATGAACACATGTGTAAAGGGGAACAATCTATTTCTTAACATGTCCAGGCCTTTTCTCAAAACCCAATAAAATAGGTCCACTGTCTCAGATTGCCCCCAAGGAACTCCTTCACCACCCTGCAAACAGTGAATTTTTCTAACCTCAGAAATGTGACCTCAATTACACTATCAATTGGATGGAAGGTTGTAAATCAATTATTAAACTATCAATTGTAAACTTACAATAATGATAAGATCTGTCAAAATCCATTATGCCTTGCATTTCAAGGAATAGAAGAATCCTATTATAGTGCTTGTTTGCAAATCATTATGTGAATGAGGTGAAAAGAGATTTATTTATGCTCCTAATATGTGGTTCATTGATCAATATTCTGTTTATCAGACAAATAGAGTTATTTATGGAAGTGGCCCCAAAATGTCATTAGTTTTTTCAGGTTAAAAAGCCCAGCCTGGAAGACATAGAACCCTACTGTGAATGCAGAAAGTTAAAGCTCCACCTCCTAAAAGTGTCACCAATATTCATTCACAATGTACTAATGCAAAGAGTGAGGATGGGGCCATCATGTCAGCATTGCTTTCTAAATTAATAAGCCTAGGCAATGAGGAAAGTAAAAAATTACACTTACCTTTAATTCTGCAGATCCCTCGATGGCGCTGGTCCTTTCCGCGATCTGGTCCCGCATCACCCTGGAATTCCTCTTCGTCGCCACCATCTTTTCTCTCCTCTTCTGTCTTCTTGGAAAGTCACCCGATTTTGCATTGCGCAGATGCGGGATCAGGTGATGTAGCACGCTGTAAAAGGGGAAAAAACAGAATAGTGCAAACCCAGTGAGATCGTCATCCCTTTCCCTTAATTAAAGTGCCCCACAGCCTTCCAGGATGCGTTACGCAGGTATCCCAGAAGGCTCTGTGCTTTTTTTTTAAAAAAAAAAGTGTTATACCTAAAAAAAATTAAAAATAATTGTAATTTTTGCTTTACATAAAAGAGTTTTATGTAAAGTGAAAATGTTGAGTTTAGGTCCGCTTTAAATATATACCATGACCAATGTGGAGAGCATAATGTACAGGTAGTAAGGGCCACAATGGAGTTGATTATAGGGTCAGAGGTTGAATTTTTAAAATGAACAAACAGACCAATGGCTGCAGAGGATTCCCATGTGTGGAGGGTCATTCTGAGCCCCGTTATTAAATCCCCCTTTATGTACTGCAAGCAACACAGAGAATTGTTTTGTCTCTGGTTAAAGATTTCTTCCATTTCCCAAATCTGCGGATTGCTGTTTTCCCAGCGGAGATTGTTATCATAATCATTGATTTCCTCCTTATTGTTGCTGCACGCCGATGTTCACTTAATCAGTCCCATGTGGATACTTTTTTAATTACGTGTTCCGTTTAATTAAAATGATTAACTTTGAGGTGGTTGTATGATATTCTTTGTTTTGACTTCATTGTGTTTCAGCTTATGTGATTTTTTATTTGAAGAGAAGGCAATGGAAACAACATGAAAGCGTTATATGTGTAAATAACAGGAACACTATAATAATAATAATGGTAAATATAAAAATAAAAAAACAATTGCAACTTACAGCTGAAACTTTCCATTACAGTGCAGCTAGCCTCACACTGCAAGGGGCAATGCTCGCTTATGTCAAGAGGAGATAAAATAGTTATTTCACGTAACCCCGTGCACCCTGGGGAATGCCACATGCTTTGTCTCTCTATGATTACAGATACAACACAGACTCCGGTATTGTAGGGGATGATGACAACACCTTCACCAGGTTGGATTGACATACAAATCAGGCTGCAAGGGACTGGTTGCATGAGGGTGAAGCCTATGGACAATAAATAAATCAGTAAAAGTACTTTTTAAACACCTCTGGGCATAAAGAGCATTTTATCTCTTCTGGTGCGGGTCGGATATGAAAGACAAAACACAATACAGCTTTGTATCCATTAATACAACATTTTCACTGTCCATTAATGGGGAAGTAGGGGGTAGGTTGCATGTAAGTGTAAAATGAAACACACTTGGGCAGATTTTCACTTTGATCTGATTCCAGATATAAAGGTAAATTAGCTGCTCATGATCAAGGAAGTTATTTTAGGCTTCAAATTGGGTATCAATAGATGTATTGGTAACCTGTCACCTCCACATCCCTAAATATTTGCCAATGGTCCATCGTGATCCTCTACTGTACATCCATTGAGCAGATGGTGTAACTCCTTCCCGTTTCCAACATCTAGATCCATTCTTTAAGGTGCCAGGAATGGGGTTCTAACAATATATGACTCATGGCCCGAGCAGTGTAAGAAAACAAAATTCAAAAAGCCAACAAGAGCAAGGAAGAAGTTTTTTGGACAAAAAAGACTTTGCATGTCTCCTCTGCCAAACAGGTGACTTTTTGTTGCTTTTGTGTTTAGTAATGTGTTTAGTCATAGGTTTGGCAGAGGAGACATGCAAAGTCTTTTTTGCCTAAAAAACTTCTTCCTTGCTCTTGGTGACTTTTTGTATTTTGTTACATTGCCATGAGTAACATATTGTAGAGCCCGACTCCATTCCCGGCACCTCATAGAATAGATCTAGATGGTGATCTGCAGGTCCAAGATAAAAAAAAAACATATTGATTATCTCTAAAAACACTTTTCACTGGCTAAATTTTTAATTTAGGATTTTTAGATAATGTAGAAAATCTTTTACTTTTCTTTTAAAGTGGTACATTTTTATACAGGGCACCCTGGACCTCTCTCTTCTCTTCTCGTGCCAATGTTATGTTACTATTGGTTCTATTATTAAAAAAAAAGGATATTGGCAAAATATTACACAACTCTGTACAATAAATGGGAGTTGCAAATGACAGACAGAATCAAACACAGCACAGGAGAAGAGGACTCTGCCCAGAAGAGCTTACAATCTAATGGGAAGCAGCACACAATACAAGGAGGGTATGGAATGGTCTAATGGTCGGCTGAAGAAGAGAGTTACAGAGAATCAGGGCAGATACAGAGAAGTCTTGGAGTCATGCATGTGACAAGGTTATCAGAGATGAAGTCATTAGTAGGCCATTGGAGGAGGGAAGATGTCCAGGGCCTCTTTAATACATAGCAGACAGCAGGTCCCTCCATTCTGCTGTGGTCACCCAATAACAAATTTCATATTCAATTCAATATTATTCTATCATCACAATGTGCATAATCCTATAAATTTATAAATAGTTCCCCAATTTACTATATTTCACTTAATTTGCACAGGACCAATAAACAAGAACTTTTGTTGAATGAAATGCAATGTTTATATATCCTTACTATTATATGGTTGGTTCCTATTTTCTTATTTATTTCAGATTTCATGGACATAACATGGAATTTCCATGAAAAATATCTTAAAATTGAGAACTAAGAAGACTAAAAAGAGAGATATCCCTCAGTAGCAATACGAGAAGACATTTGACATTGAATGAGAATCTACAATCACCTAGTAATGGCATGTACCAGACAGGGAAAAGTACAGCACATTCATTGCAATCTCATCAATAAAAATATCTCTCTAGGCTTGTGAAACAAATGCCTCCTGTGCAGCGCGTTTCCATAACAATGTTCACATTGAAGGCGAGGGACTGAGAGACTGCTGCTAACAGAACACTTGGCAGACAGCTTGTCGAGTCTCACAAATCAGCCACCAGCAGAAAGTGGATGTGGGATGACTGGTCATCCAGAAGCTCTAAACCCTGGGATTATACTGAATGCCTAATGAAAGTTAATTAAATGACTGCTGGAGAGAATCTTGGCCTTCACTCCTGGCTAGGAGAGACTGAGCAGGATCTTATCCCCATTAGATTGACTTGTTAAAGTCTTAAAGGGTCAGTCCATCCTCCGAGTTTGGAGAAGTGTCAACTTTCCTGCTGTTTGTTCTTTGCCAGGGGCTGTGTGCTGTTAGCTCCTAAAGCTTTGGCACAGGTAGATATTTTCTTGTAGTTGGAGAAGATAAAATGATGTAATCCTGCAAACTAAAATAATAAATAAAATATAAGCTTTTTATATAAATAAATAAAATAAAAGCTTTAAAGTGTAAACTGAAGGGCCGAACTAAATGCCAAGTTTTGGGTACTCTAAAGCTGTTTGCCATAATGTACATGTATGGGCTGCACAAATGGGCCCCCTCCAGTGCTCGCATGTCTGGCTCGCACTTCTGTTACTGGCTCTTCCATCCTCTGGTCTTCCTCTTGATTGGGAGTCTTTGGCCATTTTTATTGGCCAGGTTGGAATGCCGAAATTATTATGCATGTGCGTGAGTTACTTTTCCAGATCATGCCAAGACTCTACACTAGAAACAACTAAAGGAAACTTCACAGACTATGAGTGTTCATAAAAATAATTGCTGGTGATTCTACCATGAAAGTCTTTCCCCCATCGCCTAGTTGTGTTCTACACTTGGCACCCTCTTGTACAGGCTTCCAATAGAACCACCAATTGTCACCATTGGAAAACAGCTCTTAAAAATGCCATACAACTATTTCTGTAGTACATGTAGGCAAATAGTGTCCGAAAAGGGGGGATTAGCAGCACTGAAATGCAACAAAAAAAAAACAAAAGGTAAAATATACCTGTATAAAATACACAGCAAAATAAATGTCATTCTGCTGAAGTTTAGTATTTAAGGGAACCCTTCTCTAGGACTCGGTGCAGGTAATGTCATGCACAGAGAGACAGGACCACTAGGGGGCACTGTGGCTTGTATGGAGGTGGTGTGAGCCCTAAGAAGGGCCAAGGCGCAGAGTCTAAGCCATAACCAGGTCTTCTCCAGAGCCTCTGATGGTGAGGATGTTGCGCTGCTGGTTACGGTCAGTTTGCGGTCCTTGGGAACACCAAGGTGGGCAAGCACGGGACAAAAACACAAGGCAGGAGGATAGCCGAGAAAAGCAGGGGTTGAGTCAGGCAGCAAACAAGAGAGGTCAGGTCACACACCAGGGGTCAATTGCCAGGGATCCAGGAGACAGACACCAGTGACACAGGGGCCACTGTGGGCACAGGGAACACAGGGGACACTGGAAGGAACAGGAGACTCAGGGATCTCCACAGACAGACAGGAACACTGGAACAGCACAGGGAAGAGTCTGGAAACCAACAGACTATACAATGAGGGGTTAACACAGAAGCTGGACGGAGAAAACACTGAATTAAGCCACAGGTGAACATGAACTAGCTCACAGAACTAGAGGCTCGAGACACATTGCACAAACACTAGGTGCAGTCTGTAAACCAACCAAATAGCCAAGGCTGATCAAGAGGTTTTTTTCTGATTGGCCAGCGGTATGGATGGAGTTGATAAAGCTTGGAAACAGAGGCACGCTCAGTGACAGAACTGCAAACATGCGCGGGAGAGAACAGGTAAGTGTGACAGGTAGATAACAGAAAACCCAATTGAACTCCTGGTAACATTCATAATAAAACAGGTCTTTTGTTACATACATTGCAAATGCATTTGAAGCTGCAATAAATTTATATGAAGTCACTCAGAAGCACCAGCAGAGCTGTCACCGGCTGCACCGCCCCCAGTGCCCCTAAGGGTAGGGGCAGCGACAACCGGGGATGGCATATTTTTGCTAGACAATAAAATTTCCATCTTTTGGCTTGCATTACACACAACACAGCTGTGAACACTTGTAAATGTCACTGCTCAACCCCCTCTTTAACTGCAAGCAGTGTGAGTACCAAAATGTTGGTATCAGCTTCTTGCAGTCCCTGTCTAGTAGATCAAGAAGCCAATAAATTCCTGTGCTGACAAGAAGCACGCGTAAAAGAGGAGAAAGGAAAGTGACAAAGAGAGGAGCCTATTACTATCCTGCTTCTCTTATAATTGGCCAATAATAGGTTGGAGGCAGGTCCAGGACAACCTGAGCTCAGAGGAAATGCTTGGTATGTGGCTGGCCATCAGACTGAGACACCTAGTGGCAGGGGAATTTAAGGACTAGTGGTGAATACTGCAACAATGTTTTTTATATTTTAAAATTTATTATTCACATATTTATATCTTTGGTTGGAGTTCTGCATCGACCAAAAAAAAAAACTTTTGGCCTGTTTTAAATGTTCCCTTATGTTTAGCTTTTGCAGAACGTAAGGTTTATAGCATAAATTCCTGCTTTGGCACTTTAAGGCCTGTGGCCTTACCCATCCAGCAGTGAAATCCAATTTAAAATATCCTGGGAGTGCTTTGAACATTTTAATTTTCAATATCGTTGAATGAAAGAAGAGAAGACACTCTCGATATGGATGAGCGTCAAGCCAGAAATCTCAACTTACCTGGGCCCTGAAATTTTAAAGTTGACTTTCAGGGATGTACGAAATGATGACATGGTCATTTCTTGGAGAGAAAAACCGGATTAAGTAGAAAATGACTTATCTGAGTAGGTAAATTGCTTTGGATGGAAAATTCCAAATAAAGTTATTCGGCATACCGGGAACACGAGAAGTCATTCGGTCGTCTGTCAGGAAACTCTTTGCAATGGGGAGATTAGTTTTAAATGAAACTGTAACACAGCTGACTTATAAGACATCTCCATGATGAAAAACAAGACGCAAAATGTATTACTTGTGGGGTGAAGAATATGGAAAGACTACAAACACAACAACCTCAACTCTTCTGATAGATTACATCTATAATTAATGTCTTACCTTATAATTCCAGAGTTTGAGCCCAAAGCAAAATGTAGGAGAGTATTAAGGTGGAACTGAACCTAGAAGGTGTCCTATCTAACATAGGACATCTGGAAGCGTTATTTGGCTGGCTAAGCACCTTGAAATTATCTAACGTTATTTTAAATCCCTCCAGAAATATTGGTGGTGCACATTCTGTTCCTAGACGCCCCTGTTTTATAGGGATATAGCTGCATCTAAGGCAATGCTGCCACTGACTACTAGTCTCACCAGATTTGAAGTGAGGTTTGGTGACATTACAACCATATTGGTCACTAGTGGACGGTGCCGTCATAATACTGAAGGGTCCATTTTTTGGCATAGTGCGTGTATGCTGTTTTGAGAGGTTTTGCACATTTTTTTCTATGGCTAGGCATTTGAAAAATTGGGTTTTTTTTATAGGATTATACATATAAATGATTAGGAAAAACTTTAGTGTTTTTTCACTGGTCTTCCAAATCAGCTTAGCATTGTACAATCTACGTTTTTGTTTATAGAGCTCTATAACTCAAGTGCCACTTTACACATAAAAGCCATAACTCTTCCCAACCTCTTCCCTTGTTATGGGTTGCCCCAGCTCCCTGGCAGGGGATATAAGGTTATCTGAGGTGTGGAATTAAAGTGACACCTGGTCTTCACCATAACACCTTGCAGAGAGTGATAGACCAGTCATCCTTCTTTGCTGAAAGGAGATCACCAGGTCACGGTTCCAGGCTCTTCCCATCATAGGTGCCAAGGATGGCCCGAGGTCAGGGAAATCACAGGCAAAAGTCAAAATCCGGATAAGCAAAACAAAAAACTCACTGGCAGAAGAGCAGAAAACACAATGAGGATCCAGCATCCTGAGCCTGTAAACCAGGGGTCACACTAGCAGGCCAACTTTAGCCAAGAACCATATTGTCCTATGTACACAGCCACAATCAACCCTAACTGGAATAGCCCCATACCTGGGACAGAAAGAAGGTAGAAGGTGACTAACTTTAGGTGCAAACAAGGGCAAAAACTGATTGATTAACTGATAAAATATGTAGAACTTTATAAATTAAGGTTGAGAGCAGGAGAAATGAGGATCCAAAGAAGCAGAAGATCTCAGAAGATTGTCATCAATATTTTGTGATCATTTTTAAAGAAAGATGAATGAACGAGTGCTGTACACACAACATCATACTGTTCTATGAAGAAGGGGGTAGGGAGGATGAGTAAGTGGCACCCCGCTGTGTTCTCCTCCGTAGTGAACTATGGTCATTCCCAATCTGTCCTTCATCAATCCTCCATGATGGATTCACAAAAGACATCAGGGAACAACTCAACACACTCCAAAAGGACAACCATTCATCTTGGTTGACTATTATTTAATGTGTATACATAGCTCAACAGATACCTGATTATCTTGATAATACCTGGTTTTCTTAATGTCATCCCCTTTCCATAGTAATAAAGTAAAGTAAGGAAAAAATTAAAGTGAGTGAAATAAAAAAGAAATAAAATATATACAAATATATATATATATCCTAAAATTATAATGTCAAGTAACTCTAAACTGATGAGCTGTTAAGATTTTTAAAGGATGCCTTTGGACAATATTGGGTAGCACAGCCTATCACTGATATAGAGGTACACACAATTTTATATGTTTTGGAATGTGTTTATTTAATGCAACCTCGTGCTTGAATGGAGGTTTTATGTGTTTGTGTGCACTATAATATATTTAAGTATATTTTTTACTGAAATTTTGAGTGTGATAAGAAGTAGAGCAAATATCGAGAGACATTCAAAACTGCAGGTGGAAAATGTGCAGGAAGTCAAAATAAAAGTTTAACATTTGTATTCATGAGATGTATTCTAATAATAAAAAAAGATGGGGAGGGGGTGTTCAAGATTGGGAGGGGATGCACTGAAGGTAGGGAAGTGGGGTCACAGGTAGGGGGTTTCATATAATGAAAAGTCTTTGATACCATGACTTTTATACACTGGATAAGTATTGCAGCTGAAGGATGAACATTTCAAGACTAGAATCACTTTCATTCCAAAAATGGAAATTTGCACTTAAATCATGAATAGCTGTTAAATCTTCTTCCATCAATATTCATGACAAACACACTTCATATTTTTGCTAAAGTAAACATAAGTAAGTGGGTCTATTTCTGGAATTTATTCTGAATGGTGGAGGAAATGTTTCCCAGGCACCCGCCTGCTGTGTTCTGGGACACTTTGAGCTCAGTTCCTTTTTATAGAAGTTAAACTGTAAATAAGCCAGTGCCAAAATAGTCTGTGCATGTGATTACAAAAATCTTCTTAATGGAACTTGAATGAGTTCTTTCATCTAATATATATTTAACTCCTTTAGTCTTTTATAGAGGTGAAACATCCAATCAAAATTTTTTCTGCTGCTGATTTATTAGAACCGGCATTAAAACTGCTCAGCTATTCTTTGTGTTAAATGGAGACTGAACAAATAACTTTGAGCAGTTGTGGCTGAACTTTTTAAAAAGTTGCGAATCCCAGAAGTTAATATTTGTTACTTTTTTAGAATAAGGGATGGAGCCACCCCTAACAATAATCAGTGGATTGTAAAGCTGACTATTTTCCCTGACAACAGGTTTACAGTCCCAGGATCTGCATTAAAGACAGAGTTGTCACTAATATAAATATTGTGCTGTGAGCCAAGCTCATTCCCTGTCGTTTACTGTACTGTAGTTGAAGGACTCACTTTGGTTAAGTTTAGGAATACTCAAAAAAGGAAAATTAAAAAAGACTAGTCAATAGGAACCAGGATCCAAAAAGTGTGTTTTTCAAAAAAGCAAATATGCAGAGTTGTAAAAAACTAGGGAATAAGGGATGCTACTTGAGACCTTGTGAGACTTGTCTCCAACTCTTCCTTTTTTATCCTTTTCTTTCCTTTGTCATTTCTTCCCTTCCATTTTTCCTTTTTCTTCCTTTCTCATCTCTTCTTTCATTTTTTTCCCTTTCCTTTCTCATTCCCTTTTTTTTTGTTCCTTTACCTATTTCCATTCATTTTTATTTCCCCTTCTTTTCCCTTTCATTTTCTTTCCCTCCCTATTCTCCTTCCTTTTCATTTCTTTCCTAATTTCCTTTCCCATTTCCCTTTACTGCTCCTTTCTTTTATATTTTTTTTCGCTACTTTTCATTTCATCACCCATTTCCATGTCTTTCCCTTTTCTTTTTTTTTCTTTTCCTTTCCTTTCCTTCCCTTTTACTTTTCCTTTTATTTTTTTATATCCCATTCTCTCTAATTTTTCTTTCCCTTTTCTATTTCCTTCCTTATCACATTCCTTTTAATTTATCTTTCCATTTTTCCTTTACTTTTTCCATTTTTTATTACCTTTCCTGTTCCTTTTCTTCATCATTTCCCTTTCTTTTCCTTTCATTTTCTTTCCATTTATTTTTCCTCTCCTTCCCTATTCCCTTTCTTTTTTCATTCCTTTCCTTTCAATATCCAAAACTTCTTCATTTCCTTTTCTTAATACTTCCTATTATCCATTTTTCTTTTTAGTTCTTTCTTTTCCCTTCCATTTGTCACTTTTTTTTTGAGCTTTCCTTTCTTCCCATTTGCCTTTGCATATACAGTCCTGTTTGGACACAAAAAATTTTGCTTGGTATACAACCTTTGTGCTAGAACTTGTATGGGTCAAAATGAGTCATAACACCACGTGCTACCCTTATTTACCTCTCTCGAGACAAAGCCACGACTGCCCACAAGTCTCAGTACGCCAGTTGCCACCATTCAGTGAACAACCCGCGCTATAACTCTCTGTGAATTACATAACATCTCCTCCTCCCTTCTCAGCACCATCCTAGAAGGCACTCTACTCTTCTCAGCAAGGTAAAGTGAGGTTACATTTTCATTTATTTCATCTAATTGCTTTTGTATCTATGTACTTTAGAATTAAGCAGTGTTTAAATTATTCCATACAACCCCATCAATTTATATTATGATTATTATTAATCATTTTTCTTTTATAAGTATGGTATAAGTCCTATTTGTTATAAGTCCAAGGATCTGGAACGGCTTAAGGACATATACCAAGGTACGACTGTATTTGGAATTTACCATATATTGATTCCTTATTTATTTTTTTTATTTTATTCAAGGTATTAAAATCCCAGTCCACTAAGATAATGATTGTTGCAGAATTCTGTTTAAACAGTAATGAAGTGATTATTGTTCAGTCAATTATAGGGCCAGGGACAAGACCTGTAAGTGTTACTTACCTGCAGCAGAGAAAATTCAGATCCTCTTCTCTGGCATTTTGAGCTCCAGGTAAATCGAGCAGACAGACATACAAATCCTATGGTAGGTGAAACAGCTCCCTTATGTGTTTTTTTCTTTCAAATTGTCGTTCTTGTGATTGACGAGTTCCAAAGCACCACCTACCAGACTGTGCAACAAGCCTCCAGTGGTAATATCCTAATAGGAATCCTTGTTTAAGGCTGCAGGGAATATAGAACGGAATCCTTATCTGCTGTAATATCAACTACATAATATAGTATTCAGTTGTTGAATGATATTCTGTTAAATATAGTTCATTCTCTTGGTTCTCCTATAAAATCTGTGATGTCATACAGGGGATGTTTGTTAAGGGTTCTGGAGATTCTTCAGTCCATGGTGGAAGTTGGCTGGAAAGGAGTCATATGGCCACTATACTAGCACAAACAGAAAATTGGACACATCGGCAAATCACCTCTCAGAGCTTTTCTATATAAATATTTGTCATGTGAAGGTTGCTGAACCTGTTATATGCCCCAGTAAAAGAAAGGATTGGTTCTCCTGCACACGATGGACATTTGCATCGCACAGTATATTTAATGAACGCAGCATGGCTCTTTTGCTTATTTCAATACATTCCTCTGTATGTACAAGAGGTGTCATGTTTACTGCTTGACTGTCTTGGGCCTGACTTATTAAAGCTCTTCAAGACCAGAGAAGATAGATTATCACAGGAGAACTTGGGTGATCAAGCAAATTTAGAATATATTTTTTAAAATCATTTGCTATTGGTTGACAAATGTTTCCACTCCTGAACCAAATCTATTACAGGATTTTCTAGATCACCCAAGTTCATTCATAATAATTTATCTTCTTAAGTGTTGGAGAACTTTGAAAAATCCGGCCCCTTGTTTAATGGTAATAATGCACTACATTGGTTATGGACCATTGTGTAAAAACATTGGGCATAACTCTGCAATAAAGACAATAAAGCCAAATGTGGTAGCTACTGTTGATTTTATTTAAACTCAGTGGAAAGAATTAGGCCTGTACCACAATGTTTTCTTCTGATGGTGGACAATCATCTTGGGTCTCCTGATGGTGGACAATCCTCCTGGGTCTTCTGATGGTGGGCAATCATCTTGGTGTACGAACAGTGGACAATTAGCTTGAGTCTACAGATGGTGGACAATCATCTTGAGTCTACGGATGGTAGACAATCATCTCAGGTTTTATGATGATAGACAATCATCCCAGGTTTTCTGATGATGAACAATCATCTTGGGTCTTCTGATGGTGGACAATCCTCCTGGGTCTTCTGATGGTGGGAAATCATCTTGGTCTACGGATAGTGGACAATCATCTTGAGTCTATAGATAGTAGACAATCATCTCAGGTTTTCTGATGATGAACAATCATCTTGGGTCTTCTGATGGTGGACAATCTTCTTGGGTCTTCTGATGTTAGACAATCCTCAATTAGCCAGGTAGAAATGCTGATAAGATGTAGAACCCCATGTAGAACATGTAGATCTAATCCTGGGGGCAATTCCCTGATGCCCTCTGTCTTTTGGGTTGCATAACACAGAGGATTCTTCAGGGAACGGTAAGAACCTCTTGTGGTGGAAGTAGATTACTAAAGAGAACTGGAGGCTATAGTCTGGATACAGTTTCTAACTTAATTATTGTCTAGGTTATATATGTTTTATGATTAATTAGATCACTGTACCCTGTATGTGCTGCCTGCAGTTAATCAGCCTCATACATTACATGACAGGTTCATTTTAAGTTTTTAGCTTGTTGACCTTCTTATGCACCACACATGACAAATACATTTTTTATCTTCTTCAAATATGGAAGAAGGGTCATATTTACAAAGACATTATGATCTCATAGACAATTAGAGACTAAATTTCTACTTCCCAAGAGTATTCCCTGGCAGAAATAGGCCAAAACCTCTAGGAGTCCATAGAAAGTAAATGAAGAAATATTGGTATTCCCCAGACGTTTATAAAAATGCCAGATGGGGATAATTTAAATAAAAGGAACTGCCTTGTTTAACTGCATCTTGATTAAACACATTTTAATGCATGGCGGTGTTGATTTATATTTGGTTAAGCTTTGTTTTAATTTTATGCTGGTTTACCGCTTATAACACAATCAATCATATAATATTAGGAATAAGCAAACATCTATATATAAAAATAAACAGAAAAAAATGTATCTGAAACCATTTTTCATGCAGATTAGCCACTGCTGCAGTCTCTGTGACTTCCTAAAACACTACAACATTACAATCTGATCACTGGGGGAGAGGAGACTGAGATAATGCTTCCTCCTGCCTGCAGCAGACTGATGACATCATCTCATCCTGGGCAAAGCCATTGGATGGACATCAAGGAGGGCTTTTTATTGAAAACTAACCTCCCTAGTGGTTCATTCCGGTGTTATATGTCTAAAAGCAGTACATTGTTTTTCATGAAAATTTATTTTACAGTATAATATAATAGTATGAGTAAAATTAAGTTTGAAACACAAAATCATGTAAAAACAATAAACTGAATACATTTAAAAAATCTATTTTTAAAAAATCTATACATTTTTTAAAACAAAATACATTATATACTTATACTAATATATATACTGTAAAATAAATGTTCTTGAAAACAATGTAATGCTTTTACACATATAAATCCAATGTATTGCATTCAATACAGTTATTTTGTATTGAATGCAATTCAATTTCCCGCCCTGCCTGGCAACGTACACACGCACCGACATCACTGGGAACTCCGCGGTGACTTATCGGGTGCAGGAGCCGGCTGGAGGAAGAAGGAAGGGAACAGAGATCACGGCGATGGACGACACGGGACGCCGGCAGATCAGGTAAGCGCTGTATTTACTATTACCTTCCATAGGTTTACCTACCCCGAGTGTGACTCAGGGGTTACCGCTAGGAAGGTTAAAAAAAAAATTAAAAAAAAAAAATTCAGTTGTACTTATTATTCCTAAATTTCAATTCAGTCAGCATGTTTTTCACTTGTCTCTTGCTCCAGATTTGCTTTTCAACATTCTTTGTATTTTAAAAAAGGACTTTTATTTGTCAGTAGAAAAACTATTACTATGTACTATTTGTCTAGTTTACAACAATTGCTCACCAAGTCCACCAACAGTCATGCACTTACTAAAAATACAAAAACATGGGGAATGTTAAACCTCACAAGGTGATATTTCCTTAGCAAGAAAGGTTGTGTGTAGCCTCTCCCAGCAAAATGTACCTCCTTTCCATTGAATTTGTCAGCAAATGAACATTCACCCATCACCCATCCCAGCACAAAAAGAGGAACAAGCACTACTGTGCTACATTCCAGATTTGATCCATAATCAACCTGTGAAAAATTCAACCTAACAAGATTCAGTGTGGTTTTGGATAGGGGTAATTCTGTCTGATTCTGCAAACCTAAGGTTTTTGAATCTTAAAGCAGAAATAAAGTTCCACTTTTAGGTTTCCATGACAGGTGGGTCATTATTGCAGAAAAGACAGGTAATGCCCATTATGAAATAAACCCTCCTAACTACCTAATCCCTCCAGGGATTTGGCAAAAAAAAGCTTTGGTTACCAGGATGCCTGGAAATCCTAGCATCTTCTACTTGGACTGGGAATAAATTACCTTCCACGTGCCTGTGCAGGAGTTACATCATCCTGGCATGGCCAACCAAGGTGGCTGAAGATCATCAACAGGAAGAGGAATTGGAAAAAGATGGCGGTGCCCTGTGAAGAAGTGGAGATAGGTGAGTACTGCAGAGTTTAGTTCCACTTTAAATACAATTTTTTTTTCACCAATCATTTCTTAAACATTTCCCATGTTGATGTAAAATAAACTTTTGCTATAAAATATTGCTTAAACATTTTTTTATTCATTCTTTTAAACTCCCCTTTATATTGCTAAAAAAAAAAAAACATTCAATGTATTAGGTTGCCCTTTAAACATCCAAGCATCCAAGGTTATTGCTTAAACGGCAGAGACATTAACTATTGACAATTGGTTTCTTTTACTGTCTGTGAAAAGAGAAGTTATCTCCTAAAATAGCTCTATTCATAAACATGAACTGACACACCAAGAATAAAAGTAGGGAGATGAGGGATCAGATCCAACCGTGACAAATTCAGTGAGAATGCTTCAGATCTGGCAGACCATTGTCAAGCTGTTGGGATCTATTTATATCATCAAGGTATTCCACTCATGGCACAATGGGCTTCCTTCTGTATGGACTGTTCTCCTCCTTTATAAGGATAGGTGACAGGGTTAAGAAGACTTTCTAAGGGTCATGATGTCCCATTGTGTCTTGTTGTCTATTCCAGAATGCTCAAGTGGAAGTGTTATGTATTTTGTATTTTATTGAGATAAATCCAAAATATACCAACATTGAGCCGTAGAAGATAGACTACCATGGGAGATCAGCAGATCCATTTCAGGTTTGCTGGATCACCCAAGTTCTTCCATGATAGTCTATCATCTCTAGTTTTGCAAAACTTTAATAAATACAGCCCATAGTAAAGAGAACAATGATTTTTAAAATCAAAAAAAGTAATGTGCAAAAATTGAAACAGCAGACTAATAAAATAATCTACTACCTGAAATGTGACCAATACACATAATACAAACTAATACATTTCAAGGGGTCTAGCCAACCATAGATTATATGTTTTAAAGAATTCAAAGTAGAACTAAACCCTTTTATCGAAAACTTGCAATTGCAAAGTCCTTTATTTCAAAAGAGACAGATGATAACCCTTCAGGAATAAAATAACCTTACCTGTCTTATCCCAATTTTTTACTCACCTGTCTCTGTTCTATCTTCAAAGGTTTGCCAGTACGCAGCTCAGACAGACATGCTACACTAATCAACAGTCCATTAATAAATATCTGTGCAATAATAAATAAATAAATACGGAGAATTCAACTGGGCTTTACACATTCCCTAGGTACAAGATACACATGGCTAAGGACTCTCTTTCCTTTCCCATGTGGGAGCGCTGGGTGGCTAAGTGGCCGGTCACCAAGCACCATTGCTGCCTATATATTACTTTAAATCTATTACATGGCAAATACAGTGGCACATCATACATTCTGTACTACAGGGGGGTCTAAAAATTCCATTCTTGTCCAAAGATCACATCAACTGACAATATTCCTTACACAAAGCTGGCTGTTATCCTATTCCATCATGGCCAATTAGTTTTGGGCACTGCTCCAGACCTACTCAGCCATGACATGCTGTGGCCCCACACACAACCTAAAATTCAAAGATTATCACTTTATCCTGGGGACTTTATGTTTTTTCCTTCCACCTAGGAGTTGGTTTATGTCTCTTTTTAAGATAAACATGAACATTTCTTGGTGAGGCTCATTTTCACCAGTAAATATACAGGTATATGAACTTGAGCACTCAACCTCCTGCATTGTCTTTGGTAAAATAATTCTTCCCTGGCTGAGCTACACAGTCCCAAGCAAACATTGGGATTAAAATATAGATCTTCCCTGTGCTAGATCTGTGCCTAATAATACAGAGAGTGCAGATAGCCCTGGCGGCACAGACACCGCATATGTTGATGGATGTTAATGGGGCTTCCTGGAATCCGCACGTTCACATGTGCTTGCCTGGTGGTGTGCCAGCTTTCAGAATCACTTAACGGGAAACTGAATCTGAGCCTAGAATCATCATTTTTCAGGAACGAAAAAAGAAACACACAAATAGAAGAATGTTGTTTTACAATTAATGCACAATGCAATCTTTATTTAAAGCTCCACATTATAGGTAAAAGTGTGATTAAAATCACAGCTAGCATAGGAATAAATTACCAGATATATTTATATAACCTGTTTGTGGGGCGTGTTTTTGTGTTTAAGTCACATTACAAACCAGCTCGATAAACGATTACAAGGAAAAGCTAAATCACCTTATTATCTTTTATCCAGCTGCTTTGTAATGTGACTTAAAGACAAAAATACGCCTGAAAAAGATATCTAAATATATATGGCGGAGGAAGAAAAAGAAGTATGATGGAGTATGATGCTATGTTTAAATAATTAAGACTGAACAAAGAGTCCTCATTTATTTCTATGGTTTAGCTTCCCTTCCTTCTCTCTTTTGTTCTTCTTCCTACATTACTTCTTTTCCTCTCTTCCTTCTTTCCACCCTCCTTCCATTCTGTTCTACAATTTCTCTACATTTTCTAGATGAATAACGTGAATGATTAACTGAAAAACAATATTGAATTTCTTCTCTCGCTTGATTTCCCTTTCTCTTCCTTCTTTCCCTTTCTTCCTTCCTTTTCTTCCTTCCTTATAAACACCCACCCAGCCGATAACCCACCATGCTTTTGTTATTAATATTATTATTATTATTATTATTATTAATAAACAGAGTTTTTATAGCGCTAACATATTACGCAGTGCTATAGTGAGGGTTTAAAAAAAACTGTAGAAGACAGGTAGGCAAGTTTGAAAAAAAAGGTTTTTAGGGCTCTTTTAAATGAGCAGAAAGTAGGAGCAAGCCGAATAGAATGAGGAAGACCATTCCAGAGAGTCGGGGCAGCTCTAGAGAAGTCTTGGAGTCGCGCGTGTGATTGTGAGTGTGGTTATGAGTGAGGAAGTCATTAGTAGGTCAATGGAGGAGCAAAGAGAGCGGTTTTATCCAGGTTTAGTTTCAGGAATCGGTCAGACATCCATGATGAGATGGCTGACAGGCAGCATGAGACCTTGTCCAGGACTTTGTCCAGGAGGGAGACAAGTCAGGGGTGGACAGATTTGTGTGTCAGCATACAGATGGTACTATAAACCAAAGAAGGAAATGAAACTACCTTCCCTACTTTTTTCGCCTTCACCAAGCCAAATAACTTGCAGGATTAAGACTGAAATACTAAAATATTGTTTCCTTTCTTCCCTCTCATCCTTTTCCCCTCATTTTCCTTTTAATCTTCACTTCTTCCTTTTTTGTTTCTTTTCCCTTCCTTACTCTCTACCTTTCCTCTCTTCCCTTCTTTATGCCCACACACCTACCCATCAACCCACCCTCCTTCCCCTTAGTCCTACATTTTTCTCCACTAGCACAATTAGGACTGAAAATTCTCTCTTCTCTTCTCTTATCTTCCTTCCTTCCTTTCTTCCTTCCTTCCTTCTTTCCTTCCTTCCTTACTTTCTTCCTTCCTTCCTTCCTTGCTTCCGTTCATTTCCTCCTCTCCTTCTGAATGAAATGCATGACAGACATGATTAAGACTAAAACATATTATTTTCTTCCCTTTCTTCCTTTCACATTTTTCTTCTTTTGTTCCCTCCTTCCTTCTTAGCTATCCTTGTTCTTTCTTCCTCTTCCTTCCTTACTTCCTTCCATCCCTCTCTTCTTCCCCTTACTTTTCCTTCCTAAGTCTCACCCATCCATCTATCTATCCATCTATCCACCATCCCTAACATTTTATTTTTTTCTCCATTTAGCCGGCTGAATGACATTCATCGGTAAGACTAAAATATTTTATTTCCTTCTTTCTCTCTCTTAACTTTCCCCCTTCTCTTCCTTCCCTCCTTCCTACCCTAATCAACCTCCTTCTATTGTTACTTTTTTCACCATCAGCCAATTAATTGACAAGCATTATTAAGACTGCACTAAAATAAGTATTTTCCTTTCTTATTCCCTCTCATCCATTTCTTCTTTTTTTTCAATAGCCGGGTGAATAACAGATTACAAGAAAACATCTAGAGGAAGATGTTGTGATTGAATGATTAGAACTGCACTGCAAATTCTTTCTTCCTACCAACCTAGAGCAGGAAAAAACATATGAAGCCACTGCAGAATGAGTTATTATAGGAATTCAACTCAGGAGGATTCTGGCATTTCACATCATAAATAATCCATAATTGCAGTACCCAGCCAGCAAGAGCACCAAATCCCTATCACAGAAAACAATACCCCATTCCGTGTGCTGAACATCATGGTAAGAAAATCTTTTATCACTCTGTGAATGACTTAAATAACCATGAGAAGGTTTTATCTATCTCACCTTAAATATGTCAGCACAAAGTGTATAGATTTCAAAGTATCCTGATTCAATAAGTCAGATTTTAGATTGGACACATGGGCAAAAAACTAAAATCTCATTGGCTGTCGTGCAATAAAAACTTATTGGCATTGTTCCCCTCAAACTCTTTAGTTCTTTGGTATGATAAAACTTCAAACCACACCGTCCCTATATTGTTTTTCCTAAAGTGGACTTATCACTACATTTTTTACTTAAGATAAAAGGGTAGAAAACCTTTCTTCTAGGCACTTACTGCCGCGGCAGTGAAGACTGAATGTGGAGCTAGCATCCTCCTAGGACAACTACATCACGTATCCCAGGAGGCTTTGGGCTTCTAATTCTGCACATGCCCAATTTCAGGTTCAAAGGAGGCTTTTCCCACATGGGCACTATTTTTAAAAATTTAACATCACCTCATCTCGCACCTGCTCAGTGTGGAACGCACAAAGAATGATAGATTAGTGGTCCACCAAGAGAGCAATCTACCTTTGTTTGCAGAAAATAGTAATCGTCTAGCCTGAATTGTACTTAGACATATCGTGAAGAAAGGGAAAGAACAGACAGGTTTTATAGACAGAGCGGACATATTAAAAGTTATTAGCTTTATTAATTTTAGATAATTGTTCGTTTAACAGAGTTCAACTGCACTGGGTCTGTCTAACACTTTTTCACTATGCTATTATATGCATAATAGGTTTAAAAACAAGTATCTCGAAATGTCAACATTATCTTTGTACCCGATGCGTTTTGCCCTACTGGGTTTCCCCAGGGGATTGAGAGACTTGGTGATGAAGCATGTTAACCGTAGGATTAAATAAAATTAATAAAGCGCAAAACTTTTAATATATTGGCTCTGCCTATAAAAGCCTGTCGGTTCTATCCCTCTCTTTACCATATGTCTAAAAGCTGGAAAAAATCGAACAAAGATGGTGGCACCCACTGGTTCCTCCGCACCAGAACATAAATAATCCAGAGCTGCACAAGACCAAATTAAATTTGATTGTGGAGGGATTGAGGGATCTGAGTAAGTAAAGGTGAGTGTAATTTCTTTTTATTTTAATGAAAGATCCGCTTTAATGAATTCCTACTAATCCAGCTCCTTCAAAATCCTATTACAATAAACGTATCGCAAAGATTAAAGTCTAAAACCCAACCCAACAAGCTATGTTTTTCTCTTCGTCCCATTGAAACATAAATCACCAAATACCTTTCCTCCTCTCGTAATGGTTTACAACTCAAGATTCTTATTTCCATTATCCATAATAACAGAGAACTCAAACAATCCCCTTGCCAGGGATTTATGAACGTTAACGTAGAAATGGGACTGAGAAAAAAACAAATGACTACACTCTCAAAACATCGTTCTCATTCCTATATTGTTAGCATACAGAAATGCTTCAGGTACCAACGGGATTGGTTTGAGTAGAATCCTCATCACTGCCTGTCTTCCACTGGAAATTACAAGTATTAATAGCACTTTCATTTGTTCTTGGCTGTCCTGGGAGAGAAAAGGAATGGTGGGGTAATAATAGTCATCTCATTCTCTTCACTCAGATGCTTAACACTTACTTGCATTGCAGCTCAGTGCTGTCCGGTGTCACTCGCTTTCAATCTAGAGAGTGTCAATCAGACTGAAACTAGATGACTTGGAGATATAAGACACCTATCTAAGCTATGAAAGATTTCCAGCACTTTCACCCCCCTTTCTATTCTAGAAGTCTAACATATTAGGGATATTTTTCTGTTCTTGATTTATTAATAGGTTCATTTTATAGTTAAATATAGAGCAACTTTATAGAGCAAAGCATATAAGAGCAAAATTACCAGATCCCACTCTGGTGGGATTTCAATGGACATGAAGTACATCTTTTTTCTTGTAATTTCCATGGAATACATTATATATATATATATATATATATATATATATATATATATACATAAATATTTAGGGCTAATAGTGAACTAATGTCAGAAAAGGGTATTGAGGTCCTAGTGCTACCATGGGGGACATGGGGGGCTGATTAGTGGCTGAAATAAGACACACGTCCATCGAGTTAAACCACTTTGGGAATTAATAAACATTCTAGTCTAGGGCAGTATCTCTCAACCATCTTAACATGGGGAAACCCAAAAAATAACTATCAGGTCTTCAGGGAACACCTACTATAATTCCAATATCCATGGAATGGATCTGGTCTAGGACTGAAAATCCTCCCCAACCAATAGCAAATGATTTTAAAAAATCTATTCCAGGTTTGCTGGATCATCATCAGTCTTGGAGAGCTTTAATAAATCAGATCCATTGAGAGAAGCTCACAGTATATAGTGAAATCAAAGTAAGACATTTCAGTGCAGGAGAGCTTTTACAACTGTGAAAGACTGAAGGTCACATCTAATGCTATTGCCAACATCATCAAAGTGTGGAAGGAACTGAAGGAGTGGCAAGGTTTTAGAGGATGAATAGCGTGAAAAAGCGAACACTTCACTACTGAATGTTGCCACTTCTTCGGTTCTCTTCTTACTTTTAGTTTTGTTGGTAATTGCATTAAGTATTACATTTATATCCATTATTATATGTTCTTATTCCATACTTTTTAGCGGGCAGCATGGTGGCTCAGGGGTTAGCACTCTGGCCTTGGCAGTGCTAGGTTCAAGTCCCAGCCAGGACATTATCTGCATGGAGTTTGCAGGTTCTCCCCATGTCTGCGTGGGTTTCCTCCGGGTACTCCAGTTTCCTCCCACATCCCAAAAACATGCAGTTAGAATAATTGGTTTCCCCCTAAATTGACCTTAGACTACATTAATGACATATGACTATGTTAGGGACATTAGATTGTGAGCTCCTTTGAGGGACAGTTAGTGACATGACTATGGACTTTCTACAGCACTGCATATTATGATGGTGCTATATAAATACTGTATATTAATAGTACATTTATTATAAATATTATTTTAATAAATGCAATTAGGAAAGATGTTTGTCTCAATATATTATTAGGCAGTGTGGTGTCAGTTATTGTATAAAATCCTCACTGTGAGCTAATCACAAACAAAGCAAAAAAAAAAAAAAAACTTTATGGAGCCTTGACAGTCATTAACTTCTGGAGTAAGCTGTGCTTTGATATGCAAAAAGAAACAACTGCAGAGTTTGTCTTAGTCATTAAAGAGTTACAAGATGTTACAGATCAGCGCCACTCTTAAGATCTGTCTACCAGAGTTCCTCAACCAGGGTTCCTCCAGAGGTCAGTTTACGTGACACCAGTGATCTTCTTGGCTATCTGTAAGGGTGACATTTTTCCCAATGGCTATCAATGTAGGAGGCATTCCTCCTACTGACCACCTCACTAATGTACTGTGAGCTGTGGATATATTAATGATAGAAGTGGTTATCTAAAGACCTGAAAGTTATTTCAAGAGTCCCCTATGTAAAAAAGGTGAACAGAGAAACATTGCTCTATATTGTTCTGCTGGGTTTCCCCTTCTAGGATATCAACACCAATTTATACTGTTATATACTGTTATATAGAAAGAAGATGTGTAATCTATTTGCTAATATATATGTGCATTACATTTATATTTTATTTTAGCAAATGGTTTGCATATCTTCTTTCTATATAAAAAGGTATAGAACAGGCATGGGCAAACTATGGCCCATTGGGCCTTTTATTCTGGTCCTCTTTTACACATAATTTACAACAGTTCAAACAAACACCATCCATCTGATACTGGCCTGGCCCTTCTGGTCCTTGGCCCCAGAGCCATAAAATTGCCCACCCCAGGTATAGAACAATACAGATTCAAAAAGGATGCACACAATATCAAGAGACTGCTGTAGTATATTTTATATACAAACATTGCACAATAAGATGAACAATCGCCATATAAACGGTACACGACAATGTCTCAGGAATATACAACCTTATAAATGGTGGACTTGCCCTTTGCCAGGCCTCCAATTGTTACCTACGATAAAACTCAATTGAGCGTTTCATTGCCTCGGTATATTATATAAGATTATAACATGCTTAGTAAATAATAAAAGTCTATTTTCCCTATATTTACAGAACCTAAACTTCTCGCTGAACTCATGAATATGTAATCTAGTCATGCTTAGCTGCTCATAATAAAGTGTTTTAATGTCCAAGTCAGTAGAAAAATACACACCTTGGTTGTCCGTTTTTATCATCATGTTATTATCACGATAATGGTATTTTGTAGCGATGTCAGTCTTAGATGAAGTCAGCTACTTTAAAGCATATAATTACTTTTAATGGATCAACATATCAATATTATGAGGTATTTCCATGCATTAGCTTTAAGAGAGCTCAGATAATTTTCACCGGGCTGAACCAGAGAGCGAAGTCATTTTGTGTCCTTGGGTACCCTTGGATCGTCCAGTGTGCACAATAGAAGGTATATTTACAAATGCAAACAACAGATTTCTAGAATAAATAAGGTTAAAAGGATCCTAAAAGCATTAAATTAAATGAAACAGGTAAAAAAAATGAAAAATGAGCATTTAAAATGCCTTTTTTTATATTTTTTTTTTCTTTCCAGAAATTATTGTTTATAGAGCTGCAATGTACCTTTAAACTTTATACACATATTTTTTAAAATATATATTATTAGTATTGTCACACAATATTGTGCCTAGCAGCCAGAAGTTTGTGTCACACTTTGATTGTATTGATTGTATTCCACACATCACGATTTTCTCATATTGAGGTTGCAATACTTTCAAGGCCATATTACGATCGATTTATAATCCTCTAAAACACAATTTTTTTAAAAATTCATGTGTAATAATTCTTTGTGTATTTCACATATATAAATATTCATATATTCCCATTTCATTTGACGCGTTTCACAGTTTACTTTCTTCTTCTTCAGGAAATTTTGAGACGGGAATATTGCATAGCTCTATACCAATAATATAACTCAATAATTCAACCTCAATAATCACTCAATAATCAGTGTCAACTCTCTGCATATTCTTACATACTATATCTACTGGCAATTTGTAAAACCATTTCATTTAACTAGGTGCCTCCCACTATCTATTTGCTGGTAGACCCAAAACAGGAAAGACAGGGCCCAAACATGAGCACCCAGCCCATAAGGTCTCTCCAGTTGTATTTCAAAAATACCTAAAATATACTCCACACAATCCCAGGACAGTTTTTTAGGGAACCAATTACCCTAACTGCACGTTTTGAACATAGGAGGAAGCTGGAGTGTCAGAAGGAATACCATGCAAGCAAAGGAAGAACATGCAAAATACTTGTAGGTAGTGCCCTGGCTGAGATTCAAACCCAATGCTGCAGAGGAGTGAATCCAAGCTACTGAGCTATCTGTGCTTCTATTCATGATATTGATCATCTGACTATTTTGTAAAATTGATTACCATATCACAGCTCCATCTCTCTATGCTTGTCATAGCCTTTTCTTCTTCTGGCAATGTCTTATTACTCATTATGCTGGCACAGCATCTGTGTCCCTCATCTGATAATGCTTTAACCCCATGAGCAGTAATCCCAAGTGTGGCTTGGGGTAAAAAAAAACATGCTGAAAGCAGTACCCCCGAGCCACACTCGGGGTAGCTAAAATCATAAAAAACCACTTACCTGGTCCCATCGACCCACTGATGTTCCCCAGAGTTCCCGGTGACGTCAGTGTGTGCGAGGGAGCGTGGCGGGAAATTCAAACTATAGTAATCATTATATATATAAAAAAAAAAATATATATATATATATATATATATATATATATATTGTACATGCTACTATACAGTTAAATAACAGGTTTCAGTATTTTATGCACCCTTGTTTAACAGATTTTTGTTTTTTTTATTTTTTATTTAAAGTTTTTTAATGAATGTATTAAATATTGGACATATTTCGGTGAGTTATGCCAAAGAATTATAAACCTACAATGTAAAATAAATTTCCATGCAAAACAATGTGCCACTTTTGGCATAAAAATACTGACATAATTAGACCGCCAGGGAGGTTAAGTAGTCACTGCAAAATGAGAATACTACTGGGTGCCACTTGAATCAGCTGTGACTGTTGACATCACATCCAAAAAGGTTGTACTTTTTGAACTTTTGGATGTCTACATTGTCTATATTAAATTGCATGAAATGCATAAAGGGTTTATTTAAAGTGACTTCAGTGTTTTTTCAACTCGGCCTAAAGAGAAGAGGTATTGTAGGTATTGTTTGTTGTTCTTGCTAGCTGTCATAAGAGATCAGCAGAATAATCTTACAAAATCGATTTAACACTGAAATTACTAATTACACAAAAGGCAAAACTTTACTGACCTGGAAACTCCCAACTATGTATATTGAGTTGCTTTGTTTTCCTTTATTTAAAAAGCGTGTTTGTGTATTTAGAGTAGCTGGCCTGTTTAATATAGCTTCCTCCAAAATTCACCCATAAATGAAATTAAATCTAAACATAAGACATATCTCGGGTAAAAGTCTTACACATCTTGGGTGAAAACATTTAGAAATAGAAAAAAATACTATATAACTAATGTGGTTATTGGTTAGGAACGTTAGGTATGTAGAGAGTAATAAACCAAAAGGAGGGACTTACTTCATCTCATTGCAGAGCAATTGCCTAGCCTAAAATAAGATAATTATTAAAGAAAGATTATTAAAAAAACAAAGGTATTTTAATTTCACAGCCTATTACAACTTGGATATATACAAACTAGACATAGTACTCCTAAGCTAGTTGATTTGTGTTTGACCCGCAATAATAAAATCACATCGGGTCACAGAACACTGTTTTCCCCAGTTTTGTCTCGATTCCCGATGCGCTTCACCTGAAAAGGCTTCTTCATGGGATTTTGAGACTGAGGTTGACGTTAATGTAAGTTGGTCCTAAAGAGGAGGTCAGGTTTAAGGTATCAAGTGCTAAACTATGTTTTAGATTTTAAGGTTGGCTGTGATTGTAAGATTGATTACATAGGTTGGGTTAGGTTCATATATAGATGTGGTTGCAATTCCTTTTAACAGTTCACAGGAAACTTCCCTGATGAATCAAGAAGCATTCATACGATAGGTTATTATGAGTACAAACAATCGCATAATAGGTTCAAATGATCCGAGGATGCAAAGTCTTGGAGAGTACAATTTGTCAGGAATACTTTCCACCAATAGGCAGCCAGCCTTAAAAAATGACCTAGGGTAGGAAAGTTAAATTAACTTTTTTGTGGCTTTAAAACACTTTAAAACCAACCAGCTTGACCAGTGCACTAGTTGCAAGAAATTTTAAGGAGGCCATCTTGGCCATTAAGTCTACCCTTGACCTTTGTATTCATCAAGAAGCCTTCCCTTCCATTAAGTAGAACTGAAATCTTAATGTGGCCTGGGCCAACATTTTGTATTTTAATTCTAAAGAAATAAGTAAAAGCTTTTGATTTCTGTATACAGTATGTAAAAAAATGAATCAATATTTTGTAGATCAATACAGCTTAAACATTCAAAGATAGTGTGATTTGTCATCCAAATGGTGATATCCATCACTTCTCAAGGCATCGACAATGATAGCTTGCCCAGGATGAAAGAGAAGAGTTGTTGCAGATTACGTAACATACATAAACTTGTCTTCTGTATAAGATCTGAGTCTGTATTACTATTTACAAGAGAAACTTTATTCCTGTTGTGTATGATCTTGCTTTCTCAATAACGGGTACAGCAGATAACAGATGTCAAGGTTTGAAAGATTAGAGCTACTCTTGTGATACATATTCATCCTTTCAATGTTTACCTTTGCAGGAATAGATCAGAATGTGAGATCATTTTGAAAAATAACATTTTATTTATAATATTTTATTATCTTGAAAAAGATGCTGTACATGAATTATCAACGTTTAAGCAGTTTAACAAATACATACGATCAAAGCACCTATTTATAAATCTGCATGGTAACACAAATCTCTATTTACTGGTATTTTATCAAAAGAAACATTTTTAGCACACAATGCTTGTCAACAATATTGATTTAGGCTAGCTTCACATCAATGTGCCATGTACGTTTTCCTGCATTTTGCTATTGCTTCGGACAGGTGTGTAGGGACCCCCTACCAGGTAATCATCCCTAATACAAATTTAGTATTTATCTGCTGTCGGTGCTGTAATCAGCCAACCAGAGCTGTAATTATTTTTCTTATTTCCACAGGCTGGGTCTCCTAATTGGGTGACCTTTTTCTCTATTGGGTGGGAAGAATCTTAGTAGACAGGGAAAGAAAAAGCCAGATCCAAATGAGGGCTGTTTTTCAGCTATAGTCATTCATTGAGAAGATCACTCCACTAGTGAGGTAGGCTGAGAATTTATGAATACCTGGGAATATTTGTAGGAGGAAGTTCTATGTGCAGCTGAGGAGATATCTCACAAGGGTCTTGAGTTTGAGGCATGTTTAAGATCCTCCTTGGCACTAGTCAGGGTCCACTTAGAGAGTTCCTGTCTTCGGTCTGTCTGAGACTGGGATAACGCTAGAAAATTGTATTCTGGGGACACTAAGAGTTGGCACATCAAGAGTCAGGCCTGCCCCATCAGAAGATTCAGGGTTGTCAGAAATACATCACCCTAAAAGGAAGTCTTGGTATTAGTAAGAAGAGTTTTGTGACAAGAGAAGTCTGGGCAACTAAAATGTTTCAATGTGAGGCACATAGATATAAAGCCTTAGTGTTAATGAAGAGAAACTTTTACCCCTCCATTCATAAGATTTCCCAGTTCTTTGGCATCATGTAGCCTTTCAGTCCTCTTCTATACTCCCCATATTATAAATAAACTCTTAGACCCTAAAAAGATACTGAACCCTATTTGTTAATTCACCTCCGGGTAGAACATACACCAGACATCCCTATGGAGGTGAGTTGTACAGGTGTGTTGCCATGCATAGCCATGATATTCCTATCAATAAGGACAAATTTTCTTAGCCTTATTGGCATCATTAAAAGGATCGGCTACCTATGCACATGTGAAAAAACACATAGATGACAAATCTTTTAGACAGAGAAAAAAAGTGATGGTTGAGATAGACTTTGTGCCTTAGTGTTTTGCTACTACACTGTGCTGTAGCAATACACAATGATATACAACACACCTGAAAACTCATTCCACTCATTCCTCATTGCAGGGCACAACATGGATGGATATGGTGTGAAGGGGATCTAAAACACCTAGTAAAGACAGGACAGGTCAATACAAAGACATAGATCAGAGGAAATCCTTAGGGTTACAGCCCAGTAGCATTATTGTTATTTGCTACTACGTGTTATGCACCTGGTTCCACAAGTCACTCTGTCTCTGTCCAGTTGATAGAACTGTAGGACGTCACTCGCCAATGACCATTTAATCATCTATCCATCATGGCATCGACACGTGCATCCAATTAAGTATGTCCTCTACATGGTGATCCCTGGACAAGCGAATTGTTACTGGCAACAGGATTGCTGGTGTTCAATGGCCCTAAAATAAAGGAATAGTTGATTTGAATACAGAATTAAAAAGATATTATGAAGATGCTTTGGGTTTTTGACTCCTGATATTTAGGTATATGCCAATTTTTGCTCTTCCTTTTCTTTTTTGTTGATATTCCCATGATTTTTATATTTACCTTCCTATATTATCGCCAGTAGGTTATTTTTACCTTGCATATTTTCCTTTTCCTAACCTTTTTAATTTAAAACGCAATGTAAATAAAAGGTGTGATAAATACCTTTACATTGTTGGATTCCGATTCCATTATGGTATCTACCTATATCATTTGATTTCCCTTTCCTACTGTTTTTTGGGGATTTGCCTTTTCGTCCTTTATATTTCCAACATGGTTTACACTCTCAATGATTTGTCAGGGTACTTTGGAAATAGCGTTAGATTCTACTTCACACGTTGGATTATTTACTATCTGGATTGAGAATTCCTTTATTACCAACTCCTGTTCTATACAGTGCTATATAATAGATTTACAGACAGTATACCATTGTTTAGAGTTCACTGATATTTCCTCATATATAGTTTATACAGTATGTGTTGCACTTTATAGACTTAGGTCTATCCTCAACCAGGGAAAATATGATATCTGAACAGCCTTTTTAATGGGAAGCATATCTAAGCCTAACAACAAATATGTAATATATTGCAATTTACCAGTTCTTAAGTCTGATGGCTACATCTGTTTTCTTTATTTTTTTGGGTTTTCTTTTAGTTTAACTTGGTGACCTTTCCCGTTTTAGGACATTATGCTCATGTCTCCATGGTAGATGTGAAGAGAGACATGGTTTTCCCCTAGCTATCACGGAGATTGGTTGGCATCCATGGTGGGTTGGTCTTGGTTAAAATCGAGTATCTAGAGTATGGAATGTGGTTACATGACTTTAAAGCCCCTTTTATCCTTTAAAGCTGGTGACCAGGGACTAAGGAGGTCATTATTCACAGATGCACATTCCTCTTGGAATAAAAGTGGCTACACATAAGATGTAATATGTCATCAAATACTGCCACTTCCGTGATGATATGTGGAGGGCTGTTAATGATATTGATTTAGACAGTGAACAAACCAACTTTGATGGCCGTATGTTAGAAAATGAAATACCAACCAACCTGGGTGATCCACAACTAAATTCATATATATATAAGGTTCAAAAACCAAGGGAATAGATTGATTAAAGAATACTTGCACTAGGCACATGATCATTTTTAATTGTGCATGAAGATACACTTTAATAACCATTTGTGTCTTTACTAATGCTGTGTGATATGCATGTCATTATTTTAATAAAGCCATGAAAAAAGTATCAGTTCCATAGCAACAAGATCCGTTGCCCTGGACACATCATTATGCCCCACTGAGTATCTTTTGACGGCTGTGACATTACCATCTTTTTCTGTCCCACAGGATTTCCTCATCTGTCCTCCCAGCGCACCTTCATTAAGGAAACATTACACCACAGTAAAATGTCTTGTCAGGGGATGTTTTAAAGGAAAAAGTTTCAAAAGGATACAAAATACATAAATGAATGGTGAAGAAAAATCTAAAACATTTCCTTGGAAGTATATATAGAATAAAAAAGTACAGAGTGAATGCTTTGAGATGCAATCCCATGATATGCTGGATGAAATTGATTTGACCAATTATTCCCTGTTGGACAAATGATCTCCTTGCCCCAGACTGGGTTCATAAAACTGCGTGGGATTTAAAAGCACCAGAATCATAAGCTACTTTGGTAAAGAACAAGCTTAAGCCCATTGTCAATGGAAATAATGGTGCCCCTAACACCTCTGCCATTGGCAACACTCACCACTATATGAGCATTCTCAATAGCTAGTAGTAATCGGGAAACTAGCTTGTAGTAGTCCTATTGACTGGTGACTGTTGGAGGTGGTGGAGCTCCTGGTGACCACCACAAACAAAGAGTGCATCAAGACAAACATGGCAAGTGCTTTCCCATTTAATGTATTTGATTGTATACCTTAGTAAACTTTAGGTGTTAGCTGATTGCCAGACTGGTGAACCAATTTGTAGCTAACTGGAACATAATCCTTTTTGGCTGGTGGTGGTCAGAAACCAACACAATTTAAAGGTAGCCAAAGGGATAGTCTCCTAATAGACTAGTGAGGGTCTATTAGGATTTGGAATGTGGAAGAACCCATCAGAAGGAGCAGGAATGCAACAAGACTTGTTGAGAGAATCCTTAAGTATATAAGATGAATCTGGCTCTGAGTGGGCAGAGGGATAACGATCACAAGAAGACCTAATAAGGACCAACCTGAAGATCACCACCTTCAGTTCCACCATGTCTATGATGACTGACCATTGTATGGAAGACCATCTGGTTAGCTGAACCCAATGCACGTATGTCTTCACCACATAGGTGTTTAAGGTCCGTGACTGAATCATGAAAAGAGTTAAAGATGGTACAATGGACATCACATATGCAGAAAAGATTTGCAACTTTTTAATCAGTTTCTGAAAGCTGACAAGAATGTCACTTGCAAAATAATCATGTTTCAGCTGCTCAACATATTTTTAAAATTGATATCATTGAGTGGCATTTCAAGAGCTGAAAATTTGCAACATCTCTGTTCCTAAGTAGACGGTGAAGTGGAACAGCTCTGTGTACCTCACACCTCCAGTCAACATGTTTGTCACTTTCAAATTGCACTTTCAGCAAACTGTCAAATGTAAAAACGTCTCATGACATGATAAAGGGTCAAAAAGCCTGAAATAGAATTTGTCTTAGACAACAAGTTATCTATAACATTAAAGGTACCTATATGTTAGCAAAATTTCATATTCATATTCTTTATCTATTTCTTTATGCACTTATATAGTGCTGACATCAGTGCTTTGCGGAGTCCATAATCATGTCATTATCTAGCGCTCCTTGTTTTACCAAGATCAGGTATGGAGATAAGGACATTTGATTTTTTTACTTGTTCCAGGTTATGTGAATTAGAATGCCATGGGGACAGCCAGTGTTAGGGCTTCAGCCCCTGGAAGGTGACAAAGGATTATCTGGGGCTCGGGAGTGTAAGTGTCTCCTGGTCTTCATGACTGCACCCCACATGGGGTGATGGGCCAGAAACCCCAGTGGCCACCTTACTACTTTTAACACTGGATCATGCCCTCTGGTTCTCCCTACAATGGGCAAACAGAACAAAGAACTAGGTACAGCCAGATTTCAGGTACTGGGTAGGCAGGAACCTCTATTGAGAGCATAAGAAGCAGGCCAGAGTTAGAGTTAGGCAGCTGACAAGAAGCAAAATAAAGACGGTCCAAGGTCAGAGCAGGTGGTAAGCAAGGATCAAGGTCTAGATCATCTGTAATAATGGAAGGTGGAAGCAGGGTTGAAGCAGGGTTGAAGTTAGGAGAGGTCAGTTGTCCAGAAAGTCAATCAGGCAGAGTATAGCTGGGTAAGTCAGATTTAACACGCTGAGGGTCATGCAAACAAAGCTTGGCACTAGGGAGATTTTAATAGGGCTAATAGCAGGACAGGATTAAATCCAGAAACCAATCTGTTCATTTACTTCAGCACATACTCTAAAATCCCCTTCAGCTGTGTGAAGCCTTAGTATCTGTGCAGGGGATACTAAGAATGGTGGAAACTTCATTGCTGAAGGGGGCCTGGGGATGCTGCAGGTTACTAAACAAATGATTTGTGGAACTGGTAACAGCCAGTCACAACATTTTCTGAACTTGGACAGTACTGGTGGCCAGCTTTTTCCTTATTTAGTGACCCAAAAACATGATCATTAGGTTGGGGCATAACAACACACATTCACAAAATCCTGTAAATTTGTGACCCTCCAGGGATGCGTGTACATATATATATATATATATATATATATATATATATACACACTTACACACTTTGTTTCTGTTGCCATTTAGTTAATGTAGTACCACACAATTTGCCTATGGAACATCTAAACTCTTCCTGGCATGGGTATTGGTCTTCTAACCCCCTATTGCCCCTCATCTCAAAAGATTTATGGTAGGACCACCAAATTGTGACCCGACTGTTGCAAGAGACCCTTTTTGTGGAGACAGTTGTCTTTGGCAGTTGTCTGCAGAGGTCCAATGAACACCTTTGAGCCATTCATATAGCTTCCCAATCAGCAAGGAGTATAGACATACAGTAGGTGATTGCCTAGTTAAAGATCTGGGCATATGTTAAACCTTTGCAGAGAGACCATACCTTTAACATGGACTTTACTGCATGCTAGCAGGGGACAAGACTGCTACACAGACTGTGGCTGCTTTTCCACAGTGCCCAGGACCTCAGACTGGGCCGAAGATTCACCTTCCAACATAACAATGGCCCAAAGCACAAAGACAACACAGGAGTGGTTTAGGAACAATTCTGTGAATGTCCTAGAGTGGCCCAGCCAGAGCCCTGACTTGAACCTTATGGACCATCTCTGGAGAGACCTGAAAGTGGCCGTCTACCAATTGTCCCCATCCAACCAGACTGAGCTTGAGAGAATTTGCAAAGATGAATGACAGAAAATCCCCCAATCCAGGGGTGCAGAGCTTGTTACTTCATCAAAAAGACTGTAATTGCTGCCAAAAGTGCTTCAACTAATTACTAAGTAAATGGTCTGAATATGTAAATGTGAGATTTTATTATTTTTTCTTTTTGAAATATTTAATAAATTGTCACTTATGGGGTACGAAATGTGGATTACTGAGAAAACAAAATGTAAAAAATCAAAGCATTATGCTACAACATAAAAAAATTGAAAAAAAGGGGTCTGAATACTTACAAAGTAAGCCACTGTATATATATATATATATATATATATATATATATATATAAAAACTGTAAACTGTATACATTTTGGGGCATCTTTTCTCCCAGTGACAAATACAATTTGAAGCAGCTCTATTTTAGCATTGTTAGACTTATGTTCTTTATATGGGGTATAATAAATTAAAGTAAATTTGCAGCATAGGGGGAGATATGGGAGGGAGCTGGTTTAGCCTTTGATGTGCAGATGTCATCCCACTGTTGCAGCAGCTGTTGCCTATCTGCATTATTTTATTCTGTTCTAAGCAGCACCATTGATGTTATAAATAAAGACGGTTCTGTGAAACAGCAAACAGACGTATGAAGCCAATATAAGGTATATATCTCTCTTACAATGGCTGCAGGAAGGACATGCAATTACAATGGGTTAGGAATGACCCATGCAAGGCCTGCAGAGAACGATAAGAAACCAACAATTGCTATTTTCTCTTTTTTTCCTCCTCCCAGTGTGTTGTGTTTCTGATATTATGTCAAGTGTCAGTAAAACTGGAAATCCCTCTTGAATGGTGTGAAGTATGGAGGGTACAGCTCTATCCTGAAGCCTTTTTCTTCTGATGCATGCTGGAGATAGCATAGGCTATTATTTGAGATTAGCCGGGAGTACAGGCTAACTGATATATGCAGCATAGACACATAATGCTTCTGAGTTATTATTTTGATAGACCATGCAGAAATACATTTATAAAGCAGAACACGGGGATGACATCTCTGTGCTATTAAAGTGATAATTGCATGATTGGTATGCCATGGTATTTATAATTGACTTGTTTAGAACAAATATACTATTAAGGAATATGATAAATAAAGTCAAATGTGTTATCTTTATAGTTAGTAATTGCAGCCTTTATGTTTCCATGTCCTGCTCTGAGCAGAAGCAGTGATTCCTCTGCAGAGGTCTGACCCACCCCTGCTAAATCAAACCTATAGCACTGCAATTTGCAAAGTTCATGTTTCCTGCTGATTGGAGAACTTCATGTTTAATTTAGCAAGGGGTGTGCTAAACCTCCTCAATGAGACCAATGTTACATACAGAGATTAATGTTTTTTTCCCACCTGTGGTGGAAAACACACGGTTGGGTGCTCCCAAACTCCTAGCAAACTGCTTCTGTGTGCCAGGGAACAGCAAACCACACCACAAGTAATATAATTTCACATGGTTGCAGCTGCAGTTCTTCTATATACAACCATGTGGCCAAAAGTTGAACTGAACCCTGATCTGCCACAGCCACCTGCAAAAGATAGTCCCCAATCACTCCTATTTACTTAAAGCATACCTAAACTCAGACATTTCACTGTACATAAAAGGGTAGACAACCATTTTATGTAAGGTAAAAATTCTGCTGTTTGTTTTTTTTAAGTGCAACGCCTAGCTGATTGAGAATGAATGGGAGCGCAAAGCCTCCCGGGATACCTACGTCACGCATCCCGAGCATCTCGGGCATGTGCAGAAGGAGCCTTTTCGCGCAAAGAGAAACATTTGCAGATCTCAGGCATGCGCAGTGAGATCGGCAAGATTTTTTTCCATCCTATGTCACCCAATCACGCGCCTGGGTCAGGTGACGCAGGATGGAGAACCACGAATATGAGGAGAAGATGGCGGCGCCTGGAGCGGGTCCTGATGCCAGACACCCCCGGATTGATCGGACTGCCCCATGGGATTGAAGGTAAGTGTATTTTTTTTTTAAGGCTTTTTTCAGTTTAGTTTCTCTTTAAATTGGAGATGTTGAGCAGTGTTTCTCAACCAGAGTTCCTAGAGATGTTGCCAGGGGTTCCATAAACAGTAATGTGTGCCTTTCAGGTCAATTACCACTGACACCAATGATCTTTTTGGCTATCTGTAGGTATGACATTCTTTCCCACTGACCAACAATGTGTAAGGTATCCCACTGACCACCAGGATAATGTACCATCAGTTGGGCAAATCATTAATATTGGCAGGGGTTCCTCGAGACCTGAAGGTTATTTCCTCCATGCTAAAAAGGTTGACAAAGGCTGTGTTGGGGCTATGTTGAGCTTGTGGCAGAATGCTGCGGTATACCGTGGTTGTAAATTGACCCTAAGGGTCTTTCTCTGGACATGCTGCAGGAGGACCAAGGTTTTCTACTCAAGCTGTAGGTTCTTTCTATAGAAATCAAATGGCTTGGATGCCCTTGGAATATAAATGACTAATTAAACAAATCTCAGATGGGAATTAAAGTCATGGTAACAATGAAACACAATGCTGTAGACAAAGTATAGACTTTTTTAGGCATAGACCAAAGTCAACCAACTCATCAATTTATAACCAGCAAAAGATGCAAAAAGCAGGATGCTAGGGTGGGACATAAATAATAAAAAGGGGGCAGGAATTATTTGAAAACCCATAAAAACCCCAGCAATGAAGAAAGATTGGGACCATTTATGAAGATTGTTTTGTGCCTTTAAAAAAATAAAAAATAAAAGTGAAAAAATGAAAGAATAGAATGAGATTAGTTAAGTGTAAAGCACTTTTCATTCATCATGTGTGCAGCCATGTGAAGAGCGCAATCAGGCATCTTCCCAATCCAGTTTTCTCATTTCTAGTTAAAGTAAATCCAACACAATTCAGAGAAATTAGAGTTAAAGCCCCCAACCATTTCTTATTAATTATTTGGAGTGGAAAACAATTAACATTTCCGCCAGGCATTTATTTCAGTCTGAGACACCCATATAGGAAATAGAAAGTCAGGAAAGTACCAAAAAAACATCAAGTTTGTTTTATCGCTAAAGAAACAAAGGTTGTCCCTTATACTATAGGGAACCTTTCTGATTTAAAATATGTAATATTTAATATTTTAATAATTTTAATATTTAGGTTTAGTTCAGCTTTGAAAAATACAGAGCTGCAATATTGTGTGTTAGTTCTCTGCCCAGAATTCAGCTTTACATATTATAAATCAGAGGTAAAATCACCTCCCAATGCTTCCTTGGCAGTGTCGACACCGTCAATCAGTCCTTTTTCGGATTGGGGATCTTCAGTCAGGTTGGAATGATGTAATTCCCATGTATGTGTACCAAAGTATGTGGGTATATGTACACTGATCTGCGCATGCCTGCAATAAAATCCTTCCCAGCAAGTTTGCAGACATGCAGTTAGTTTGTGTTATTGCAGAGTAGTACCTTAGTGTTAGAAAACCAGGGACCAATATAATATTTTTTAGTGCTACATCCATTTATTTTGCATGAACCACAACTGTGCTCTCAAAGATCAAAAAAAAATCATTGAATTCAAAGAAGGGAAGGTGCCAGAAAAACTTCTAACTACTGGCAGTAGGCTCAAAAGACCTTATGATATTTCCCTCCCATTATGCTCATGTATAAATTGAGATGTTGGGTTGATTGATGATATCAATGCCGGTCGGTTTGGTCCCCCTTGGATTTGCCATCTTGAAAAATTTCTGTAGCAGTTGTGGCTATTTTAGGTTTTAATAACTGATAGATATGATCCAAAACATGATACCAGTCTGATCAGTCCTGAGGAAGCTTATGTTGCGAAACGCGTCAAAGAGATTGGATGTATAATTATTGTTTTTGTTACAGTCATTTTTAAAGATATAGTAAATAATGTTTTAAATATGGTAAATGTGTGTTTATATCCTAAAATTAGTGATTTAAAAGTCCCTCAAATTGTATAAACAATTTGTAAACAAAGCTTGTCTCATATTTTTATGATATATATATATATATATATATATATATATATATATATATATCTGTCTGTTCTCAATATTTCAGGTTTAATTCCTCCTTAAGCACCCCCAGCAGTGCTAATGATTTGTCCCAACCCATGAAACTGTGCTTATTGGGTCTTTAATGGGTTTATTTGAATACCCAGGTAGTAAAGCTGCACATTCATTCAGTAATGGAAACTGCCCTGAAGGACAGATCTTATGCTTAGAACAATTAAATCTTAGGACATTGCAGAAACAGCTGGTCCTCTGCTGCCGAAGCTTAATAGAACTTGGCTACCCGCAGCTGTCCAAGGTCCTGAAAATGCAAAACCCTCAGTGAAACAAGACAGGAGTGCCGATGATTTATATAGCCAGCTACGTGGATCACATCAACAGCATCGGAATACCACATACGTTGTGCAGTGCATTAATTTACAGAGCTAATTGGATTGATTTTGTGACCGAAATCGAAAATGATTTATACCGAAGGTTACATAATAAGTGTAATAACACTACACTAAATGATCAGACAAATGCATTATTTATAGGCCTGGAGATTATGTATTTGCTATGAATAAAAATAGGTCAGTCACACACACAAAAAAAATAAAGACGTTCAATCTGCACCTTTTGAAATTGACATTTGTCTGAAAATTGCTTTTTTTTTTCTTTTTGAAGACATGGGGAGTCTTCGAGTTTAAAAACACATCTATGTCTCCGGTCATATATTTTTTTTTTTATGTGCTAGAACATCAAGAAATGTCTTTGCCATTGTTCCCTTTGGAAATAAAAGAGACACAAAGAAAAAAAAAGGTTCTTAAGGAAAAAAAAAATCAATAGTGAAGAACATCGATAGTTCAATTTAGCTGCACTTGTTATATTGTTACAGATATAAAAATATTAAAGGTCTTTTCATCTTTGCATATTTCTTTTAGGTTTCTGCCCTCCTTATCTAAAAAATAAAACTCATTGATCACAGGTTCATGAAGCTTGAGAAAATCTAAGGATTTTAGTTTTTCTTAGCTTTGGCAAGGGTTTCCTATATCTCCTTCGGGGCTGCTGGTGTGATCTTGGAGTGTAAGCTTCTGGGTTTGAACACCGGCTACAATGGTTATAAAGGAATAATTTCATGTTATGGAGAATTCAAGTTGGAGGAGGCCAAGTTGGCCAGAAGCAGCTAAACATCTAAGGCAGTGTTTCTTGGCCTTTTCTAACACAGGGGAACTCTTTGAAATAACTTTCAGGTCTTCAAGGAACCCTTGAATACTATATACACAGCTCATAATACATTAGCACAGTAGGAAGAATGTCCTATGTTGCTGGCCACTGGAAAGAATGTCACCCTTACAGATAGCCAAAAAGATCTTGAGAGGTCCAAGTTACTCATTGCTCAAAGAACCCCTAGAAACATTTGGAGGAACCTATGGTTCAACTGAACCCTAGTTGAAAACTTTTGATCTACGATTAACATTGCAAGAACAAGAGCTTTATTGGGAGGAAGGAAGGAAAGGAAGTGGAGCCAATAGCATCAGCATTTACTTGTGACATAAATATCATTTTTGGGACACAAAAAGTCCAAAATTTCACCCATCCCTTTGGTATTTCAAGCTTGGGCTTCAGGTTGTCAGAGTTCCAATAACTCCCACACTCCAATATCTACAACATAAAGGCTTTAAAATTCTGTAGTTCAAGAACTAGGATGACATTTTGAAAAACCACAAAAATGTATGAACAGAACACTGCCCAGCCACAAAGAGAACAAATTCCAAAAGTATCCAACACTGACCACTGTCCACACCATTCCACACTATTCCCAAGATATTATTTGTAAGCATGCCCAGGATTTAAAAGCACTCACATGCAGTAGCTACCTTTTTGGTAAGTGAGTTTGATTTTATTCCTAATTGCCACTATTTATGAGCCACTTGTGAAATAACACTAAAGCCAAGCAAGGTCAGCATATCGGCCATTGTAAAACTAACTAAAATACTTTATTGGGTGGAAATGGCACAGAATTTTCTACCTTTAAAATGCAACTTCTAAACATCCCTTTCACTTCCTCACAGCTCGTATAAGGTTTTCCATCATAAATAAAAAATTATAGTAGATATTTTAGCCTGTTATGTAGCTAGTGAGGTCTGTCTTCTTCTTCTATGCGGTTCTGTCCTATGCATTGTAAACCTGTGATTCCAGGCTGCTTGATGATCCTAGTTAGGGTAATGTGTGATTGATAGCCTGGCCTCATTGGAAGTGGTGGAATTACAACGGGCGTCTTTCAACATGCAAGAGAAGTAGCTGGTAGCCGGAGATAAGTGTCTACAGAAGATATCACGGGGGTAGATGATAATTAAAGGTTATATGTGTTAGCAAACAACATTTCAATGTGGTTCTTGCTTTAAAGATTATGAACCCATCTGTTTGCTCACCTTAAAGTACTGTGTAATCAGGGTCACTCCTCACTATGTCCATGGCTTAACTGAGGGCATATGTTAAGTGGTGGTGGATGTGCTCAGGCACACATAAGAGTCATGAGTGAAACTGGATTCAGATGAGGTCACATAAGTACAGGAAGCAGTGGTAAAGGTAAATAAAAGAATACAGGAAATAAAAATAGCAACAACAAAGAAAAAAAAAAACAGTACAAGAATGGGGGAGTGGAAGAATGCATTATAAAAGCTCCCAACTGACCGCTTCATAGTCAATCATACCCTGGAAAAACAACAACATTATTTCAAATTCCCATTCACTTAGCTGGATGAATCTCCTTCTGGTATGATCCAACCATATTTAGGGATACATTAAGAAATAGCTGGGCCCAGGGTGGGGATGTGATATGACATTTCTAGCCATTCACACCTTATCTTACTTGCAGTGTCAATGTTCCAACAATATGCTACCATACTGATGTAATCTGTTTGGCAAAAACAAAAAACTTGTAGATTACTTTTGTTTTCTGTGATACCAGTAAGAATTCTTGCCGAAAATCAGCTGCATGTGAAATGAGATTACAGTATTACAGAACAGATGGTACAAAGTGCTTTGTGCCTCTGGGACCTCACCAGCTACTAGTGAATTGACATGCTGCATTTTCAGAAATCAGCCTAGTTGCTACAAAGGTGGTGCAACCACTTTAAAAAGATCCAAGTGTATCCATTGAGCAAGCAATGCAGCTCATGTCCTCCAAAGGTCAGGTAGTTCACCTTCCAACAGCCAGGGCTACCACTTAATCTCTCAGTTGACCTGTGTTAACTTCTCCCCAGCTATGGAAGAAGAGTTAGAGGAGAACTAATTAATGACAATATCTTGCTCCGGTAATGAAGATTTTCCACTTGCTGATGGCTAGAATGTGTTTTAGAAGGTCAGGTAATCAGCCAGTTTCTTTGCTTTGCTCTCTAGCATCATGTCAGGCAAAAAACCTAGAAGTGCATTGGGTCCTTGGGTAAAGATCATGTTACTGGACTACTTCCAGCATATTCTATTTTAAAGATTTAATATTTTCATTTTAACTTGCAGCTTGTAATTCCGAAAAGTAACTTTTTTAAAAAATGGTATGCACAATTAGCATTTAGGTACAAGTACAGAACTGTACAGACTAGGGATACAAAACAAGCCTGGTTTATTAAAGTTCCCCTGGACTGGAGAGGATAGATTACCATGGGAGGAACTAAGTGATCCAGATAACCTGGAATGGATTCCTTAAAAACACCTGCTATTATACAGTTCCCTTGCTGGATCACCCAGGTTTCTCCCATAGCAGTCTGTGTCCTCCAGTCCTGCAGAGTTTTAATAAATCAGGCCCAATGGCACACTGGACAAAGGCATGCACAGAAGGAGCCTTTTCTCCAATGAGGTAAAAAAAAATGCCAATCCCACATATGCGCAATATCGGCACTCTTTTTTTCCCATCTACGTCACCCAATTTCAGGCCTGCACAGTGCAAAGAAGGCGAAAAAAGGAGGAAAGAGGATGGCGGCGCCCAGGGCTATCCCGATGAGACAAAGGTGGATTCCAGGATGATGTAGGAACCGATTCAGGAAACCTCCGGAGAGATTGACGGATCTATGAAGGTGGAGGTGAGTGAGTGCAAGGCCCGGATCTATGTCGGTATACCCCAGACACCAACCCCCGCCCTGCTGCGGTGAGGTATTGCCTGAGTACTTTTTCAGTTTCACCTGAATAAATTCAAAGACTAAATATTTCTGTAAAAATGCAAAAATCTCAACTGAATCCATAAAGCAAAAGGGCTTTTTTATGGCTGTCAGTAGCCTTAAATTCGCCTAATGTAGACTAGATTGTGGTAAAGGGAATCTCATCATTGTTCAGTAGGTTTAGAAGAAGGTGTATTATTCACACATTACAGAACCCGATTGTTGAGCTGTAGGCTTGACATTTAGCAGACATTGCACTAGGTGCCCCTGTCCATGATGTGATTTGAGTTGGTGGTTATTGTTATGCCGTATAGGTTTGTATAACAACTCAGCCCTTAACAATACCAAGGCTCTTTGCTTTGCTTTTGTCACGTTCTTTTTTCGTAGTTTTTATCAAAACTGTTTAAAAGTAACAAAAGAAACAAAAGGAATATAACACTTACGGGACACCATATAGATTATTTCAGAAATAAGAATAGTGGACTGAAAATAGATGTTGGTGTGCAGTTTTATATTTTTTATATTTGTTTTTACATTTCTACATTTTAGAATAATAAAGGAAATAATAAATAAAATAAGTTCTCTACTTAAAAAATAATGAGCACATTTATTGATAATATTTCAATATGAATAAAAGAAAACCTTGAAAGTTAGTAGAATATAAAAATGCAAAAAATGTAATAGCTAAAATCTGCCAATATGTGGACTTGCTACTACAAAAAGTGACAATTAAAGCACCATATATTGGAAAATGTATTGCTTACTGTAATTTTACTCCTCATGGCAGAATATGAATGGGTTACCACTTTTCCCTTCCCACCCTTAGGGCCTAACTTAAATTCAAGGAGAGCAGTAAACTCCTCAATGTTGGCATCAAATGGGAAATATCTAACCCTACAGGAAGGGAAGCTCAAAATACAGAAATACCACAAGGAAACTGACATAAACTAACATTAGTTGAGGCTGCTAGTTCTCTGTAGTAGTGAGACACATTGGGCCTGATTTATTAACCTCCCAGGAGGTCTGAATACTAAGTATTTTTAAAAGTAAAAGCGGTACATTTAAAAATACTTAGTATTTAAATTTCCTTCCTGGTCCCACCTCCCAGGCACATGGTTTCGCCCCCTAGCCACACGCTCGGGAACAGATGCTCAGCCGGCATCTGCTTCCCCTGGCCTCACGTCCCCAACGTTCACATGCCGGGGATGCAGATGCTCAGCCGGCATCGCCAGGGAAAGAAGATGGCGGGCATTGCTGGTGGACGCCGCAGGCACCACTGGAGGATGCTGCTGGAACGTGGGACCAAGTAAGACTTTTAAACTTCCTGGCAATTCCAACCCGAGTGTAGCTCGGAGTTACCGCTTTTGGTATGGAAAATCCAGCCTGAGCCACACTCGGAATTACTACCAGGAAGGTTAATGCTCTCCAAGCTTGGAGCAGATAGACTATCTTAGGAGAACCTTGGTGGTCCAGCAAACCCGGAATGGATCTGGTCCTGAACCGAAAATATTTGCCAACTAAAAACAAATGATTTTTTAAGAGATCCACACCCAGTTTGCTGGTTCACCATTGTTTCCCCAGGATAGTCTATTTTCTTCAGTCATGGAGAGCTTTAATAAATCAAGTACATTGTGTGCAACAGACGATTAGGTTGCCACCTTGCAATAACACTTGAATAGCCACTGCCCAGGAAGAGGAAATGCTGCCAAATGCTAGGTGTATGTCCCTCTTCAAAATCCTTTTCCTGCCTTCTACTTCATGTAAACTGAGCTGAGTGAACTACCAACAGTCATCAGTAATGGTTTGGCTGCCGTCTTTATATAAGAGACATAGGCCTTCATCTGTACCGTACAACCACTACAAACAAAATAGGAAAACACTCTTACAGTGTCGTTCATGGAAGATGGCTAAGTAATGATTGTCTGATTAGGCCGTCTGTATATGACGTCACTCAATTGACTGTTGGAACTCTAAGAAACTGGAAATAGAAGTGAGGTGGATAGGTTTTCGTGGAAAAATACTTCATGGATGAATTAAATGACACTTCACCGGTTCTTCATTAATGTGGGAACACACTTACTAACACAAAAGTGATTCTCTGGAAATCAGCCACTCATTCCTACTCAGAAACTGCTGACCTCCTGAGATGTTCATATACTGCATATGATGGTGTAAAAAGCAAAAAAACATTTAGTAAGGGTCAGTTCTAGGAATGAAAACTCTTTGTTAAAGAAATGGCTTGGATTTTAATAGAAAAATGTATTTACCTCTATATGAAGACAACAACTGTCACCTCTACAATCAAGATGGACATAAAGGCATATTTGAGCACCCAGAAAGGTAAAATTTGAACAGAACAGGCTTCAACAGTGGAACATCATATCAGCTTCTCCTTTATTTATTATTGTTATTATTAATAAATAGTATTTCTATAGCACCTATTACATTATATTACCAACATATTACACATCACTGTACATTAAATAGGGGTTGCAAATGACAGATACAAACAATGAGACAGGAGGAGGAGAGAACCATGCCCCAAAGAGCTTACAATCTAAGAAGGAGGAAATAGCACACAGTAGAAGGGGAGATATGGAATGGTGGGTAAATTGTGAGGGTTTAGGAGAAAGATAGGCAAGTTTGAAAAGATGGGTTTTTGTTATGAACAGAAAATGAGGCTACAAGGATGCACATTTTTACCAAAACTGAACAAAAACATGGTCAAGCGTTTTTTTTCTGCAGCTCATTCGGTTGGGAGATAGTTGAGTTTCAATTTGGTGTACTGTGGATAAATCCTTTGAGCTGTGTTGCACAGCGTGCTCATTCTTCAAATTGAATATTCTTTGTGGAGTTTGTTTTACCACTTTCTTTGAAATAGTGAATAATTCCCGTACAGAATAATAGTTCACTTTGCTAAGTGAGAAGTCTAAAGTTCTTTGGTAACTCAACTCCACTGTTCAAAAAAGGTGCCATCGGTAGCTCAGCATTTCCATAGGGTATATCTTGGTTTAGCCTGATTTTCAGTTTTGCTTAAGACTGCCACCATCCCAAAAAGGTTCAAATACGGTACTCAGAAATATCAAAATATGGGACTTTAATGGCAGTTGAATACTATAAAATTATTACATTTTATTTACATCATTTTAAAAAGAGTTTATACATGCCTCTCCCCATACCACAGTTCAGGGGAAGTTCAATAATATCGTAAAATGCATAGGCTGAATATATTGTACACTATATATATGTAGGAATCATCCGACGCATTTCGCAGACTAGGTCCGCTTCTTCAGGGATGTAATTAGTACAAGCAAAGAGATGTATCAGCACAACAGGCAATTCAACTACAAGTGCACTTTGTCACTTGGTATGGAGGCAGGTATAATGCAGAGCTAAAACCACAACAACAAAGACAGAGGTATCCCAGATTAATCATCCACCATGGCATTAACTATATAGTGTTTGTCCCTTGGGGTTTTCAAAAGCTTGCCAATAAAGCATCTATTTCACCATAGTATGTTGTTGTTTTCAACCAATGCAGGAAGCACTGGATGCATCACAAATGATGGTGGTCTCCCTTATTTCCTGAACTATATGCAATCTGGGATACCGCTGTCTTTGTTGTTGTGGTTTTAGCTCTACTTTATACCTGCCTCCATACTAAATAAACTTCCTGAACTCCCTTACCCCATATCTAAAATATCCAGCATTGCAAAAGCCAAGCTCTTTTTATCAGGGTCCAATACCCCCATACACACATACCCACACTGACTTGCCTTGCATGCACCAATACAAAAAAATATCAGAAAAGTTTTTGCTTCTTGCCAATTGGGCAACCTTAACTCAACTCAGGTGGGGGCTTTTATACGTCTTTAGAAAGACCGACTCTTTCACCCAGAGAGCAAAGTTTTTTCTTTGCAGAGGGCATGACACAGGCTTTTCTACTCTAGGTTATTACCAACTTCTAAATAAAATGAACTGTAAGACCTTTTATTTTGCTATACCTGCAATGTGTTCAGTATTTTAAATTAAAAGTTCATTTAGATATTTAATTTTAGTTCCACAAACTATGTTAACCAAATAATGAAGGTTAAAAGCAAAAGGTGACCTGTCTGAAAACCTTTGCAGGCTATCTCATAATGGTAAATCTCCGTAGATCAGTCGCAATGCACATTAGCCACCCAAGATATATATTTCCCATTAATACCCAACACGGTTTAATTGAAAAGTCCATTTTCGTAACTGGTTAGAATTTAATTCCTTTCAGTTCATATTTACATTTGTGCATTTCTCTCTTAGTAGTAATTAGAGACTTTCTAGAGATAAAATAGCAGCTTAGATTATTTTATCTATAGTGACTTTGTTGTATAAGCCCAGGTAGGTCCATAAACAAAGTGATGCACTGCGAAGAGAAACAGAATGCTAATATATTTACATCTCTCTTCCCAAGCTCGCCAAGGACAAATTAAGAGCAGGAGGCATATGTAAAACAAATTACTGGTTCCTATGCTGTGATTAATATACATTGGTCCCTGTCTTTTTCTTGGTTCTCTGTTGCAATTCCTTTATTTTTTTTTTTTCCTACACAATATAAATTGGAACGCCAGCTAGGAATTGTTCACCGTATTGAATAGCAAAAGAAATCTGAAGAGTGGAAAACTCTAAAGAGAAACAAATAAGAAGAGATACAGCAGCTGCCACAGCAGTGACCTAAATCTCAACAATGCAGACAGTTCAAGACTAGGTCAAGCCGTGCACCAGGAGGCTGCAGATACTAAGTACACTCAGATACAATTGTCAGAGCATGCTGCAAGTGACATTCATTGTAGTCGGCCTGACAATCTATAATGTCATCCAGGCTTTCGAGTGTAGATGGCAGATATCACCTAGGTATGTCATTGTCAATCCTCTTGGTTTGTAGAAGCAAAACTGAGCTAGAGAGGAATGCAAAAAGGAAGGTTGAGATAGGTAGATTTTATATAGTACTGATATTTTTCCTGCAGTGCTTTAAACAGCAAACACTAACAACATAGAATATTTCAAACAGTGTTGCTATTCGGATTCCACTTTTGTAATCCCCATGTTGGAGGTAAACAAAAGTTAGCTCATTTTTAGTATACAGCAGGCAGCTGCTTCCTGTTGTGTATGTTACAAAAAGGATCACTGCCAATTTAAACATTTGCAAACAATGGATTTAGGCCTTGGTCAAGAAGTAGGGAGGTAAATATTTTCACTGGCTGATGGTGTCAGACTTGGTGTTGGACCATGATGACCAAGAGTCAAGAAAAATTGCTTCTTTGGCTAAGATCTAGGGTAATATCTGTTCTTATCAGTGGTTATTGGGAATGACACTGCCGTCCTTACCGGAGTATGGTAGCCGATCAGTACAGTATGCGGGACAAGACTATGATGCTCTGTAGGGGCAGGAACCAGGATTAACCGCTCTGGAAGAAGGGTCAGAAGAGGCCACGGACCACCCTAAAAAGCAGCTCCCAGATGCACCTAAAGCCACACTAATAAGACAGAGAACCCATAATCTCACCAAGGGGTTTGGAAACAGTGAAACCATGGTGATACGTCTCCTTGGGGGTGGCATCACTGGGGCACCAGAAATTCATCTAGGGCTTGGTCACCCCTTGGTTGAATATTCTGTGAACTAGGCACATTCCACCTATATGTATTTCAGCACCACAGCTCCTTTTTACCATCTGCCCAGTGTAATATGCTCTGAATACTTTGTGTTTGTGTGTCCCTAGTTTGCTTGCACATCATACTTGATTAAGAGGGTAAGGGTACCTTAAAGGCCTGCCCATATGAACATGGGAGAGCTCCCTGGCCTTGTGGTCAGTAACTGGTGGTCAACCTTCAGGGAAGCACCCAGCCTAGTCCTTGGCAAGCTGTTTATGGCTAACTTGAAAAGAAAAGGTGCAGCCTGATCATTCCTAGGTTGGTCAAGTCAACCTTATCCCCTGTCTGGAGTTTTACGCCCTGGGGAGGATCGGGGACATGAGGTACTTCGTCTATGGAGGAAGATCTAAAAGCATTTGTGTGCACTTTGTTGAGTTTTTGTACATTTACTTGTACACCAATCAGGCAAGCTGTATTTTTTAGAACATGGCCAGAAATGGCAGCCTACATAACCTCAGTATACTGTAGGACCACTTTAGGTCCTACTTGAATCTGGAGGAATCTTTCAACTTCTCCTACATTTTACTGTGCATCTGCTCCTTCACCAGTCATGTGTTTCTGTGCATCAGCTGTCGTCTGGTATACATCACCATCCTTGGGTAAAAGTCTTGATTGCATCATTCTCCTTGTCTTTGCTTCATGACCTTATTTGCCTTCTGTAAGGCAGGTAATGGCCTTTCCATCTTGTTGCACCATTTAGCTTGTGTTTGTTATTTCTGATGTGACCCTAACAGATGCAGGTGGTGTATCGTCATTGACAGAACAGAACACAATGACCAGTTAATGAGCAGCTAGTGATCATCTGCCATCAGTAGATGGATTCCTTTACTATTACTTGCCAATGTATAGGTTTCTTCCACTTTATCTTTGAAAGCAAGTGTTTGACAGTTTTTACAATCTTTTATTGGAATGTGGATAGTAAAGACTAAAAATCTTTTGTTTCAGTAAACCTTTTAGATTTTGTTCCATGAAGAGATGCCATCTCCATGGCATGGAATATTGTATTTTTCAGTGGATTAGTTTAAACCTAAATGACAATCAGAACATAGTTTGTATATACACACACATATATATTTGCATATCGTGAAAGGTATAGGCAAATATTTATAAAGATGGCAAAGTGGCTGTTCACCAGAAAAGTATAGAATCATGTGTCTAATCAATGATTTAGGGTTGGGTGCACTGGGGCACAGTCATGCAAAAACGGAGAAGGGCAAAACGCGTCAGGACATGACATCTACTTGCTTTTCCCATTCAGCTCATGTGCGCCTAGGAATCAATGTCTAGTATTTATACTCTATTCCACTAAAAATTAAGTGGCAACGTTCTATATATATATAATTATTAGGTGTACTATTGTGAATTTTAACATTGTACATGCTTTATCCATACAGATTAATTCAAACAAAATGCGGGACTGGATAGGAGGCTTTTTAGGGAGCAGGACCCCGGCCCAAGAGCTGTGGAAGGATGTACTGAAGGAGGCCCGGGACCACCCTAGTGCACTTTCTTGTGTTGTGCTTTTGCTCAATTACTTTTTTCTGTGCACTGGGGCTTTGATGTATGAAGCACTGCAACGCAGACGTAAAAAAGTGTTAATCCGCTTTGTAAATAATTTGCAATCATGTTCAAGGAAATCTAAAAAACAGGATTTTTCCTCGTCAGGAAACAACCTGGGGTTGGTACACAAATAAATCAGGAATAGGAGGCACAAACTGGAGCAGTGGGAACCTGGGAGTAGAACCAGAAAGGACTCCTTGTCCAGACAACTTCCTGTTGCCGGCCACTTTTTCAAAAAGGAGAAGTCATGTGATGAATATGAGTCATGTGAACAGCAGACTGCCAACCCACCAGCAGAGGGAGTGCTGGTAGAGAGACAGTCTCAGATGTTGTTCACATGCCTGCCAGCAGATGGAGTGGGTCTGCAGAACACTCTAGCCCTCTGAGGCAAAAGAGCAGCTGATTGAGTCACATGACCTGGACCAGGAAGTGAGCAGAGAGTTGGATCCTAAAGCAAAGCTGGTGCTGGCAGGAGGGGAGTGCAAGGTGGGTGAGCCTGAAGGAGACACAGATCTCCTAGACTTGTGGGGCTCTGTGACACATTTACTGTGCTAAATATTCATTTCAAGGGAATAATTCACTTTGCTATGTGAACAGCCTATATCCTTTAGTAAATGAACCCCAATGCTGGAGGAGCACAGTTGTAATGTTTTTGTATAGAAGATTTTCACTGCAAACTTTATTTATTTGGAGACGTTTTTATATCGTTTGGCCTTCAGTATAGGAATGATGGTCAGGTGATAATAAAAATGTATGTTGTCATACAAGGAATGCCCTGATGGACCTGTTAAGATTCTAATAGTTCTGCATACGTTTCCCTTCTATTTAGGTAAAGCTGATCTCTGTCTCCATCTATAACTTTAAGGTTTACATGAGAGGTTTCCCTTCAGGCAGTAACACAAAGTTCTTGTTTGGAAGCACTCACCTGAACTGTCACTTCTTTTGACAAGTCATATTATGATAATATTCCAATCTTGGCAATATGTTGTTTCATCTTGTCAAATGCATTATCGTTTTGAGTTTTTCTTAGAGATGACAAAACATCAGTAAGATGTGGAGAGAATTCCCCCAGGTAACGTGATTCCTAGAACTCCTTCCAACACTCATCAGCTTGCAGGTGGTCTCATGTCAAAGATTCGACTTTGGTTTGCTGACACTATGCGTTTCTTTGCATTTCATTTCAAGTTTATCTATAAAAAGCATTTTAAAATCTCCCATGTATTCCTTTATATATGTGCAGAATGACACTTACTAAATCATATTTTTTCTTTGAATTTATATCTGGTGATAATGTAGCCTCCAGATCTTCCTCTAGGAAAAAGACAATGTTGCATAGTCAACATTTTAATAACTGCGATGTTGCCAACTCTTACACAGGTTGTGGCCATTCCAAGAGAATAATCAAGGTTGTAACTGATAATACCTCTCATACTGCCAATTGGTACTTTAGACAAAGGCCAACAGAGCTCCTTGCATCTGCAGGAGTAACAAATCTTTCCTCCCAGTTTTGGTGGACTGGGGCAAAACCTGGGCAGAGAAAAGCTTTTGTACCAACAGAAGATGGCTTCGTGTCATCAGAAAATTGGTCGAAAAATGGTCTTTCCTTTGCCAAGAAAGAACAAGTGGGTTGTTTTCTAAATCGTTGTCACTTTTTGCATTAATGCTGTCAATTTGGCAGTAAATATCCTTTTAGCAGAAGTTTTGGAACTATTGACACCACTGTATTTATAAAAGTGGTGATCAACTGATAATATCATCACTTTTAAGAATGAGTTTATAAATGATCAACTGTTTATCACTACTGTGTACAGATGGATTTATTAATCCCAATGCAATTTCTTAGAAAGGCAATCAATATGATTAGCACTATACAGATGGCCAGATAGTGATCAATACTTTTATAATAGGAACACAATGGTAATCAGTGGGAAATTTCTATTTTACAGATCACCAGATAGCATAAACTACCTTATAGTTGGGAAAACATAGGCAATAGGGGCAGACATAGGAAAGTGTAAAGTGTGCCAGTGTATGAAGGCCCCTGACCCTCCTCAGCCAACAGGGGGCACCCCAAGTAAGATTAGCAGGAGGGCTCCAAGTCGCTTCTGCACAGGGACCCACTGCTTAGCCATTGATAGGCCACAATGGAGAGCAGAGGGGATACAATGTATTAAATTACAGATAGAATATTAAATACTGGGTAAGTAGGTAAGTATCATCTTTGTGAAGTATTAAATGTTGTGAACGTGGAACTGCCCAGAGCTTCATTCGTCAATACCTTGCCCCAACACCCATAAGACTAAAGTATGATACACCAGCCACCATGCTTGTTATAATATTGTATGTAATACAATAGTACTTGACTTTAAGCCTTAAGTAGGACTCTGGCATTCAGGCATTTTTTTTTCAAACTATGACCATCAACTGAACCCCCTCTGTGAGCTAAAAAATGACACTCACTCCAGATCAGTGTTTCCCAATCTTTTTAACATGGGGAACCCTTGAAAAAACTTTCATAACATTAGCATGGCGGACAATGTGAAGAATGCCTCTTACACTGCTGGCCAGTTAGAAGAATGTCACCCTTTACAAATAGCCAAAAAGATCATTGGTGTCAGTTAAACTGACCCGAGAGGCACAAACTGATCGAGGAACCGTGGCTAAGATACCCCGCTCCAGGTTCTTCCTTTAAGTCAAATGTCTTCCAGACTACCAGGATTCTGATGTTATCCTGGATTGTTAATTGTTTTATACACTTGGATTTTGTATTCTTTAAACATTTTTCATGAAAGCCATTCTTTTTTTTTTACCAACTTTTGTGGTTTTAAGTCCAGTACTCTATAAACCTAGATAAGCTGTGATAATAAAAAAATAAAACTTTTATATTTGTTCTTTGCCATTGTTAGTCAGTGTTGTCTTTTTAATTTAACTTCTCCCCTGTAGTAATGGACAAACTCATTTGTTTGGCTAGCTATGGGTTAAGTGAATGACTGATAACATTTTATGAGCCTGTTTGCTGTGAACACTGCCTGCCATGGGCTTCATATCCGATATTTCCACCAGCAGCCAATAGATTTATATAATAACAACCTGGCTCCTGGATGATTACTAATGTACACAGCAGGCAGCCTTCCCATTGTCTGGTGGGTATTAGGAACAATTTGTGTCTGTTTTTGTTTTCCTTCACCTGTCTGGTAATAGTAGGTGTTTTAGCTAATCTATCTCAATCATTGACATTTTATAAAAGTTTCAATATATTACTGTAAAAAATGTTATTCTTCCTAAAACTGCTGCTTCTAATAAAGTAAAGTCTGGCGATCCAGCCATGCTGATCCTTGCTCAAGCTTTTCTTTATACAGGGTGCAACTGTCTCTTATTCGTACCATTGCAATATTAGACTGTCAGATGCACCCATGGTGCAGACCATAAGCTATGCAAAAACATATTGCAACATCATCAGCTTGTATAGATGAGGGATCAATTCCAGCAACAGATGAATGAATGGGAGCTGTGCACACATCACTGTTTAATTCTATAGAGGTGAAGGGGGGGACCTTGTTGCATCCTCCTCCATAGGAAGTGATGGCTGTGGTGGTCCCTGCTTGAATTCACCAAAACAGATCAATAAAAGACATAAGGGACCACTGTACACAAGATAATTTGTCTTGGGTGACTGTTATCCAGCATTTGCACATAGCTTAACAGGAAGACATCCAGATCAATAATATGCACATAATTCCTGAGCAAATGCCTTCAGATAGGGATTACATGGAAGAGAGACTGGAGAAGGTTAACTGCACGGAGATCCAAAGAAAGGATGCGAAAAGGTAATATGTATATATATATATATATAGCAATTAAATATAATACATTACATACATATAATACATTGTGCTTTAGCAATTTAAATCTCCTTTATATTTTATTTCATAGTTTAATTGTGAAAAAACATCTTTGGATTGTCTGGTCCAGCTATAATTCTGACCCAAATTATTCCATCAGCAATAATAAAAATGCGCTTTGTATCGGTTTCAATTTCGTAAAATTGTTGAATTAGTACATTTACTCTTTTCATTGCCATACACAATTGTTATTTTGCAGGTTTGCTTTGGGGAGTTCCATAATTAGTGTATCATTGGCGATAAACAGTGAGCTCGCTCTCCTCTGCATACAATGCTCGCCGTGTGCTGTAAATGGCTCTGCCGTTCTCAGCACGCCTTTATTTGGAATAACAAAAATTCTTCCTCCTGTTTTCTTTAAGACCTTAAAAAGATGAGATCAGCATGTTCCTCAAACCATTTCCATTCCTCTGAATAGCTTAAGCAGTCCCACTTCATGCTGGGTAATGGCATGATAGATAACTCAATTTTCGGTCAAAGTGGACCTGTCAGCGAATTCATACTACATACAAATCACTACGGCACATGTCAACCAAATCACATTTTAATTTTAAATAAAAGAGTACCATGTGACCTCCAAGCCTAGGCAGAATGCTAGGGGGAATGCTCTCCCGGTTTCAAAACATTATGAGTTTATTAGAAACCACAAAAATTCTATTGTATTCAATAAGATACATTCTGTCTTTTAGTGAAATAATTGGATCAGCAAGGGATAATACCTGTGTCTACTAATGTGGAAGTGAAGTTTGCATGCATAGGGGACATCAAATCTGTCACATAGCAGTGTCAAACAGAAGAAATGAGAACAGATGTATTATAATTAGACAGCTTGATTCTTAAATTCTTACCATAGCTGCTCTTAAAGCCTCTGAGCACAAGATCGTTCATTTAATTAAGTCAAACAATGTACAGTAACTCCACTCTGTGTGCAACAATGTACAATAAACCCACTATGTGTGCATAAAACACAAGAAGTGATGTCACCACTGTGCTGTATATGTCACACTTACCTCTTCCCCTCTAAAGCACAGTCCTCTCTCCTGTACATGTGGGCAGTTCTGACTCTGGGCCTGCCTTCATTCCCAAGATTTATAAGCTTCGTCCAACTCACTGGCCAATCAGGAAACAGCCCCTTAACCATCCCTGGCAATTTAACTAGCTCAGACACAGCACTCAGCGTTCGTGCAACGTGTCTCCATTGTGCTGAGCCCCTAGTTCTGTTGAGCTACTTCCTGTTCATCTGGTGCTTAATTCAGTGTTTCCTCTATCCAGCTCCTGTGTTAACCCCTCATTGTCCAGTCTGTTGGTTCCCAGCCAACTTCCCTGTGCTGTTCCAGTGTTCCTGTCTGTCTGTGGATATCCCTGGGTCATCTGTGCCTCCTGTTGCTTCCAGTGTCTCCTGTGTTCCCTATGCCCACAGTGGCCCCTGTGTCACTGGTGTCTGTCTTCTGGATCCCTGGCATTTGACCCCTGGTATGTGACCTTACCTCTCTTGCTTGCTGCCTAATCGACCCTGGCCTTCCACGACTATCCTTCTGCTTTGCCATTTGCTACCGCGTTTTGCCCACCTTTGTGTGCCCAAGGACCGCAACCTGACAGTAACCAGTGACGCAACATCCTAACCATCAGAGGCTCTGGAGAAGATGGGGTTACTGCTTAGACTCTGGCGCCTTGGCCCTTCTCGAGGGCTCACACCACCTCCATAAAAACCATAGCACCCCCTAGTGGTCCTGTCTCTCTTTGCGTGTTAGCATATACAGCACGTGCATATACTGTGCAGAGAGAGGAGCTTTGGGAGGAACCCAAAATTTGCTCCGACTGTAGACTGCCCTCAGACAACTACAGGTGGCTGGTGAAAGTCTCCCTATATACTGAAATAGAGCAGCAGTATGAGTGTAGCAGGTGAGAGAGGTAGATTAGTATATATGTATATACACTCCACTTTATTGGGTACACCTTGGTATTACCAGGTTAAACCCTCACCTACCTTTGCCTTTGAAACTGTCATAATTCTCTTTCATGGCATAGATTCAAAAAGGTGCTGTAAACATTCCCCAGAGATTTTGGTCCATATGGACATGGTTTTATGATGAAGTTGGTGAAGATTTGGCAGCTGCACATTCTTGAGGCCAAACTCTTCATTCTCCTACATCCCTAGGTCCTCTATTGGATGGAGATCTGGAGAATGTGGGGGCCATTTGAGTCCAGTGAACTAATTGGCATGTTCAAGAAACCAGTTTGAGATGATCTGAGCTTTGTGACATGATGCAATATTTTTCTAAAAGTGGCCATTAGAAACTAGGCACGCTGAGGTCATAAAGGGATGGACATGGCCAGCAAATTCCCCTGAAGAAGCCTATAATAGCAAAAGGCATCGGGAGAAGAGACTTCATGCTGTATTCACCTATGGAATCACAAAACACTCAGTTTTGCATAACAGGATTTAACATGTAATGTTATGCTTTTTTTTCTGTTGGATATACAACCAGTAAAATTCCAAGTTTATGCTTCACTGTGGCCATCGAAACCCCTCATTTTTCAAACTCAAATTTGAGTTTTTCTCTTCTCCCATTTACATTTTGGAGTGGGCCCATTATATACACCTTGGGATTGTAAAAGGTTCCTTCTACTAGATGAAGTATCTTTTGCTAGAAGTAGAAAATATGTACACTGTGGTCATAAAATAATTGACATGGTCAACAACAAAACTGTGGCATTTGGGAATTCTTTAACAAAGGATTGAAATGTGGGAGCCATCTCCAAAAAATGCAACTAGGGTGCAAATGATTAGACACCTCTGTTGCCTGTCAACATTACTGACTTACCATGCCTTGTTCTGAACAGTGTCCATGTTCTGAGGCTTCCTCCTTAATAGAGAAGGCTTTACTTCTGCAGGTCAAGCTTCCCCCTGATGACTCGTGGAATAATGATCAAGAAGTAGCAGGAAAGGGTAAGAAATCAGAGAACCACAGAATGATGGTAGGGAACCACACATGAGTAGGGAGATTCTTGCACTGCAGATCCTCAGGTGTAGCTTCTTCTCCAGCAAGGATAACAAATCTCCCTCCTTACCTCAAAATACAGGAATAGCAATGGCTTAGATGATCACACATTGCAAATATGCAACTATTAGGATATAAAACAGAAGTTTCTAGGAAAAGGAACTGCACTTTTAACGTAATAATACGAGTACTTCTGGGACATAATTAATGTTTATAGATGCCAACAATAACAATGCAATTCACTTTTTTTGAGTTAAGATCCACTTTAAGTTGGTCTAGTCTCCTGTATTGTTCTAGCTGTAAAGTTTTTTGCAGTGGTAGAAATTGACTGCAAGGAATTATTTTTAATAGCCCTTCTCCGGCACCCTGGAAGTTTATTAACATTCAAGTTAATTACACCTGTAATATGGGATAGAAGCCTGAATGAAATACTTAATTACCACAACATTTTATTTGTAATTGTGCTTGTAATTGCAGTTTTTAGAATGAGTGTTTGTAAATTTTCATCTCCTACTTGTTTAATATCTATAATGCAATGCAAATCTTTGGCCAACTACGGGCTATAATCATGCTATAATTTGTTTTCCTGGGAGGGAGTCTCATGTTTTACCGAAGGCTTTCACAGCAGACGGACAGCGGCCGGCCTGGAAAAACTCTCTCTCTCTCTTTCTCGCTAATGAAACTGCGAAATTGTTTCAGACACATCACAAACTAGAATTTAGAATCTGGAATAATGGCATTTTTTCTGCTTCCTCTGACCAATGTTTAAAAAATCCTAAGCAAATAAATGAAACTTTTGTCTAAAGAACTACTTGGGTCTAAACAATTTTTTTTTCTGTAATATTTAAAAGCCGAGCTGCAACCAACTATAACCAATTACCAGTTTTAGTCTTCGGAGCTGGAATTGTATATTCTAGCGTTTTCTGCCTCCTATAGGCCAGTTGGTTTGTATACCCAACACTTCCCTTTACTTCACCTTTTTTTGTATACCCCTAAATGTACTGTATAACTCAACAGGATAAAAGATATTAATTTTCTACCCCTATGGATTGATTGTTTTCTTCACCCCATATTTCTCCACTGTTTATTTATTCATTTGCGCTGCATAACCCAACAATAGAATGTCAGATCTAAACTTTCTTCCCCTATAGCCATGTAAAGTGGCGGATGTAGCCAACAGTGGGCCACTGTGCAGAACTCACTTGGGGCTCCCCTGCTAAACTGACATGGGTCCTTTGTGGGTACCCTTGTTGGCTGAGAAGGGTCAACGGCCTTCCTATGTCTGCTTCTGTAGCCTATAACTTTCTCAATTTTAAGGTAGTTTATGTTATCTGGTGATCAGTAAAATAGAAAATCCCCAACTGATATTCATTGTGGTCAGAGTGAACACTCTCTGGCCCTCTGTATAGTGGTGATCATTCTGACTGTTCTTTTTATAAATGCAGCGGGACTAGTAAAACCTGTAGGTTCTGGGGCTCTTGTGCAGTGGCATACTGCACCTCTTTATGTCAGGCCACAGCCAGTTATCTTCTACAGTGCACATTTCCCTTCTGACTGCTTGGTGTAATTCCCCCACTAGTCTTGTTTAACCTCACGTAACATCACGTAATGAACATTTAGTTCCAGATATAGCTAAAGTAGATCTAAGGAAAAGGATTGCCTAAAACTCAGAAATGGTCATATCATTTATAAAATCTCAAAGAGTAATTCATAAAAATACAGGGTACTTGTTCTGGCTGCTTCTGTTATATGTTGACAGTTCTTACCTTTGTACTCCTTTGTTGACACTATTAGCCTGATGAAGATCTCTAAGACTGGAGAAGATAGACTATCATGGCAATTTGGATGATAATGGGGGAATTAGGTGGATCACCCAGGTATTGCTATGATAGTTTTTTCTCCAGTCTAGAGGAGCCTTAACAAACCAGGTCCTATGGGTGAGTTCAATCTAGTGGTGGGTTTGACATAAACATTCGCTGTTCACTGTTTCTGCAAACCTGTTTGGAGAATCCATCAGCTGTTTGCAAAGTAGACTTTAGGAGGGCAGTGTTCTTATTGGCTGGTGGTTAGCAGAAGTGGTTCATGTTATAAATCATCTCTGACAAACACCAACCAATAGGAACATATCTTATTAAACAGGATTTATATAACATCAACATATTACACAGCGCTGTACATTAAATAGGGGTTGCAATTGACAGACAGATACAGACAATGACACAGGAGGAGGAGAGGACCCTGCCCCGCAGTGCTTACAAACTAAGAGATGGGGGAAACAGCACACACTAGGAATGGAATGGTGAGTAAGCTGTGAGGGTTTAGGAGACTGCAGAAGATGGATAGGCAAGTTTGAAAAGGAGGAGAGGACCCTGCCCAGAACTTGTATCTAAGAGGTGGTAAACTCCAAAATAACTTTCAGGTCTTTGAGGAACCCCTGTTATAATGACTATATCCACAGATCACAGTACTTTAGTAGGGTGATCAGAGAGAGGAATGCTTCTTCCATTGCTAGTCATTGGGAAAAATTTCACCCAAATTTCAGCAAAAAAGTTAATTAGTGTCACCTTAACTGACCTGAGAGGCTCAGATTGCTCAAGGAACCCTAGCAACCTCTGGAGGAACCTTGTGAAACCTCTGGAGGAACCACAGAACCCTGGTTAAGAAATGTAGTATATGGACATGCAAAAGGAAAGTAAAAAAATCTTCTATTTCCAAAGTAATGACCTTTAAACTATGCTCTGGCAGTTAATCAATAGTTTTGCCAACCCCAAAAATATCAAATAATGATTGAGAAGAAAAGAAAGAAAAAGCCAGGTTTTTTGTGTCATTTATGGGTATATTATGTTATGTTGTGATACAATATATCTACCACATATTATTGTGTAGCACACATATATACAAAGTATAGGTCACTCCCATTAGCAACTTAGTGGGAAGTAGGACCCTTTAACTAAACAGAGTATCCCTAATTGTAATAATTGGAAATGTATTACGGTGTCGTCACCCAATGCGTTTCGCCTGACGGCTTCTTTAGGTGATTTGCAGAGAGCATTTAAAAGTTGAAGTAGGTTAGGAACATTCTACCAGGGGTATCACAATTGTGAGTATAGTCTCTGATAAGGATACAAAATGTAACACCTTGTACAGACTCTGCAGCACCTCCATCTGCCAAACTCTGCACAATGTCGGAATACGAGACCTAATTACATTTGCAATTATTACAATTAGGGATACTCTGTCTAGTTAAAGGGTCCTGCTTTCCACTATGTTGCTAATGGGAATAAGCTAAACTGTTGTGTCTATATGTGTGCTACACAACAATATGTACTATATATAATGTATCACAAATTTACATAGTATACCTCTAATTGCCACAAATAAAAATGGCCTTTTCTATATTTTCTTCTCAATCATAAATTGGTGTTATTTTTGTTTGTGCACACTAAAATGAATTTGTGTTTATCTTTTTACTAAAAACAAAGATTTATTAAACAGGAGCCCTGATATCACATGACATAAATAATTGCAGATATGACAATTTTATTTTGCACAGTTTCAGCTTGTAGGATATATGTTTTGGGGTTTTGGGATTTAAAGCGTGTTTTTTATGTAAACAAAAATGTGTATTTTAGTATACGTGTGCAAGTTAAAAAAAATGCCTCTGGCAGCAAAAGATTCAGAGTTCAAAGAATGCTGTGTGGTGTAAGTGGCCCCCCTTGTGTTTCCTTATTTACTACCTATTGGTTCAAAGCTAGCTATGAGGTTATAGGCACAGGAAAACCTCATATGCTAGAATAGGCACTGCTGTTTGTCAGGAAAAACTGAAGATAAAAGGTAAATTTATTTTTCAAGGTTCTTTCTGGAAATTGTAATTAAAACTTCTAAATATTCATGATAAGCTCACCAAAAATACACCCACCAATCCATACCCCCTTCCTATTGTATGCTGCTTCCCCACCTCTAAGAGGTCACTGTCTGTATCTGTCGGTCATTTGCAACATTTGGCGCTTTGTAAATACTGTTTAAAAGAATAATAATAATAATAATAATATCTTTACATTTTGAGTTTAAAATGAAACATCAGTTCCAATAAAAAAGCAATCAGTGAGGTTCATTATTGCATAAGGCACAGGTGATGACCTTTCTGCATTAAAACATATTACCTACTTGATTGTTATCCCCTTATAAGAAAAAGTTGAACATGTGCAGCTCAGCATACAATGCCGTAAATCTGCCAGATACTAAAATCCCCCAGAGCTGCCAGAACTGAATGAATGCCCAAGTTCTTGTGCAAGTTTTGTCATCCCAGCCCCGCCAATCAAGATAGCCCAAGATCAGATACAGGTAGAGGTCAAAAAAACAACATGGCAGTACCTGCAATGGAATGAGGGTAGGTAAGTTTGTTAAAAAAAAAAAAAAAAAAGACCAGGCAGGTATTTTATTGCAGAAGGGACTTCACAAAGGACATCTTCTGCAATTAAAACCAGTCTGATTTCAAGTGAAAACATTAAATTCTGCATTTACAGAGTAGCTCAGTTTAATGCCTCTAACTATAACAGGATTCTTTGGTAGACAAATGGGATTTATAGATACTTGTGTATTGACCATGACCAAAATTCTAACCTTTAGGTAATTGTTTTTCAGGGGGGGGTAGGGCTTCAGAGACCACTGAGCATTTTGTGTCTCTGGGGTAAGTTTAAATAACAGCAATGATCTTTTTAGCTATCTAAGGTGATATTCTTCCCAATGGCAAGTAATGTAAGAGAAATTCTTCCCACTGATCACACCACTAATTTACTGCAAGCTGTGGATATAATAATTATAGCAGGGGTTACCTGTTTCATAGTAGATGAAATTCAGACTTCTTTTAAACACAGAAGAGAAAATAGTTAATAAATGCAACAGGATTTCCTGTGCTAGGTAGTGACTACAGCATCAGACCTATTGAGGGTCAACTGTTTCTCCATTGTTTCAGTGGTACCTCTTCAGCTACTGGATCAATATGGGTGAGGTCCTACATCGGTGAAGGTTCAAGTGTGGCTGCAGTATCCTAACTCCTTGTTGTCCAGTCCACAGTTCACCTGCCTGTTCCCTTGTGTAGTTCCTGTCTTGCTGTTCCAATGTCCCCAGTCTCTTCCTGTGTTTCTTTGTGTCGTTATTGATACTGGTGTCACCCGTGCCTCCAGTCTCTTCCTGTGTCTCCTGCATCTTCCTGTGTCTTCGGTGACCCCTGTGTCACCTGTGCCTCCAGTCTTTCCTGTGTCTCCTGCCTCCTCCTGTGTCTTCAGTGACCCCCGTGTCACCCATGCTTCTAGTCTCTTCCTGTGTACCCCTGTGCTTTTAGTGATCCCCGTGTCACCTGTGTCTCCTTGTTACTTTCTGGTACTAGACCACTGGCTTTCTGCCCCCGACTTCCATGACCCCGACTATAATTGGCTACTCTCTTGCTTGTTGATTTGGAACTTTACACTGTTCAGCCCACTGTGGTGTGCCCAAGAACTGCAACTTGGTAACACTTTGCAGCACAACACCCTGACTCCTTGAGGCTCTGGAGAAGACCAGGTTGTTACCTTGTGCCTTGGCCCTTCTAAGGGCCTACAGTAGAACTTATTCCAAGAAAACCAAAGCCCTCAGGCCAGAGGTCCAACTCAGGACTTCAGGTAGTAAATTTAAATGCAGGACCAGCCAATTTTGTATTTCTGACTCAGACCTCTGGATCTTTAAACCGAGTCTGACAGATGACCATCGTAATTAGCCCCTAAGCACACCATACTGGAAAAAATTCCTGCACTACAGCAAAGCCTGAAAACAAATGTGGATTAAGGCATGCTTTAAGTATGAAAATCCTTACAAAACTATTTGACTTTAGCTAGTTAAAATAGGAAACTGACGCAAGAATTAATTTTGTGAAAAAACAATGTTCCAAGCAATCTGTACTTTATTACATTATCAATGTGCCATTCAGTTCAATCAACATGATGTCAACATGAGCAGCTCTTTGCCAGCTCTACCACGTCTTGTTAGTCTTTATGCAGAAAACAATGCTCCTTTCTGAAGCCATTTAATAGCAGCTCCTGAGTGCACTTTTAAAAATTAGGCCTAATGGCATCCAATGTTACATAATTAGATGCTGCTTTATGTGTTAACAATTAGGGAAACATAAAAAAATTAAATCTTTTGAAGATCAAATTAATTATGTGATAGTCTATGAATATAAATGTTTATATTACTTTGCTGCTAATGCATTGCGTATGTGGCACTGTTCCTATGAAAAAAAAAAAAAAAAACACAACACAGTAACAAAAGAAGCCGGCAACTGAACATAATAGTCAATAAAATTACACTCTATTGCTCAGCACTGCTACATGGCTCACGCGGAGATTCCCTGCCCTATATAGAACAAAATATTTTTTTCTGTAAATGTTATGGTAATAAAGGAGACGCCTGTCCAATCTGGACTCTGTGTTGTCTTTAGGGAAATAAACAGTGTTATTGTCAAATTGTATTAAAAAAAAAAGAGATGGCGATCTGTATTTAATGAGGGTGCTCTACCTCATTCATGACACGGTGGGCTCTCTTCAGAAGAGTTGGATGTGAATTAGGACAAGGCCATTTGTGTGAACTTTTTGGCTCCTTAACCACTTGGCTGAACTAGAGCTAGGGGTAAAAGCTAATGGGAGGTGGTATAATTACTGGTCATCCATTGCCTTGTTAGCCAAATCTCAGGACTATTGCTCCACAAAGCATAACCACTTTGGGGTCTCATGGTAAGGTAGAGGACCTAGAGAAGCCAGGAGAGTATGTGTAAAGTAAAGATACCTACTGTTACAATTAACAGATTGCCACAGCCCTCGTTGGCTATGCAAGCATCCTTGGAAGCGGCTGTGCAGTCAGCAGGGCTTTAAAACTGGAAGTGTCCGGGGACAGGAGACATCTTCCTTGGTCCACCTCTGTGTGGGCTGTGGCCAATGATGTGTGGGCCTGTCCAAGTAAACGCACCATTATAAGTGCCCGGAGGCTATTTCATTTAGCCTTTGCCTCTTAAATAAATGGTGAATGATGAAATAAATGATAAATGATTGCCGTTCTCTGCTTACCAACATCCATGCCTTTGACTATGACCCTGCTTCACATCCACTTGTGATGATCTTCATAGATCTTCACTAGTGTTGGTGTTCGAATTCGGGTTGTCCTTTTATTCGACCTGAATATGGTTGTTCGAATTAGGGTAGACCCGACTAGACGAGATTTAACGGCAAAACTTTTGATAAAAAAAATAAAAATTATTGTAAAGTTAATTTATTGAGTGTTTGTGTATATTTAACTTCTGCATTTCAATTCCCACAGTTCGATGAAGTTGGGAACTTTGTGGTCACAGCTGTGACTGCAGGCGATCCCCGGGCACTAGAGGTTGAATGGGGACAAGTTTCCCCATTCATCACATCTAGTGCCCACCAACACTAGTCTTTACTATGCTTGCTTGCTCCCCAGTAATTTGCTTGGATTGATAGATCTCCTGATACTGATCTTCATTTGTAATGATGACCGTTCTACTTGCTCCCTGGTACTACCCCTGGTTTGATGGATTTCCTGCTGCTGACTTTTTTCACTCTGAGAAAGAAGCTGTGGACCCCCCAATCACCCACGAATCAAAAATGCCTGTGCCTTATCCTTTGCTGGGCATTTGTCCACTTTATCCTTGCCAGGTGAATATTAGAGGCTACAACCTGGCACCTGGCAGCAGCATAACAGCTTCACCTTAAGAAGGCAAGGGTCTTTTTCATCCAACCTGTGCTTCCTGATAAATGATTGCAGTTTTCTGTATACCAACTTCCATGCCTGTGACAATAACCCTGCTCCACAACCTCCTGTGCTGACCTTCATAGGTCTTCACTATGCTCTTGCCTATTCTCCGTTTTTTCACTTGGTTTGACTGGTCGACTACTAATAATCTTCATTTGTGCTGTCTACCCCTCCACTTGCTCATTGGTACAACTCCTGGTTTATTGGCTTTCCTACTCCTGACCTTTGCTCATCCTGAGTAAGCACCTGTGGACCACTGACCACCCACTACAGTCATGAATGCCCGTTACCTCTTATCTCTTGCTTAATATGCTTCTGCAATACCCCCCATATGGCCTCCATATATACTTGGAGGATGTGGCCTCCAGGGGTATATGGAGGCCGCAACCTGGTGCCTGGCAGCAGCAGCAGAAGAGTTTCACCTTAAAAAGCTCTCATAAAGACCTGAGCAGTGCTTAGATTCTACACCCTGATATAGACAGGTCCTATTGATGCTTCAGGAGACTTTTCCCCCACACCCCAGGGTTAGACTTTCCTGCTGACACAGTTGGTATCGGTTACAGATGCATGGTAAGGGTGAAATTAAAGTATTTTTTGGTGTTTTAAGCAGTTTAATTGACTTTAGGTCTTGCTAAGGGTAAAAAAATCTCTTCATTAGGAGACATAATTAGACACATTATTTTATTTATTTTGTATTATATTAGAAAAAATACAATGTTTTTTTTTTTCTTTTTACATTATTTGCTCTTAAGCTGTTCAATTTTCCAAATTGAGAGCTCCACTTCAGCAAATATCTATTGATGGCAAAATTGATGATGATTGCCAAAATCACCCCAATCATCCCTAATATTGATTCCCAGAATTGCACTGGGAAGCTTCTTGGAGCATGTAGCTTTACCAGCTTGAACTGACTGTGGAGATGCAATCTCAGAAAATGGCATTGGAAGTCACATGATTGAATTTGGGCCGTTAGTCCCCGGTGCGTGAGGAGCAAGATGCTTCCTGAGCAGTTCAGGTCAATAAGCAAGCAATTTTTTTCTTTTCCAGCACAGTGTTTTTCTTTCTAGGCCAGTCTTTTAAAACCATTAATGTTCAGTCTCATACTGTCTCCAGGGCTGAGCATTGTCTCTGCTTTCCCTCCCCAAAGCAGCCTCTCTCAATGTAGAAGGATTTACAGAGCTATTCTTCTTATGTCAGGCTCCAAATTTCTCCAAGGGGTTCCTTACATCTCTTACTCGGTGCGCTAAACACTGCTCATGGAGATTCAAGGGGCCAAACACAATGAATATTTAAATCCCTGCAATGCAATCCCTACTGTGACTGTAAAACTATAACCCAAGCATGACCCCTGGTGCTGCATCATCTGTATAAGACCTATCATGTTCCTATCAATGTAAGTATCTGTTCCTTTCCCATAAAATAAAAGAGAAAGGCTTTCCACTCACCCTTTGTTGTGTCTCCATACGAAGGTAACATATTTGAAACAGTGGCACAGACAGCAGAAAAAAATTAAACTTAGACTTTAACAATACCTTATCTTTCAAAATTAAAAGAAAGGGCAAATATTCACTTTGTTGGTTAGCTAATTTGAGTTTGGCACCAGATGGGACAATGTTCTCCATTGTTGTTGTCCATTTATCTAGAGGAATGGCATTTTCCTTTGTCCACATAATTTTTCCTAAATATTGTGCTTTTTTTGTCCTCCAAGAATTTTTATGTCCCCGTCAAAATAACTGTAGTGGAAAGTTGGTCATATACCTGCACAGGGCCCTGGAGAATCTAGCCAACTTGTTGCTTTTTCTTCTAAGTGGGATGCACAGCTAGTGTCTTTTAGTATTATTTAACATTATAAAGTGTCACTTCTTGTACCCCCACTGGAGGGACTACACTACCCAAATTAACCCAAAAACAGCCTACACAGGGTGTACACAGCAGAGAGCATGCACACAATACATGGCATAGAGTGCATAAAGCACAGAGAGAACTTATATGGCACAGAAGTAAAAAACACAGAGAACAAATGACATGCAAGTATATGCAGTCTAACCAGCATGGAAAGTACAAAGCACTAGTGTTGGTGTTCGAATTCGGGTTGTCCCTATATTTGATCCAAAAATGGTGGTTCTAATTCGGGCAGAAAAACACGGAATTTGACTTTGGGAATTTGTGTTTAAAAATATGTTAAAAAAAAGGCCAACCTTCAGTAGAGTTTCTCCTCCATTAGAGTTCCACTGCAATCCCGGGTCACTAGAGGTTAATTAACCTCTAGTGCCCGGGGATCCCAAACAGGAGGATTCCCGGGGATGCAAGTATGATTGCAGCCCTGAGAATCCACTGCGATCCCGGGGCACTAGAGGTTAACTAACCTCTAGTGCCCGGGGATCCCAAACAGGAGGAATCCCTTGCAGCCCTGTTTGCGATCCCTGGGCACTAGAGGTTAGTTAACCACTAATGCCCCGGGATCGCCGTGGAACTGCAGATAAACTCTCAATGAAGTTTCTCCATTGAGAGTTCATCGAAGTTCAGTTCCCATGGTCACTAGGCTGTACTTATCATTGATAGGTACAGCCTGTGGAGCGTGGGAACTTGCGGTCACAGCTGATAGTTAGGCACGCAAGTGCTTTCAATCAGCTGTGACTGCAGATGAACCCTCAATGGAGTTTCTCCATTAAGAGTTTATTTGCAGTTCAGTTCCCATGGTCACTGGGCTTATAAGTACAGCCCGGTGACCATGGGAACTTTGCCGTCACAGCTGATTGGAGAAGGCACGCAAGTGCAGATGAACTGCATTTCCATATGTGTTCTTGGACAGAGATTCTCTATTCAAGAACACTGTGTATTCGACCAACACTACGTAGCACACACAGTGCATATAGAATAGTGGTTCCCAACCTTTTGGAGCTCACAGACCACTGAATGCTTGCATGCGCAGGGAGCCGTGTGTCACTCAAATGGTAAGAAACTTCCCTGCTATATGACGTCATTATGCCAGAACCCACCCACTCTCGCATTGCAGGTCTTAGTCTGCGATAGAAGAGTGGGTGGTTGTGTCCAGAGACTCAACCCGCCCACTGCTCTAAGCCTGCGATACATACAGAGATGGGGTTTGTGGTTCTGGCCAGGGCGCCCCCCCAAGCAGGGTCCTTCTCCTGACCCTGCTGGGGGGTGCACCAGTCAGAGCAGCGGCCCATCTGTCAGATAGCCGCGGCCTACCGGGGGTTGGGGACCCCTGATATAGAACACAAAGCACAAAAATAAAATACATTGTACACATCATATAGCATATATAGGGCACAGAACACAAATCACATATACATAGCAGAAAGAGAACATGGTATACAGAGTGCATGCACAGAAAACACATAACACAAAGCACACGCAACATAAAGAGTATGTAGCACACATGGCACATACAATAATCTTTAAAGAAAAAGATTGATAATTGTTTTTTCCCATGTAATTTTAGGTTTGATTTAGGCCAACCCCAATATGATAATTTATAGAAATCTCAAGCCGGACACGTTTCGCTGTTTGGCTTCCTCAGGGGATTCTTTAGAAACTTTTAACTAATAAGTAAAACATTGGCAAATACAATATTCAATTTATCAAAATCATTGTAGTATATAGTCAATTCTTAACATTAGTGTTGATGTTTGAATTTGGGTTGTCCCTATATTCGACTGAATATGAATTTAATTTGTATGTGTTTTTATTTTAACTTGTTTTTTTATTTTTTACAGGTTATCCAACAATGACATTATGAATCATAATGTCATTGTGGGATTCCCGGACCGTGGGAACTTTGCGGTCACAGCTAATTGAAAGCACGTGCTTTCAATTAGCTGTAACCGCAAGCAATACCAGGGCAATAATGTATCTTTTTATGTATCCTTTTATAATGTATCTTTTTACATCTGTTTAGAGGCTGTAGAAACGCATCGGGATTGAGATGACGATTCCTATTTATTAAGACTTTGTACTTGGTTGCTGTACCAAGTTGAAGTAAATACAAATTACCTTGCACACCACAAACAAACCTCTTTCTCTTATCCTTTCCATTCACATGGCACATACATGATATTCAGTACAAAAACATGCAACATTCACAATGCATATCAGAGAGCATGCATATGATACACAGTACAGAAAGCACATAGCACACTGTGCATACACATTACAAATTGTACCTTACATATAGTTTACTGAAACCTCACAGTAAAATGAATTGCATTAAGTTAAAGGAGTCCTCTGATAACACTAACACTCACATATATGAGCCATAATGTATTTACTAGGTAAATTTGTAGGTAATTTGTATATATTTAGATTTTATAATAAATAAATAATATTTTATTTATATTTAGATTATATTTTGAAGTAAATACATTTTGTTTATAAAATTAGCAATGCAGACACGCAATGTTCTATTCCTCTTCTTATAGACTTGCAGACTCTTCCTTGTAAGTCAGCTTCTCATTAAAATCGCGTGCGTCTCTTGACAACTCCAGCTTCCTGCATGAGTGATTTAATTACTTTGGCTAAAATGCTGCCCAGGAATTGAATTATTTCATTATTTCCACCAGCTGTGTACATGTTTGCACCTGCACTTAATCATTTGTGACCCTTTCTTGTCCGTGGCCGTCCTTTGTATCCCGCTGGGTGATGATCTCCTTGTTAAAGGGATACGTATTCCTAAAATAACTTGACATGTTGTCTTTAGGCAGCCTTTGTGTTTCACTGACCCTTCAACTATGCTATGTTATTGAAGGAATAATGCACTGCAATATTGCAAATTAAGATTCATCGGTGAGTTACTTAATTGGATGAATACACAACTACAGCAATTTTTATAGTTTTAAAATCAATGAAAATTCTGCTTTTCTCAAAGGAAATCTAGAGTTTAATATATATATATATATATATATATATATATTATTTTTTTTTAAAATATATATACTCATACTGGCCACCTTATTAAAAAAAATTGGTCTTGATTTATTGAAGCTCTCTAAGACTGGAGGAGAATACACTTTCATTAGTGAAGCTGGGTGGTCAAGCAAACCTGGAATGGATCTGGACCAGGATTCAAAACATTTGCTAGAAAAAAAAAATCCATTCCAGGTTTGCTGAATCACCCAGCTTCACTGATGAAAGTGTATCCTCCCCAGTCTTGGAGGGCTTTAATAAATCAGGCCTAATATTGCAAATATCTAATTAGTCAATCATGTGGCAGCAACTAAATGCATTTAGGCATGTAGATATTGTTAAGATAACTAGCTGAAGTTCACAATGAGCAGCAGAATGCGGAAGAAAGATTATTCAGGGGACTTTGAATGTGGATTGGTTGTTGGTGCCTGGCAGGATGGTCCGAGTATTTCAGAAACTGCTGGGATTTTTTGGGTATCTAAAGTTCAATTGCAAGAGGCTTCAACAATAGAATAGAAGAATAAAAAATTAAAGTAAAAACATTTTTAAAAATATCTGTTCGAAATATTGAGATCACCCAACTGGTAAGGGGGAGGTACTTTTATGGTTAGCCCCCAACAACTTACTGATACAAAACAGATCCATATGTTTTTAGTTCATTGTAGGTTTTTTTCTGTGTTACATTTGGAATAATGTTTATGTTTGCAGGCATGTCCAAATGGTGAATTGGTTAGTTACTCTTATATGCAATATTATACTTTCATAAAACCCCCAAAAACTGTCGACTGTAACAGAACTTTTTCAAGCTGATAATCAGCTGTGCCCTTAGCATTGTTCCTAGCTATCTCTGTAGTCTACAGAACATTCTTCTATGCAATGTATGAGGAGATAAGGTGATGTTCTGTAGAAGTGTTGCTTGAACATGTCTATTTTTCATTCAAGCAATGTTGGTCAGCTTTGGCTGAAGCCAAATGGAAGTTTACCTTGTTAAAACAAGCAACATTTGGAAGAGCTTAAATGTATACAGCAGGGAGCCGTACAGTAGTAAGCATTCTTAATGGTTGGGGGTGCCATTGGCTGTCCCACTCCCAGAAGCTAATAACTGGCAAGTGATATACTAATATACTATAAGTGATTTACTAACAGTAGTGGTGGTGTTGAGTGATGGTACACAGTGAGCAGTGACTGTCTGCTGTGTACAAAAATTACAAACTTGTAATAGAACCATACCAAATGTTGGATGTTGGAACCAATTTTGCAACCACTGTTCAGTTGTTCACAGTTGGTCAAATTTCATGTCATGGGGTGGAAGAAAGTGGGTGATTGTTGAGTTATGCAGTTACTTGGGTGTTACTTGGGTGTTAAGCCTTTTTATTACCGGTAGGAGTTTAATAGTGGGGTCTCTTTGGGTAACCCAGGAGTTATGGCTATTTCTTTACCCACTATAGAGGAATAAGTTCCTCCCTCTTTTGTTACAATATTGTTCTTCTCTGATTACAGTGTCAGTCAAAGTTGTACTTTCAACAGTATTAGAGTGAATACGAATTACTAATTTATAATAATTACTATCAGTATTGTCACGCTAAATGCAAAGGGTCTGAATGTGCCTGAGAAGCACTCGACTCTCTTGAACTCCATGGGTATAGGCCCCAGTATTTATCCAGGAAACCCATTTCAGACCAGATAAGATCCCTAGACCCAGAAATCGCAGATACCCCAAAGCCTACCACAGTTGCTCCATGAACTTCTGTTCCAAGGGGTGAGCATACTTCTGAGTAATTCGATATCCTGGGTCTTAAAGAATGTTAAACTGATGTGGAGGACCGTTTCCTTTTTCTGAAGGGTACTTAATCAACCGATAATCAACCGATCACCCTAGCCACGGTTTACTCCCTAAACTCTTCTCAAACCTGGTTTATGGCACATACCTTAGCTAGCCTGGAAGAATTTTGAGAGGGATTGGTGGTTCTTGGGGGGGTTTTTAACTATGCACCTGATGGTGCACTGGATGCCTCTAAACATTCTGGGAGAGATTACGGGGTCAGGGGCGGTTCAAGGGTAAAGAAGGCTGGTGCCAGAAAGGTATGTAACCTTCTCCTTGCGAAAACAGAATTGATTAAAAAGCCACAATAGGACTCTCGATGTACAGACGGAGACGGCCAATGCATTTAAAAACCCAAAGAGCTAAATCCTTTATCCAATATATAGTTGATCATACGGGGCAGAAATTACATTTAGTGCGAGATATAGCAGCAGTATGTAGAGAATACTACCACTGTCTGTATAATTTACATTTTTCTAAACAGGGGGAAGTGGGGGCATCAGAACAAACACGTAAAACACTGCATGCCTTCCCTTTCTCAGGTGGAGGAGGCAGCCTTAGAATCTCCCATAAATGAGGCACAGTTACATAGGGCAACTTCAGTCTACCCCCCTTGGAAAAACCAAGGGCCTGGATGAGTTTTCATTGATTTACTACAAAACCTTTTCAGAACAACTTACCCCCTATTTTTTGAAGGCTTTAAACATGCTTGTGTCAGAGGGAAAGTTCTCTCAGGAATCCTTACATGTGTATATTTCAGTTATCTAAGGAACTATATTTCAGTTGACTAAGGAACTGGAAATATGGGTGGTCACTCTTTCTCATGGTTTGGTGGTTCGGATCCAGGTGGTAAAAATGAATTTACTGCCTAGATTATTGTACTTGTTCCAGACCCTGCCCATCTGTATCCCACGGAGTTATTTTAAACACTTTCATGCAAAGATTTTTCAATTTATATGGGGAACTAGAAGCCCAAGATTAAACAGGCGCCTACTTTTGGTGGGAGGACTTGGGGTTCCAAACCTCTCCCTGTATTACACAGCAGTGCACCTAGTAAGAATAGTTATTGGGGTGCCAACTTCAAAACTAAACAATGAGTCAGAGTGGAGCAGAGTTTTAGCAAGGTCCCACTGCACTCCCTCCCATAGATCAAATCACCAGGGCAGAGTATTGAGAAAACTCACCCAACTCTTTTGGCAACTAATAACATATGCAATTGAGCCCTTTAATGTCTGTTCAAGACAATCTGGACTTTGGTCCAGGGATGGCGGATGGGGGGTTTCAACAGTTACTGAAGAAGGGCCTGTTGAGAGCTCAACAGTATTTGTATATGGGGAAATGGTGTTTACAGAAGGAGCTCCAGAATACATCTTTACCCTATGAGCTAGACTTTTGGAAGGCGGACCAGTTATCTCACTTTCTCAAAGCACTCCCTAAAGCAGATAGTTTTCAAAGACCGCTCAAAATGTTGAAAAGATGTGCTTAGGTTGGGAGTTGGGGTCCTTTCACACCCTGTCTTTCATATATTCAATGCTGAATACTGTACAGGATGGCTTTACACCACTTTATTTGAAAGCATGGGAGCAGGAGTTGGACACTCAATTTACACATTCACAGAAAGGGCAAATGCTAAGATATTGTCATAAAGGTTCTATTCATAGTGGTTTCCAAGAGCTGGGGTATAAGATTCTCACCCGGTGGTACAAGACTCCGGACAAATTACATACTGTGTTTTCCACGGAATCGAAACTATGTTGGAGATGTGGAAAGAAAAGGAGAACAATGCTACATATTTTCTGGTCATGTGAGTTGCTGCAGGATAACTGGAAAGGGGTTAGGACAGTATGTCAGGAAATGTCGGTTCGACCTATCCCTGATGACCCAGGTTTCTGTCTTCTTCATCTAAACGATTGGCCACAGAAAGGTTACGCCACCTTCCCTAGGCCAGTCGTTACGTAAAGTAAACAAAATCAATCTCATGGAAGACTTGACATCAGGGCTTCACAAGAGAGCCGAGAAATTTATGAACATTTGGGCTACATGGATAATATTTCAGGAATCCACTAGATATAGAAGTATGTTAGGAGAACCAACCGGGATGAATGAACACCCTCCTTGAAGCACACTTTAGTAAATGGTACACAAGAGAGACTAAGAAGGGGAGAGGCGATATTCAAGAAAGCTGGCAGGTATTAATACACCAGGAGATTGAGGGGTCTACAATTTGAAAGATTTAAAAACAAAAACTACAATGTTTAAAAAAGTAATATTCACTGTAACAATAAATAAAGCATATTAGATAAAAAGAATATTCAGAATCATGCTTTAGCCCATTTCATGCATTTACTCCTTGAGAGAGGTATATTGGTCCCAAATCTTTTGTGTTCAATATAAATTTACTTTACTTTTTAGAGGTTATTTTGTAGTTGAAGAAAAACGAGCTAAATCCTTCCTTTATTAATGACAAATTAAATGAGAAATACGCGCAGAATAATAAGAATGAATCTCCCACCCCAAGAGGCTTAACGATAACCTCTTCATTAAAAAACTCATCATTGTCCTCGTTCAAACTAATTCTGCTTTTTTTCTCTCTCTCTTTTTTTGAAATGTGATAACAAGGACAGTGAGAGGGAAATAGAACGTTTCAACAACAATTGCGGCTTTATAAAAATGATTTTGCCAATAATCTGGTATCATTGTCATATTTTACAATTACTCTCCCAACAATACCACGAGCTCACTACACCGCTGGATCCAATCAGGCTAAGCTGACGACCCCATCGATTTCTGAAGACGTATGTGTTTGTTTAATAAGAAAAATGTAAGCAGTGAAAGAACCTGATCATTTTAAAGATTGTATTTACTTTCTTGAAAAGCCAAACTGAATTATGATTAATATGAAGACTAGCGTAGGTTGAATGCAGAATAGGTTTGGCATGGAGAACTTGCCAAGTTCTTCACTGAAGGAATGAATAGCTTAGCATTAACAAGACAAAATATTTTCTCAGCGCGCTAGTGGTTTTGTTTTTACGTTAATTTGTAGACAAACCCTTCGAAGTGTTGGCAGGGTAATTGGACGGCTGTGCAAATTCCAAGGCAGCACTGCCAGACTAAGGCTCCCTTAATGCAGTCTGTGGTGCCGTCTCTAAATAAGCAAAATATTACAAAGGATGGCACCGTGGGGAGTCCATTTTGTTTCACTATAATAGATCCTTAAATAATGTAATTTAGCCAAACACGCCACAAAATAATGCCCCCGCTCACCTCTCTTTTTGCTTCCCCGCGTACATTCTGGCTATGAAAAACAGAAATTAATGGACCTATTGAATTACCGGAAAGAACCAAAGAGTTGTAAACTAGAACATGGTCTAAATATGAATTAGACCATTTAAATATTATGTACAAGATCATTGGGGCATTTGTTTTGGTCTTTTTTGGTTTATGTCCTTTAAGAATTGGATCCTTTCCTCCTGCCATTATCTGTTTGCTCCCTGATATGATGTACTGTAATCCAATGTCAATTAAATTCTCCAGTGATGTAAATCATTGTCTATCAGCTGAGTCAAAGATTGGTCGGTGTGAGACTCTGCCTGGATCACTCTCCAGCCAATTGGGCTAATGACACAGAGGGTCCACCATCCCACCAGTGAGTTCTGTAACAGAGTGATAAAGTTATCTATCACACATTTGCCACAGATTCCTGATATTGCAGAATCTTACTGTTGTCAAAAATCAAATATAATCATGAACAAATTTGTTAGTAATATCTCATCATGGCAGCTGACATAGTTCAAAAGCAGGTATACAAAACTTTGTCCTAGCGATACTTTTCAGTAGATGATTTTTAACATATTGAGTTGGTGAAGTGAAAAAAGTTTCAGAAAAGGCAAATAGGATTATTTAATAAATTACATGCACAGCCTCTGAACATGGTCATGTCACACAATTTGCTTTTGAAGATATAGAGGGGGGTGTGGGAATGTGCCCCAAATAACAAAGTGTGTAGGTTTTTAATAAATCAAAGTCAAAGTGTGGTCAGGACAATTATAACTAAAGCTGGGTGGCAACTTTTCAAACTATTTGCAGAGCCAACTAACAAGATTGCCATTAAAATGCCAATGGGGGGTTTAAAGGGGGATGTGGGAATGTGCCCTATGTAAAACATTTTTAAACATGTAGGTTTTTGTAAACCCCACCAGTCAGCTATATTGGTGATAACACTGTGTGCTCTTTTGCTCATCCCTACTAGCTAAAATTACAATAAGTTTGGCAAGTCCAACAGCAAACACACAGGATTGGATTCAGTCCTACAGTCAGCATGGACCTGAGCCTCATCCTAGTTTAGCTGTTTAATTGGAGTTTAACTTTCATGAGTGAACTGTGAATATTCTATTCTTAAAGGTCCTTTTTGTTAGATTGGAGTCCTTCTTTTTCACAGCTGTGCTTTGATTTTTTATTTCCAGCTATTGAAGAAATTCCTTTTTCAATCTAAAACCAGCCTCGCCGCTTGGCAAATGCACCATCAAACCGAAATCAGAACCAAATAGGATTGTGACTTAAATAGACTCAAGCTGTTTATCTAGCCCGGACAATGCGTGTTTGCAAAACACCATCCAAGTCCTTCCCTAATCGACCTAACAAGCCATTCAGGATACAAATACAATTTTAGATCATTCGAGATGACTGTTTCTAGCCATTAGCTCAATAAAGTTTTATATTTTAGTTGATGACCATAAATCTTTTTGCATCATTTTATTTTTGTACTATTGGCAGAAATATGATTTACCAAAAAATAAGTATATGTAGCAAGCTGCAAAGTGAATCTGCTTCACAGGTCTCACGCTGAACCAGTTTTATACAACGCTGACGTCAAGAAATGCTCAGAAAATGATCATAATGATTTATTTGTAGTTGGGGAAAAAATATCTGATTTATTTAACTGTGAACAAAATTTCTGTGCAGCATAATCTGGATATTTGTAAGTCACAGACAAGATCAACTGTACATTGCTGTCCTGGGAGTGGTGGCAGAGCAATGACGCCCTGGGATTACAGAAAGTCGGTTGAATGACTCTGGAAGTTATTTAAAGTGAAACCAAAGGTCCAGAAACACCAGGGCTTAGAAAAACTTTGTTGGATCTATCTCTCTGCTCTCTATTTTATTAGCATGATGTGACCTAATTTCATATTGCACCCAGCAGTGTGGAAACAGTGATTCCCCATAAATACCCTCTACCTAACACAGCAGAGGGAGCACCATCACTGTAGGAGAGATGGGTATGTGGCTTTGACAGGTAATGTTACCAGGCTACCCTCCTGGCCCCCAATGTTGGATGGTGTCAGAGTTTGCCAGGTTGAATGACATCACTACCACTCCCACCTGGCAGTAGTGCTATTGAGCAGTGCAATACACCACAATGCAAGCTGCAAACACATATGTGCATTGTGCTTCACCAGAGGGCAACTATGTTCCATTGTAATGCATTAATATTTTAGCATGCCATTAAGAATGTAAATATACTGTACAAACACTTAGAAATATACTGTTAAAGCACTAGAAGAGCTTTAACATACTAAATCTTTTTTTCAAATATACCAATGTTATTGGGGTGCCCTGTTTTTCACCGAAATGCCATTCTGATGCCCATCTTGTGACCTAAATGCCATTCGGACGCCATTTCTCTGACCTATATGCCATTCGGCTGCCATTCCTTTTGCTCTAAATGCCATGGTGATGCCATTCCTTTTACACTAAATTTCATTGGGGTGCCATTTCTTTTCGCCTCAATGCCATTGGAATGCCCTTGCTCTTGACTTAAGTGCCATTCATTTTGATCTCAAAGTCATTGGGATCTCATTCCTTTTAACCCTAATGCCATTGGGATTTTGTTTCTTTTGGTCTCAATGTCATTGGACCTCAGTGTCACTGGGGTTCCATTCCTTTTCACCTAAATGCCATAAGGGTGCCATTCCTTTTAAACCCAATACCTTTTGAACTCAAATGTCATTTGAACTAAATGCGATTGGGGTGCCTTTTTTAATTAAATGCTTTTGGAATGCCATTCCTTTTGACCCTAATGCCATTGGGTACTATTCCTGTTGACATCAATGCCAATAGAATGCCATTTCCTTCAAACTCTTGCCATTGGGATGCCTTTACTTTTGACTGCAATGCCATTGGGATACAATTCTTTTGGGCCTCATTGCCATTGGGTTGTCAGTCCCATTGACCCCAATGCCATTGGTTTGTCATGCTTTGACCCTAATGCCATTGGTTCAAAACCAGTGATGTCATTAATTTTGACCTTAATGCTATTGGGTGTCATTTTGAATGGCACCCCAATATGCTAATTCAGCATAGCTCCAACATACACGGGTTACACAGCACCACAATGCATGTTAATGGATGTATTGTAACCTTCTTCGCAGATATGGAGCCATGTTTGTGGGTCAATTCACTGGATGTACTAATGCATTGCTTTACCATTCACTAAATTAACTGCACATGTGCAAAGAATGTGGACATGCGTAATAATGCAACACGCCACCCTGTAAACATGTACACCTTTCTGTATACAGACAACCATATTGTGGACGAAGGCCAGGACGCAGGTTCATGTTAAAATACAGTATTTCCCATTTACATTCAGGGAAATGAATTCTTTGTTCGCTTTGTGTGTTCTTTGCACACTCAGCTAGCCCAGATTTACATGTATTGATCTTTAGGAAAGAAAAAAAAAACTGAATCGCAGAGCATCTAGGTTAATCAATTAACGAGTGTTATAGCTAAGCTGACCCTTGTACGACAATACAGCTCAGTAATTTTACTTAAATTAGCAGTAGGCAGATCAATAGACGTTTAACTGGTTTTATATAGCGTACAATGGTTGCCAAGCAACCGCCAAGAACCTACACCAACCCTGGCTCGGCTCTAGTTGAGGACTATTTAGGAATGTCCGTTTTGTATCCTCCTGTCATTCATTGTTTCCTTACTGCAACGCCAAGCGAATGCGTCGGTAGTGGCAGCTTCCTAACGCAGCTGTCTACCAGAATGTTTCTCTGTTACAAGGAGGTTAATAGGCTTCAAGTTTTACTTCATTCATCGATTCCTGAACTGTGAAAAATAAATAAACGCACTTGGCCGCATTCAATCGACATTGGGTCAGCTTTTATCAAGAGTCTTATGCTAGGCATACGTTATGGCATTTTCTCTATGGTGTTTTTGATACTGCTATTGATATATAAATCAGTCCTTTGTAATTAACTACCAAAATTCAATGTACCAATAAATTGTTTGCTTAATAATTTTTTATTGAAAGTACCTTGTTAAAAAAAGTGAACTGCCAAAAGAAAAGTTGTCTCACCTGATCATTTTTTTTTACCCAAATATTTTAATAAAAATGATAAAAAACACTTTTTGGTTGATTATTGATCAATTTGACATTTTTGTTTAATTGATCATCTAATCCAGTGTTTCTAACCAGGGTTCAGTGAAACCCTAAGGGTTCTCCAGAGGTTGCTAGGGGTTCCTTAAACAATTTATGCCTTTCAGGTCAGTTATAACTTAAACCAATGATCTACCTGGCTATCTATATAAGTGGCAATTTTTCCACTGACCATTAATGTAAAAGGCATTAATTCCACTGACCAGCAGGATAATGTACCAAGAACTAAGCATGTATAAATATTGGGAGAGGTTCCCTGAGTCCTGGAAGTTATTTCAAGGGTTCTCCCGTGTTAAAAAGATTGAAAAAAGTTGATTCAATAATTTGAAAAAGTAATGTATGACAGCATTATTATAAGCCATTGCAAAATATTTTTTTGCTATTGGGATGACCTCAATGAGATATTTCTCTGTCTCGTTTTTCTCTTTTCTCCCTCTCTCACTCTTTCTCTCTCTCTCCCTTGCTCTACTTTTTTGTCTTTCTTTCTTCTTTCTCTCTCTTTCTTTCTTTTCTTTTTTCCCTTCTTTCCTTACTTATTTTTTCCTTCCCTCCTTTGGTATACTTTTCAATTCTTCCTCCAACCCCTATTCTCTTTCCTTCTCTCTCTGTAGGTCTCAGGTCATGTGTAGATCTTGAACATGTGGCCCTTGCTCGGCACCACCTGCTGTGATCTGAGTGACCCTCATCCAGCTGTGATTGATAGCAGTACTCTCCATTCTTTAAATTATGTTGATTTTTTTCCCCCAGAACAATGTCTAACTAGGCAATATTTTATGTTTGAGATATAATCAATACCATTGAATATCATTGGGAGTCTGATTACAGTTTGCCAATATCTAGAGGTCAGAAAAATGAACCAGAAAAAAATATCTGAACTTTGTACAAATTTCTGATATTGAATATTTTTAATTTGATGCACGTTTCTATAACTGGCAATACAGAGAGAAAGGTTGATGTATGGAATCACTGAATAGTGAATGTTGACTGATAGATGCAGTAAGAATGTTCATGGAATATCAGATATAGAAGAGATCTGCCAAAGTTCTGAGCATTCAAGCTGAACTCCAGACAGGTAAAACCCATTATTTATTCAAGTTACCTGACCCACGAACCTGTCTGTGCTATTATAGTGTGAGGGCAAGCATGGTATCTGAACGAAGGCCACCGAAACAGAGGTGGGTATGCAGCAGATTAGGGTTAGGTTAGCATTCATCTTAGAAGTGTAATGCTCAATTAGGTAAACTGTTTCTTAAGTGTAATTTACTATAGTAATTTATTATTGCATTTACTAGTGTAGAGTCCATGTCAAAATTGACAAGAATATCAGTCGATCGACCCAAACGAAATAAATCTTAACAGCTCTGTTGTTCAGTGGTCAGATTTGGCACAGAGCTGTATGCTATGATTGTTATTGACAGTATAGCACAGCTCAGCTAAATCATCCAGCAGGCTGCCAGCCAGATTTCCTGATCCCTAAAGCTTTGTTATTATTAATAGAAAGCATGCCCCCTCATAGAATCATAAAACCACAGCCTTCAGTAATCTTGGGACTTCTTTGGATAGAACTAGGGTCAGCGAGTATGTATGAATCTAAAAAAGGTTTTCTAGAATCTGATTTTCCCAAAAAGGAAGGGAGCAAAAAGCATACTGCCTTCCTACCTCTTGGAAAAGCCAGGCCAACAGTGGGTAAGTGCCAATGTTAAGTAGAGGGCCTATTCCCCACAACCTGAACCTTGTAATATGCGGGTCTGAAGGTAGGGAGGCTTATTTTGGCATCTGGAAGCTCTGTGTAATGTAGGCTGAATTTGCCTATAGAGGAATTTTTATTTCTTTCGTTCATTTATATATTTATCTATTTCTATCAACTTGTATTTCTTCTTCCTTTACTTTGCCCTGGTCCAGCTTGTCAGACACCAGTCCCCCAATCTAACTCCGCACTCCTCGCCTATAGTAAGCCCCTGCTCAGCCTTGTGAGGATAGACCACCATACCAGCAAATGGTTGCCTCCAGGTCTTCTGTGCACATAGAATGGTGTTTGGAGAAGGACTGACAGAGGACCTGGAGCCCACAGATAATGCAGTACAAAGGATTCCAGAAGAGACTAGTTCAAAATACAGAGCCAGAGGTCATAAGTAGGAAATTAGCCCACCAGACGAGGTATCCAAAAGAAAAGACAAGGAAAAGTCAGGGTCACAGACACAAGGTCGGATCTGGGCAGCATATCATTGTAGGGTCAAAATCAACAAGAACATATCAGGCTAAATGGCTAAAGGGAAGCATGGTATTGTTTTTTCCTTGTGCTCCTTGCTGCTGCAAATGATACCCCTGGACTGAATAAACAGGGCATATTACTGCGTTGGCACACAACATAGAATTTCTGGCAAGATAGGCATCTCCTAACAGTATATATTTACTCTTTATTCCCGCACTTTCTATATGATCTAATTAGACTCACAAAAATCAATATGCAATCACTGGACAGAACAGGATTCCAGGGCTGGGTCTTGGATAGCAGGTATATTTCCCCTGCTTTAAGTTGAAGTCCCAGTAGTTTTGTTTGGGGACCAATGGTCAGAGTTTGGTTAGCTTTCTTACAGGGCATGGACTCTGAGATAAGAGGAGATGATCTGGTTTAGCTTTTATATCCCACTGCATTGCAGGCCAGGATTTTAGGATGGCAAGACAGGTATGTCTGGAACAGACCAGAACAGGGGGAGTAAAGAGTAAAACTAAAGGCAGCAGCACTGGGCAGCCCCATGTTGTCATTGAGGAAAGACATTGAAACTGTGCAACCCCTTGATACATGTGCAAACCAGGTGTCCTCTGTCCGCTTAGGTGTCAGGATTGTTGACAACCTCTAAAACCAATGGGACTTAATGTTTGTGTTCTGAAGTGAAGCTGTTTGATTTCTGTTTAAACAAAATAAATGAACTAAACCTAAGGATCTACAGTGTCCGCCATACTTCTAATTCCCATGTAAAGTCATATTTGCCAGAAAGCTAACCTCTCCAGCAGGGTATGCTCACACATTTAATGTCCTTTGCAACCTGCTTCCTGTGGGAATCCACCTTGGGTAAGCTTTGATGTTAAATAATGTTGGAATTCCCTGGGTGGAAATTGGCAATGCCCCACCACCCAATATCTTAGTGTCCATGTATGGTAATTGGTTGCTCAGAACTGAGCACTATCACATAGGGGAAGGCCGCATGCTCTCCTTTATGTGGATGCGCCATTATATTAAAACAAAGAGGCTAGGGTTCTACCAGAGGTTGGGACTTAAGACGCCTAATGAACGATTTGCAACTCAACCTGGGGGTTTTACTCAGTGACTTGTAAATCGACTTCAGACTTGCTTTCTCTGCTGACAGCTGAAAGGGACGGGGAGGAAGGAGGTGAGGCTTCTGTAACACTGCCTTACTCCCTGCATTCTTTGCATTCTAGGTCCACGGTTTTAGTAGACTTAGAATACAAGGAATGCAGGGAGGAAGGCAGTGTTAAAGAAGCTTCACTGCCCTCCTCCCCACCTTTCTTGCATTCTAAGTCCATGGCTTTCCCCTCCGACAGCTGAAAGGGGAGGTGAAAAAGGGAGGTGTTATAGAAGCCTCACTACCTTTCTCTCTTCCCCTTCAGCTGTCAGAGGAGAAAGCCATGGACTTAGAATGTGATCCTGTGCTCAAGAACAGGATCAGAGCTCTGTTTCTATATTGGGACAAATGGGGATACATTAAGTGACATTACTTGGGACTCGACATGGAAGAAGTCTTAGTGATTTGAGACTTGGTGTCAATGACTGGTAGACTTGGTGTCAATGACTTGGGACTCGAATTGGACTTGAAGGGTGATGACTTAGTCCAATCTCTGGGCTCTACTAGAACATAGAAGTGGCGAAAGAGTGGGGATTGGTGAGTAGACTTTGGTGGGAGGTGGGCTACTAGGAGACCGTTACTTTCCTCTAAATGAGACAGTAGGCCTAATTTTATCAAAGCTCTCCAAGACTAGAGAAGATAGACTATCATGGGAGAACCTGGATGATTTAGAATACTTTTTTTATTGTTTGTCAAATGTCTTCAATCCTGAACTATATCCATTCCAGGTTTGCTGGATCCCCCAAGATCCCCCATAATAGTCTAACATCTCCAGTCTTGGAGAGCTTTAATAAGTCAGGCTAAGTGTGTCCTTAATTTATACACCTTTATCTTTCTCATGCTACTTTTAATAACACAAGAAGAAGAGTAAGAACCATAAGGGATAAGTAAATATTAGAGTCAGGTAAACCTGATTAGTGCCAAGCCTAAGATAATATTAGAGCTTATTGTAGGACAGGGAGCAAGTAGGCTTTTAAATGGCACTGGGAATCGCTGAAAAAAATTATTTACTTTAATAATATTCAATAGGAGTATGAAAACATTCTTGTTGAGTACACTGAAGCATACAAACATGTTATCATACTACTAGGTACATTGGAGGTAAGTACTGAACTTAAATTGCATAATATTATATTTGCACATATAGTGCAAAATGTTAATGAATAATTAAGTGTTTTTATATGTAAAATGATTATATTAGGTGGAAACCATTTTCCTTTACATGAAACATAACCTATAAGACTACAGAAAATTAAGATAGAGGTTGATAACACATATCAGTAGGAAAAACAAATGTTACAGAATTAACAGTACTATAAAGATATGCATGCTAATGATTGGGATAAAATGCATGAACCAATAATAAATTGCAACAATAATAAATCATGATTCAAAGGCATTGCACCAATAACATGATCACGTTAAAGTAATATAATGATAGATTAAGGTTAATATATGCAATATGCATATAATTTGTTGCATCTTGAATATACCTTAATCTATCAATCATTACCATTTCTTTCAATATTGGGCTCATTGCTATACAGCACAACTACTGTTGTAAGTCTTCTTTTCCTTTTTTCCTTTTTTTCTTCTTTCTTGCTTTGTATGATCTTCAATCCGTTTTTTACACAATCATAGGCTTCCAATCCACCAAAATGTTGCAGTCACCTTACGAAAATTATCTTATTTGCTTTTAATGAATCCTCTGTACTGAGAACTCAAGTCTAAACTTAAAGTTTTCTTATTTATTTATGTATCCCTTGGAAACCATGTTTCTATTATTATGATCTTTCATGTTCCTATTTATATCACATATTGTCTGGACAATATACAATTGATTATTACTTATGTAGTTCATGTCTAAGGAATGCACAAGCTGTTTATTGTAAATTTGTATTGACTATCTTTATATATTTTTCATAGTTTTCTACTCCACTCTCCAAATCCCCTGAGGAAGCCTGAATGGGCAAAATGAGTCGGGAAGATTTTCATGTTTATATATGCAAATATAATATTAGCAAATAAGTTCAGTACTTATATCCAATGTATATAGTAGCATGATAACACTTTTGTATGTTTCAGTATACTCAACAAGAATGTTTTTATACTCCTATTGATTAATAATAAAGTAAATCATTTTGTCAGTAATTCCCAGTGCCTACTTGTTCTCTGTCCTACAATAAGCTCTACTTTTAATAACAGCTTTTACAAAATGATTGAAGATACCTAGCTAAGAAATAGGCAAGTTGGCTGTCCACCCTTGGGCTCATTACAAGTCTATAAAACATTGGAGATAAAGGCTGCCGAAGGAAGGAAGAAGAAATCATGTAGACTGGAGCATGTTCAGAGTGGGGCAATCCCTCAAACTGACATATTTAACTTGTTCTAATTATCTTAACTCTGTATGTATGTCATAAAATTACATTTCCCTCTGTGCAATATGAAATGACTTAACTGTCATATGGCCAGATAAGCTGATGACCAATGATCTCAAGGGTGGTAAGTAGGAGCTACAGGTTCCTGACAGAATAATCAGATTTAAAGTTTAGCCAGTAATGATACCATAAAGATAAAAGCAAATCTTCAGCTGGAAAATGAAGAAGTGGAGCTTGATTTAACAGCCTGAAAGGTGTTCACTATCCGTTGACATTTCTTGGAATCTTGTCACAATATTCCTCCTTGTCATTGTGGTCAATTATTGGCCCTTTCCTTAATACATCATGTTTACTGACAGATCCATTCTCCACTCACTACCATTTAACATGTCACGTCTATCACATTGTGGTACACATCTCTCTTTAATTGCATTTCTCAGGTCTGGAAACTCATCATTTTTGGCACATCAAATACTTGTTTTCACAATCCACACATTAACATGGGCAAAATTTGTGAGGAATTGGGCTGTCGATAAAACTGCAACGGAGATCCTTAACGAGGTAATACCAAAGTAAAGAAAGAACAAAAGGAAGCTTGTTATAGATAAGTAATAGTAACACACATCTATTACAGTTAAGATTTTTATTTGTATTTATTTATTTTTATTTTAGCTTGGATGGAATTTAGGATTGTCATTTCGATAAGGAGTTATTTTGCCACCCTATGACACTGATACAAAAAATGGGGGTTGTCACCCAGACCAGAAATCACAGACAGTACAAAATAACTAAATTTCCCAGGACAATTAAGTAATATTTTTTTTGCAACATATTACATTTTTTTTTGGTTCAAATACAAATAAAATATTAGGGTTAAAGTCTCAATAAAGTCCAAAACTTACATTTCTTTCTCCTCTTGCTCTTAAAAAGGTGTTTAGTTAGTCCACATACATACCCTATATCATTTGCAGATTGAACTGCATATTCCTAAAGCCTGTGGCTACAATTCATGGTCTGTCTTCATTTGTAGCCAAGCAATGATGATGATAGGAATGCACTTTGTTACCACTTCATCCACAGATATTCTGTTTAGTAACCTGTAGCTTCCCCAGCCTACCTTTAGCCATGAAGTTTCCACCATTTTTTGCCATCCCCTGCACAGACACTGAGGCTGTGCACAGCTGAAGAGGTTTTTAATGTATGTGCTGCAGCCAAAAGCAGGTTCCTGGATTTATTCCTGCTAGCCCTATTTAAACCACCCTAGTGCCAGGCTTTGGTTGCTGGATCCTCAGTGTGTTACCCACGCGTACACTCATCCATACTCTGCCTGATATTGCCTTTCCAGATACCTGACCATGATTCTGCTTCTTGTCTACCACCTGCTTTAACCCTGGATGGTTTATACCCTGATTCCTACTTGCCCACCCCAACCACAGACCATGTGGACCTTGCCTCTGGCCAGTGGGCTACCAAGTACCTGATCCTTGGCTGTCCCTACACCAAAACCCTCTGTCCTGCCTGCCCCTGGTGAGGAGAACCTGGGTTCACGACCTGGTTCTCTCATCAGTAAAGTAGTCCAGTGGCCACTAAGCCTTATGGGGTGCTCTGGTGAAATTTGGGAGAAACCTAAACTCTACACCCTCTGTAATCCCATGTCACCTGCTAGGAGGAAGAGTCCTGACATCCTTACAACAAACAGATTTGTATTAGAGGTAGAATGCTTAACGTAACAACCAGGGATGACATTGTGTACAAAGACAAAGTCACCAGCACTCAAATGTACAGGATTCTTGTAATATTATAACAGCAAACCATGTTAAAACATCGATGTCTAGGGGCTAGGCAGAGTCTTTTCTTTAAAACAACATAGTTGCACCCTATCATTCTGTAGCTAGCTAATCTAAGCATTCTCAAGCCTTTTACTATACAAGGGAAGTTCCTACAGGTACACACCATGCCAAAAATGTTTCTACCCTTCAAAACTACAAGCCATTAAAAATCCTGCCCCCTGTGTATCACAACAATTTTTCCTTTTACTTTTTCAACCAAACAGAAATTATGAAAAAAAAGTTTGAACCTGACAAACAGGCCATTTCCTGACCCAAAGCAAATTGAACAGGCCAAGTTTTGAGCGTCACTTTCTGAGACTTCAAAATCCAGCCCTTCAATTAAAGTGTTTCGGAGCACATATTAGTATCACTGTGACAAACATTTGATTCCATTATTTGCAGACTTTCAAAGACCTCAGAACACTCGATGACTTTAGCCTGGGCTAGTTGCCATAAACACCCCCGCCCAGGAAAAAAGTTTGCGGATATGAAAAAAAAAAATAACGAAGTTCAGAGAACAAATATTAAACAACACAAAGACTTCTTCAACAGACCTTAAAGTCTCATCGTTATGAAATGTACTTATTTAAGCATCTGATGAAATAAGCAAACGTATACCGTAATTATATTTAACTCCAACAAGGTGACAGCTTGGTGGATTTTGCAGAGAACAAACTTTAATGATCCCACGGGTCCTGTCACAGTGGCTTCAAATTTAGGAATAAATAGATACAGAAGCTTGACCCAGCAGTCACACACAGTTTGACGATCAACATATTTTGTCAAACTTTGTTGCAGCCTCACATTTCAGGTTCTTTATGGTACATGTCAGGAGACTATTTTTATCACAAATTAATCTGTAAAATAGGAAGAACTTGGCAGGACTAGAGCTGCTGTGCAGGTGATGTCTTATGAAGACAGACCTTGTTGCTTGAAAGTTTTTATAGAAGAAATGTGCCAACATATGTTTCTGTTTTCTAAAAGGAGAAAGAAGAACAAAACCATTTACCAAAAGATGAGTAAGGCAAAGAACACACTTCCCCAGTTGCACAGTGCAATCGATGAAGAAGTGATACATTGAAAGTGATTTGCTATTGGGGCTAAATCCACAAATTCTTTTTTACAGGTATTTTTTTGTGGTTTTTAAAACCTTACTTTGGGTTTATGGAACAGGTTCGGCCTTAGCTTACCTGGGGATATCCTAATCTCTTACCCCAGGCTCAAGCGTCATCAGGATTTTCCTTTCCTTAGCCAATCAGAGACTACTGGAGGTTTTAAATGGGGAGACTTGTCCCCATTCAGCCTATAGTGCTGGAGATTGCACACAGGAGGAGCCACTACAATCCCCAGGCACTAAAGGTTAATAAACCCTAATGCCCAGGGATCGTACACAGGAGGATTCCCAGGTCTGCATGAATAAATGCAGCCCTGGGAATCCAATACAATCCCCAGGCACTTTAGGTTAATTACCTCTAGTACCCAGGGATCTTACACAGGAGTATTCCCAGGGCTGCATGAATGAATGCAGCCCTGGTAATAAAACTGTAATGATTTCCTGCAACTTCTGATGAGTCCATGAAATTAGTTTGATGAAATTTTGTGGACCCATCAGATAACAGAGGCATTCTCGCTCATCCCTATTGACTCCCAGCTGCCCTGCCACTTGTACCAGTACAACTTATGTACTTTAAAGTTTGAAAAATGGTAAAGATTACCTGTCTTTGACTTCAGGGGAGTTGTGGTTGACATCAAGTTCATAAACTTATTTTTAACTTATCAGGCAGCACAGGCGATCAGAAGCTAGCACTCTGGTGTTTGCAGTGCTAGGTCCCAGGTTCGAATCTCGACCAGGACTCTTCCTACATGGAGTTTGCAGGTTTTCCCCATGTTTGCGTGGGTTTCCTCCAGCTATTCCAGTTTCCTCCCACACTCCAAAACAATATGCAGTTAGGGTAGTTGGCACTATGTTGGTAGTTGCCCCCAAAACTGACTTTAGACTGAATTAAAGTCATATGACTATAGTAGGGACATTCTTTGAGGGACAGTTAGTGACATGACTAGGGATTTTTTACAGTGCTGCGTAATATGTCGGCGCTATATAAATACTGGCTAATAACAATAATGAGAGAACTGAACTGTCTTGACCTTTCCATCCCCTTTTGCAATAACATATATATATATATATATATATATATATATATATATATATATATATATATATATATAGCATGTACAAATACATCCCAACAATTCCTAGCCAGGTTGGTCTTTTGTGCCAATGGAGCTAGGGAGTATATCAAGTTCAACTTATTTTTAACCTACCAGGGAACTGAACCATCTTGACCTATCCATCACTTTTTACAATGACCCAGATATATACAAATCATTCAAATAACTGTGGCACAATGTGTACATAACAGACTTGTTTCTTCTTTCGTGTCAACTCAACTTCCATTGTACAAATGCAAAATAAGTGTTTAAAAGCTCACTTCTCTTACAGTTTATTTTTGTAAATTGGTGTTTTCCTTCAAACTAAAACGATTAATACATAACCTGTCATCGGAAGATTACTGGCAAAGTACAACTTTGGTAATTGTGTTTATTGTGCCGAAGCTTTAGTCACACTGTATTTTTTCAGTATGTAATGTGAGTCATGCCATTAGCTCTGTAAATCAAAATGAATCAGGAGTCATCACATGTCGTTTTATTTATGAATACCAAAAATAAAAATGAGAAATAATAAGCATCTATAGCAACTACTAAATTGCAGGGGAAAATAATAGCTGCTATAGCAACAGCTAAATTGAATGAGACTGTCTGTATGCCGTTTCCAAGATACGGGAACATTATAAAATGGGAAATATTTGTTTCATCTGAATTGTAATTTATAGATGTCTATAAGCTGCCTATGAATATTCATTTTAGAAAGAAGAAGAATATTTTTATTTTTAGTAAATATTTAAAGTACATATCTAAGACCTTCTTCAAAAAAATCAAAAGGAACACCGTAGTCCAAACCAAAAGATGTGAACTTTAACCATCCTTTCAGTCGGAAAACCCACTTTTTTCAGGTCTTGAAGAACCATTATTAAAATCAATGAAGTGAGCAAAAGAATACAATGGTGGCTAGAATGATACAATTACAGACACCTAAAAAGATCAGTCATGTTGCTTTTATCCCTAACACTATGCATTGAACATAAAACTGGAGGTCAGTCAGCTACGACCCAAGAAACCTTTATCAACCTTTTCAAGAACACTAGAGTTCCATTAAACCCCGGTTTAGAATGGCTGACTTAGCCACTTAGAGCCTAAACAGTTTTCTTGGGCAGTTTTTTTTTTATCCAGGTATCCTCAGCTAGATTCCCTTTATGACCCTTTGATTATCTGCTTGTGGGCAGGGAAGGTGTTCCACCAACGATAGGCTACTTGTGACCACTAGCGATGGCATTGTACATGATCTGTCTATTTAATAAGGAGACTGATATTATATCTTAGTTTTATTTATTAATATAACAATTTTAATGCTTGCCCCCTTCAATATTCTTTCCATTCACAATGGAAAGTACTGATGCCGTCTTGTTTTCCAAACTTTTTCAAGATATCCGATGTTTTTTTTTCTTTACTGCATCCATTGACTCAAAGTGTGCTGTGTGAGAAGGAGCATTGTCCTGATGAAGAATGAAGCCATTTTCCCACATTTCTGCCATCTTTTCCTGACTCTTTCTCTCAGCTTTGTCAGAATTTCCTTATAATATTGTTGGGTCACTGTTGTGCCTTCCGGAACCTATTCTGCCAAACATACCCCCTTCATGTCACAAGGTGAGACCATGAGTATGGCTGTGAATTTGGACTTTTTGGATTCTCGGTGATGAAGGTGTTTTCAGTTGCTGTGGTTTTGTTTCAGGATCATACTGGAAGATCCGGGTTTCCTCACAACTGATGACTTTATGAAAAAGGTTCGGCTCCTCCTCAAGTTGCTGCAGAATGTCAGGGCAAATTTCCTTGTGGCACTCTTTTGGTGTGAAATTTTACTAAAACTATCAAAATGATGCATTGCTCAACTTTTATACTTCTCATGATTTCAACACATAGAGGAAACACAACGGCAATAAACCGTGACTGACAACAAACTAATCCTCAGAGAGCACCAAGGTTTGTCCCGCATGTTAGGAGAAGTTTAAACATTCATAGCAAGAGATCATTATCATCTCACTGCTTTGTATAAGATATGGAAACACAGTTTGTTATTTCATAGTCAGACATTGTATACTAAAATAGCAACATCTTTCAGTTTGCCAAATTTATAAAAAAAATTTGGAAGATCCCCACCTTCACTGTTTTAAGATGGGAATCACTCTATTTATAAAGGGCCAATCAGTCTATTTATTAATTTACAAATCTCCATAGGGCATGTTACCATATTAAAAATGATGACAACTATAAGCCAGATGGAGGTCAATGATAATTGGTTGAAACACCTTGATCAAAACCTTGAAAAGTGACAATCATATTGTAAGCCTATTGTAAGCCACTGATCACTACTTTAAAAACAGATATAAAATAACAATATTATTTCTGATCTGTCCGCATATAAATTAAAATAAATTGTTAAATGCAGATAGGTTGACTTGATTTGGTATGAGCCTCTTATCATTCACTGACTGGCAGAGGAAGGGATAAGTGTCAGTCTTGTGTGCAATGCACATAGACTGAGGAGTAACATACAGACAAGGAGGCGAGGCAACCTTTTCACTGCTCTTTCACTGTCCAATTACAGGCTTGGGACATTGAAATAACAAGATGTCACTAAGCTGGCTGTATGGACTGTGTAAATCTCAGAGTCACACTTATCTGTTCCTCACTAAAACACAGAGATCTCTCTCCTGCGCCAACAGGCAGTTCTGACTCTGGGCGTGCCTACACTCCCAAGCTTTATCAGTTATGCCCAACACGCTGCCGGCTAATCAGGAAATAGCCTCCTAATCATCCCTTGCTATTTACCTAGCTCAGACACAGCACTCTGTGTCTCCACTACTGCTGAGCCCCTAGCTTTACTAGCAAATTCCTGTACACCTGTTATTTACTTCAATGTTTCCTCTGTCCAGATGCTGTTAACCCCTTGTTGCTCAGTCTATTGTTTCCAGCCCATTCCCTTTTGATGTTCCAGTGTTCCTGTCTGTCTGTGGAAATTCTTGAGTCACCTGTGCCTCCTGTTGCTTCCAGTGTCTGCTGTGTTCCCTGTGTCTGCAGTGGCCCCTGTGTCACTGGTGTCTGTCCCCTGAATCCCTGGCATTTGACCCCTGGCAAGTGACCTGACCTCTTTTGCTTGCTGCCTGCCTTGACCCGGGCCTTCCTCGACTATTCTTCTGCTTTACGATTTGGTACCATGTATCCTCCTGCCCACACTGGTGTACCCAAGGACCTGGTGGTAACCAGCAGCACAACATCTTCACCACTAGAGGCTCTGGAGAAGATCTTGTTGCCACTTTGCACCTTGGCCCTTCTCAGGGCTCACACCATATTTATGCAAGCAGTATCACCCCATAGTGGCCCTGTCTCCCCAAGCGTGACACTCAGGATAAAATGGCCAAAAATACAAATTCATTGGTAGATAAAACAGCTTCCATATATGAATTCAAACTCACCTCAAACCTTAGGCCTTCAGGTCTTTTCTGATCTATTATGTTGCGTTAAAATGAACTCATGTTGTGTCAATGAACTAATAAATGTGCATGCAGTATTGTTGTCATCGGTAGTGTGTTTCAACACATCAACAATGAAAAATGAATTGCATTAGCATAGTACAAAACTTTTTCACACTAGGCCACCATAAACTAAAATAAAACTTGCAGAAAAAATGTTAGAAGATGCTTATCTGTCTGGTAATCCCGTGCATTGCACCATTGTAAGTTTTACTAAATTGTTGACCAGTGAACAGACTGTCCCCCTACAGTGGTGGCTAAAATACTCCATTTATAGACAACTAAAACATTTTTAGAGTCATGCTGTTGACTTTATCAAGTATAATACACAGACAGACAAAGTTTGAGGAAATTTTAGATATGGCTGGTTCTACCAAGTGGTGTTGGCTCTAGAACTTTGCAGGCATTATTAAACAAGGGCTCAATAAGCCAACAGTTGGGATGCTGCATCTAGCCTCCCAAGGCTTGCTATAGCAAAGAATGTGGTGTTAGTTTGGGGGACTGGCATCTGGCTAACACTGGCGCTGGACCATGGCCTTATAGAAAGTTTTCAAAAATTGTCCCGCAGACCTTTTATCCATGTACAAGTATGTACAGAATATTTGTATATTATAGCAGACCTACTAAGCAGGGTGACCCCCTCCGAAAACAGTAATATCCATGCCACCCTCCTTCTTCCAGGTTAGGAGTCTTAAAGCTTTTGAGTATCTGGGTCAGGATTCTGCACATGCACCTTATATGCCTTCTGGGGATTCAGCACAATTACTTTGTTTTAAGACAAATTTGTGCCAACACTGTACATTAAGCCTTGGACGTGCAGCTCAGTGCAAAGCTCAGAAAAAAAATTGTCATTGGACAGGAAAGCTTCTTTAAAAGATAAGACCAGAAAAGATCATCTCTTTTTCCTTTTAAAAAAGTCTCCTTCAACATTTTTTACAAAAACTGCTATTTAATTCAAAGTGCTGAAATACACTTTTATCATACAATGGATTGAAGTAACAGGCATGTTATCCAACGGATAGTAACATAGTGTATTACCGCAATGCACACCGTCACAAAAGTGTGTTTGTCCCTTATGCCGGGCCACTGTCTTTAAAAAGCCCTCCATCATAATTTTTAAATATAAACTGGAGTTTAGTTCCACTTTAAGGGTTCACATAGCTATGCAATGCCGTTTTGTGGTAACATGCAACAAACATTAACATGTTCATTGCACCATCGCACAACCCTGATATTTGCATTGCTCACCGTTGTTGTGTTTGTCAGATCTTTACAGCTAATATTCATTGCAATCGTTCTCAGTGGCGCAGGGAGCAGGAAAGAGAACTAGATGGTCTTTTCTTGTGACTATGAACAGGTGCGAGCGGTTAATTAATTAGTCTTTTCTCAGGAACAAGTGTACAGAATTGAAATTAGCAAACACAACTGGGGGTTGCTGAGAACTGTTCTGTGAAAAAGTCTGAGATTAAAAATAATTTCAAATAACAGAGCAGCTCTTTCTGATTGAGTTGATTGACTGATTGATTAAATAACTGATACCATTCCGTATAGCTGCAGCCATTCACAAATATGGAACTATGCAGTGAGCAGATATTTACACAAACTGTCTACAAATATAGCATGTAGGTGATGACAAGCTGGGTGGTAAATAATTAGAATAATAAAGGTAATTATTTAGAGGGTTAGCTAAATACCATACACACAGCAAAGTAATGATTTCATCTCAGATATATAAGGGTCTATTTGTAAAGCAGACGTTAAGTTTTTTTTCTGGTGGAGATTATTCCAGCTCCATGTGTTTTCATTGACACCCATTGATTTGCATTGGAGAATTTTTGGTGAGTGTTGGATTCACTGATTTATTATGAGTAACTAAAGGCTGGAGAGGATACACTTTCACCAGTGAAGCTTTGTGATCCAGGAAACCTGGAATGGATTTAGATCAGGATTGAAAACATTAGCAAATTCATTCCAGGTTTCCTGGATCACCCAGCTTCACCGATGAAAGTGTATCTTACCCAGCTTTGGAGAGCTTTATTAAATCAGGCCCACTGTTTCTAAAAAGATATTTGTGTGTATGGTGAGGAGTGATATTTTACTCTCTCTCTAATTGATTTTATTATTTTTAAAATGGTTTTATAAAATAAAAAGCCTGCTGAGTGATAGCATCACTGATATTGGTTTGGTGCTGTCCCTGTAATGTCCCCAACAAATCTGAAATAGTCATCTGGAATATTCAGTCCAATTTTAGGCACCAGTTCACAAAAAGGACATTATGGAATTGGAGAGAGTGCAGAGAAGGCCAACTAAACTAATAAAAGGAATGGAGGAGCTCAGCTATGAGGAGAGATTAGCTGAACTGAATCTATTATCCCTTGAGAAGAGACATATAAGGGGGGATATGATCACCCGGTATAAATATATAAATGGTCCATATAGAGAACTCTCTTCCCCATTATTCACTTTAAGCACAAGGGGGCGCTCTTTGTATCTGGAGGAAAAGAAGTTTAAGTTACGGATAAGGAAGGGATTCTTCACTGTAAGTGAAAATGTGGAATCGGCTCCCTCAGGAAGTAGTTTCAGCAACTGCTATAGATTGCTTTAGGAAAAAGCTGGATGTTTTCTAGAAGCACAGAATATAACTGGGTATTAGGGCTTTATTGTAAAGATAACAGAGACTGTTGACCCAGGGTACAGCTGATTGCCTAACGGGATCAGAAATGATTTTTTTTTTCTCTTCTTGGAGCAGATTGAACCATGTTTATAATGTTTTGTTGCATTCCTCTGGATTAACCATGCATATAGGATTCTATTTGGAATATTCAGATTCCAAATATGTTGATTTACCTTGTGGTGGAACTTGATGGGCTTGATGACTTTTTAAACATGGTGGACTGGGATTGGCCAAGACGAGGCAGCTGGGAAGTGTTTGCTAGCACACGTATTGTATATTTTATTGAATGTCTAAGCACTATTGAGCTTATTGCAGAGTTCTTAATAGATCAAATGATTAATATTAAAGAGAGACTGAGTAATTGTTTAGTTTTGCTTTAAATGACCACATTGTTGTTTTCTGGAATATATATTAATGTATAAAATAATAACATGCAAAACATAAACACAGACATATATTTATATATATTTACGGTATTTGAAGGGCTTCCTAATGGGGAAATATGCACATCACACATACGGTTAACTTTGATCATCAAGCTCTAAGTAATATGTTCACAGTCTGCTAACCATGAACAGGAGACAGTGAACACTTCACATAATGGATACGAATATTTTCTATAATCTTGGAATTCAAATGTGACTTATTCACACAAGGCTGATCTATTTATGGCATTTGGTTTACATGGATGAAGCATGTAATGTTCCAATCCAGATTTGTGTATTTGTCTTTAAATATGTGCATATTTTGCCTGAAATGTTTGTGTGCATACAGCGCATGCATTAATGTAGCTTTTCACAGAATAACAAGGGAAAAATCTGGAGATATCACATGGTGTGTCACATTTCTGCACTATGATGTTCCTATTAATGTCAATGTAACATGATTTGTAAAATATGTTGCATAAAGGCTTTGGGTGTAACAATCCAGCTTTCTTCCTTTTTAAATGTTGGAACCAGTCTTCTGACCGTTTTGTTTATTTATGCAAAAAATAAGGAAATCTCCTAATCTATGGAAAAAGGAAGCCATGGCTATTGGATGAATACAACATAATGGGTGTGTTCAATTATGTCTTCCTCTGGCTTCTATTGACTTAAAACAAAGTGATCACCATTGGCCATGGTGGAGGCAACTCAAAGCCAGACGAAACTCAAATAACAAAAAGTCAGTAGATGATGGAGGTCCTAGATTCTGCCACCGCTGCATCCTCTATTTTTGCTAGCAATTCCTCCATGTCCAATAAGTGCCCTGCAGCATTGTCAGGGTCCGGGGACTGACACAGCTGCATCCTCCAAAGCCACCATTTTCGCTACCAACTTTTCCAAGTCCACCAAAACCCTCGTCAGGCAATGGGTGGCCACTTATGATGTAATTTCTGCATGCTCAGGAGTTATTTCCAGAATCCAGGTCAATTCTCAGCAGTAATGGGAATAGAGTCTGGCACCATGTGACATGTGCAGAAATTACATCATCAGTGGGCACCCAATGCCTTAAGGGGGTTATGGTGGACTTAGAAAAGTTGGTAGCAAAAATGGTGGCTTTGGAGGATGCTGTCAATGCTGCAGGGCACTTAAACAATAAGTGTGTGCAAAATGAATTGTGACAAGTGTGGAATGGGGGAGATTCTGTTCCCATGCATACTTCTACAATGCAGTGCAGCAAGTGAAGGGGTAGAAAAAAAGGTGAGTTCCTAGCATGATCACATTTTCTAGCACAGTGGTCACCAACCTTTTTGAACCCACAGGCCACTAAATTTACCCGCTCCAGACTGCTCAAGCGCAGGGAACCCGTGTCACTGAAGGGGGAGAAACTTCCCACATAGTGATGTCACAATGCCAGAACCAGCCCACTCTCCTATCCCAGGTCTTAGCCTGTGATGGGAGAGTGGGCGGGTTGTGTCTAGAAACCTTCTCCTGACCCCGCTCGGGGGCGCACCAACCAGAGCCGCAGACCACCATCGGTTGGAGACTGCTGTTCTAGCAAGCTTCTTTATAAAAATTGCATAAAATAAAAAAGTTGCAAATAAGCATACAAAATGTAAAACAGAGTGAAAGCTCATTCAATTATCAATGGATGGGTTTTCAGTAAAACAAAGAAGAGGTAAAAAACAACAATTTATTAAATATTAGACAAAAAAGTAAAAACAACATCCATTCTAGGTTAAACATTGACTACCCATCATGTCATGAGGAGAAAGTCCAAAGAAATGTGAAATATAAATCAGTCATCTAAATTTCCAGCACGTTTCACCCAATTGGCTTCTTCAGGGGACATTAGTTCAACACAGTGATGACTTGAATTGAATGGATTGCATAGTAGTTCACAAGAGTCAAAGCCCAAAGAATAAAGTAGGCATACCAGATGTGGTAGTGAAAGTTGTGAGATGCACCGTGCTGAGTAGCAAATGCCACTGCCATGCTGTTACTGATTACTCTTCATCAGGAAACTATCTGTGATTGACATGGAGGTCCTATTAAACACATTTTTTTGATTTTCTTACAATAGGATTTAGCTTACCCAGTAAAGCAATGACCTTGATTTTTAAAAATGCCAGAGTTAGTATTTAAGCAGGATTTACATTTTATTTGTATTTAAACTCTAACAACTATTTATTCTGTCTCATGAACTAACATGATCATCATCAAATTAAGCTATCCTTGCTGTTCCTCTTTTAGGTATTTACTTTTTAGTTGGTCATTTTGTTTTATCTTTATGTGTATGCAGTCTGTCCTGGAATAGCCATGTACTGGTAAAGTGTGTGAGAGGCAATGCTGTGAGCTGAAAATCCCCTGTCCTAGGCGAAATATTCTGCTGTCATACTGTTTATTTAACATAACCCTATGATAAACTTAGTGGAATCATAAAACATTTACTGCACATACATAATACAAAGGGATTTGTGAATAATTTTGCTCTGTTAGCAGTGTAAGAAGAAAACTGATAACAATGGTATTTGAAAAACCCTTTGACTGATAAGCTTAGTATAAGAAGAATGGGTGGGGAGGTATAAAGCAATTTTTAGGTTTGCCCAGAGTGTTAACATTACTTTCAGTACATGGGAGAGATAAGGAGTTACCTGTATACCATGTATAGTAGGTCTCCAGGGTGTAAGAACCATGAATGGTGCAAGAGATGAGCAGGTTGACTGTGCTGAGCTGTTAGAGCAGTATACAGAGCGACTCTCTGGCCTCCTTGCATTGGCACACCCCATGCTGCTGTTCCTGGAAGGCCTCTAAAAATCAAACCTGTTAGGCCACCCAAATCTACGATGACTTGAGTTTTTAGCTCTTAGCCGCCAAACCCTGACTCAGGTTCGGATATCAGCCATATGCAAACTCTACCCCTGCCTAAACCAAATCGCCTAATTACCACCCTCATTTTAAAAACTCAGAGAACACCAAAACCACAGATGGGTTCCCCACGCTCTCCAGCAACTCAAAACCAATACTTTCCAGAAACCCAGCTGCCTTTTACCCAAACACCCAGACACCAAAATAGGAGGCGAGTGGGCAGGAAACTTTCACCCTATCAGCACCATCTGACCATGCCCCTTCTTCAACCTCATCTTATTTAACCTCTCCTTGACCCCACCTTTTCCCTGCCTACCCACCAATAATCTAACCCTCACCCCCTGCTTTTTCCTAAATGCTTACTCTACTGGGGGCCCTTGTCACCCTGTCATGCAGCCCCTATGCCTATTGGCTTCTTTTTGGCTGTGGGCCTTTTCTTTAAAGTGAACTGGTATAAGCTAATTTCCAAGGTATATAGTGTGCCCAAAACATCAGCCAATGGAAACGGCTCCAGCTTTCTTGTAAGTATTGCAGGGAGAATGAATTAAATTTCACTAATAAAGGGCAATTTATTTTTTTAACCTGCAGTTTGGCGTTTACTGCAGCAGAGATTTTAAGCTATGTACCCTTTAAACACCTTTACCCCAAACCCTGCCAACTTATTATACATAAAGGCACTTATAAAGCTCTGTAGATACAACGACCTTTTGTGATAACGTCTTTCTACAAAGCTCACGGTTGATAATTATTCCCATTGGTAATGATCTGAGAAGCTTTTCATAGATTTCTTGTTGAAATTTAAAATAAAGGGAAGAAAAAAAAATGATGTAATTCTCGGTGCACCGATAAAACGTAACACCTTTTTAATGAATCATCAACTGGAATAGTGAGAAAATTAACATTATTAGCAGAGGTTAATTGCACATGTCAAACTTAAAATATGGATTTTGTATAACACAGAGGAAAAGAACACAAGTGATATAATGATGAATAATACTCAGCTCCATTTCAGATAAATGGTAGAGAGGCCATGACCCGCTGTCCTGCAGCATTTTCCCTTCCGTAGCGATAAAAATAATCACTGACTGTCTTGATATACTTCCTTTTCTAGTAAATATTATAAAACAATAAAATAAAAATGTCAGTTTTGTACCATTTTATTTTAACCAACAATAAAGAAAAAAAGAATATATAATATTTCACCCACATTTCATAGCTGGTGGCAGTGAGCGGTACTGGTACCACTTACTGCTGCCCCCATCTATTCTCTATAGAGCTACCGCCAAGAGCTGCCTGGGGTATCTCCTTAGAAGCAGCGGATCTCTGGCATAAGGAAGTGGTAAATGCACCGCAATCGCGCCCCCAGTGTGAACATTGCCTAAAGTAAGCATTTGTGCTTATGTGCATTTAAATATGGTGCAGGGTAATCTATCAACTTCTGAGAGTGCAGCCTAAACCCTTGGCATTAAAGCCATCTTTAACTGTTTCCCTGCACCCTTTAATTTTGTCAAAATATTCATAACAGGTCACTTAACAAAGGTTTTTTATGTAGTTTTGTTCCATTAACTGGGCAATTGTGACAGTTTTACAGGCATCTGCTTTGGGTGGTTTAATTATAGCTTTCACCAAAGACATCAATGGTGATATATGGACAGGACCTACATTCAGAGTATAATTTTTACATGTGATCTAACCAACCTGATATATATTTTGTGGGTGTGATCAGTAAAAAGCTGAACCTGCCTGGCACCTTTCAACCTTTGCGGCAAATAATTCTTTTTGTTAGTGCACATGCATGCTATGGCTCCATCCTTCCTTTGGACCATTGGAGGCCACCATGAGTAGCGCTATGGAAGGGACCCGGCTATGCATGCAGGCTAATGCTGCCCTGTTGCAATGCATGGATAGGGCTGCATAGTGAAGACTGCTGTAAAGGTACGATAAGTATTTCAGCAGGTGGGCTTCACTAAAGAGGAACTTGTACAATAGCCGTCTCTTAAGACATTCATATATTATTTTTTATGGAAGGAATAAATTCAAGAATTGAGCAAATGTCGCCAACAGCAAATAATAGTCTTATTTTTTCTAAAAATTAAACAGATTTGTTATATTGGGTGTACACAGTAAGCCTTTTTTGTTGGTTATTTCCACAAAATGTACCAAACACATAACTGGCCGAGTCTCAAACCATACCCTTGCAGAATTTGTTCACTAATTCCCAATATTGGGCCTGATTGATCAAAGCTCTCCAAGATTGGATAGGATCAACTATCATGGGAGAACCTGTGTGATCCAACAAACCTGAAATGGATCTCGCCCAGGATTGAAAATATTTGCCAACTAATACCAAATGATTTTTAAGAAATCCATTGCAGGTTTGCTTGGTCACTCAGGCTCACCTATATTAGTCTATCTTTTCCAGTCTTGCAGGGCTTTAATAAATCAGGTCCAAAGAGTCTGTCCTTTCAATACCAGTATTACAGAAGGGTTCTTCACAGGTTCACTTCAAGTATACAGCATCCACAGCGTCCTCTGAAGTGCGTTCCTCTATTAGTAGTAAATCCCCTGACATTTTTTTTAGTTGCTATTACAGGGTTAGCCCGCCTAATGCCTATATTTTAGTGCTTGGTAGATGGCTGGCAAGTTAAACTCTCCATCTTGGATATGCCCAACCATGGCTTATAGGCTTCTATGGAGTTATGTTCTGAAACTGGAGATGAGAAGAGGTGGTCCCATACAAGTCTGAATTCTATGGGGCCACCACTGCTCATTTCCAGTCAGTAAACCTAACTCCATAGAAGCCTAAAAGCCATGGTTAGGCATATCCAAGATGGTGGAGACTTTCAGCACTTAATGTAAATGGACAGTAGAGCTATGAGATTAAGTATAAGTATGGATCAGTGGATAATGGCGGGTTACCATAGATTAGCATAGGGTCCCATAAAGGATAAGGGCATTTTACTTTTATCCTTTTCTTTAATAAGAACATGCCAGTTATTATCCCTCATGGAGGAAGAGAGACAGCCAACCTTTGTCATGTACACAAAATGTGATATTAAAGGTCTCAATGTCTTCAACAAGTTCTCAGTTCAATGACATATTAAGCTAAGACACAATTGGAGGAATGGAGCAAATGATAAAACAGGACATATTCATTCATTGATAAAAAGGATATACTGTATATTGCCAAAACAAAACCATTACCATTTTGTTTTTGGTATAACAGTACATTCAGAATCAGAACAAAATAAGATTCTGGTTTACCTCTACCAATAATATATTAGCCAAAACAAATGTTCATATGTGTATTTATCAGGTAATGGGTCTATCCTCCCCCTTTCCCTTTATTGGAAAAATGAAGCCAGCGGCATTATATATTAAATGTGATCATGCTTATCCTTGTCATTAAAATTTTCAGTCAGTACAAATAATCCCGGTACATTTGTTTTTGGCTGAAATAAATACCAAGATTTTTATCGGCTTGGCTTTGAACATGCTATCATCGCTGGTGATATTTGTGGAGGCTAAATGTTAAAATCGCTGTGATGATGACACCTCTGTCTTTCATCCGCACTCTATATCTGGTTAACGTCAACTGAATATGAGCAATTAAATCCATATTTGTCTGCAATATATATAGATTATCTGCCGTAGGTGCCTGGTGATTTGGGGACTTTTTTCTACTTAAAAGTAATGTTATTGCAGAGTTTTGGGGAAGTGGGTACTGTAGAGCAAGGCTTGCTTTAAGCCATTTTTCTGTATTTTTTTTTCCAATGAGAACTGTTTGAATGAATGAAGCTCTACCAGTTGTTAGGGCTTGTTAGATGAATTCAGGAGTGTAACTTTGGTGGGCCTCTCCCTATATAATGGCCTGATTGTGACCCATCTGCCAAGGGTCATACAGCAAGAACAGCTAACTTGACACCCTAAAAACATAGTGACCACCCCTATAATGGTGCTGCAACCATGACACCCTTTTTTCCCTCCATAACAAGCGCAACTATCATGCTTTCCATGGAGTGGTGGATAAAAAGTATATTACCTCCTTCGGCATTGGGTATGCCTCCTCCATGCCGCTGCCCACTGGCGCTTTTTAACTCCCCAGGCATTACATGTCATCATGGGATACACAAGAAGAGTTAGAGGCAGAACAGGTGAGTGACAGTGGGAAATGAAGACCCAAAGATGAAGTAGAAAATATATGTACTTTTATAATACTTCTGTAATATGTTGTATGAGACATAGCAATGGGAGAGTAGTAGCTATCATGGGGTTTGCCATTGTGGTCTTCTATTGGAGGACCAATTTTAGCTCGTGATTGCATTTTCATCTACCAAGGAAACAAAAAGACTCTTTTGAGCCTAACCTCAATTTAATAACCTTTGTGACCCCAGTTGAGATAGTTTTCCCTTGCTTCCTGTCCCTGTGATAACGCTACAAGAGATTGGGGTGCAGTTGTTCTGATCCAACTCTACTTGCAAAATGCACTTTTGTTTTGTCTGCTCCCCCAATAAAGACAACAATTCTGGATTAACTCTTTGCCCATTTACAAATTTCTAGCCATAAGAACATGGACTCCTGGTTTCCTTTTTTTGCAATGCATGTTCATGTATCCCTTTCAAAACAAAATATTCATTGAATAAGGTAGGTACTTGACATTTGGCACAGTAAAGTTGGCATCAGCACATCCAAATGCTTTTCCAAAGCAATTTATCTATCACTTGTTGCAACAGAAATGTTTCTGATCCAATGAGGAGTTTCTATCATTGCTACATATACATGGGGACGGGTCCTTTATTTTCCTATTGATCTATTTTATTATGATATATGTAAATATATACAATTTGTACAAAGTCTGTTAGGGAAAGTTAAGATAAAATAACTTTATGTGGCATTGCAGAATTAAAATTGATACCACCAAAAACTGAGGAACTTCACTTTAGCATTTCATATATTTCTAATGAGAAATGCAATGCAAGAAGGTTCTGACCTGGTTCTAAAAATGACTAAACTTACTACTCATGATGACCTAGAATAGATTTAGGACTTATGAGAAAAACTTACTGTTACATTCATTTCCATGCAGGCTTTATATTTCTTGCATAATGATCTCATATCTGAAGGGAACTTGGGAAGTTCTACATCTCTGATATTACAATAATGTCAAAGTGACAAGAAGATCACAGGCATCCATGCATGCTCATTGCTCATAGTGGTGCCAAGCGGGCTAATAATGTCTTGCAAAGCTTCAATGATGAAAGATCTTGTAAACTTGTGTCAGTGATTTTGTAATCTGATCCTGATTCTTGTAACAGATCCGGCTTGTTCCTTGACCCATTGGTGTCTCTTTCTTGTCTGCTCATCTGCTTCTGTATTGGCTCAGACTTGTTCATATCTCTGTTGGTCATGTCTCAAGTTACTGGTTCTAGCTTGTTCCAGACCCCTTTTCATCAGCGACCTTTATCACTTTCTCACTTGCTCAACCGCTCAACAAGAGGAACCTCAAGTTTGAATGACACCGGCATCATCCAATCGCAGTGCTGCCATTCTGTTATCACCACACTTTCTTTACTTCTACCTAGAAGGATTGGAGCAGTAAGAGGGGCCAGTTGGGCAACCCTCATCATCTGTGGCTTCTGAATATGTGAGCGACAATAAACTACATTACTGGTTCCTGCAAGCACTTACAATTGCCTTTAGGTTTTTTAAATATGTGTATATATGGAAACCCATAATTCAATACTATTGTTTATCTATTTTTTTAGGATTCACGTAAGTGCTTCTAAGTGCTAAAAGCCATGACTCTCATACATTTTTTTTTTTATAAAATCCATTCCAGGTTTAGTGGATCCCCAGGTTCTCCCATGATAGTCTATCTTCTCTAGTCATCTTGGATAGCTTTAATAAACCAGGCCTATGGTGTCTAGGTTTTGGGGTACATTTTTTTTAATTTTTTTAAACAATTTTAGAGCTAACAAAACCACTGCACTCACAACAGCCATGTCAATTTTATTTTACTCAACATGAATGCACACCCTCCACAGTTTATTGAAAGTCTAGCACTTGGCTGACACCAGGTTGCAGTCCTTGGGTGGGCAGAACAGCGCAGAGTACAAAATCAGTAGATAAGAGAGTAAAGACAGGCTGGGGTCAAGTCAGGCAGCAAACAGGTGAGGTCAGAGGCAAGCCAGGGGTTAGGCACTGGACAATGAAGAGGCACAGGTGAAGAAACATGGGTGACACACGGGTCACAGGTCATGAGATAGTGGAGAGTGACAGGGGATCGACGGGGACACAGGAAGAAGTTGTGGACACCGTGAACATTAAGACAGGAACTGCACAAGATGGCAGGCAGGCAAATAGCACACTGGACAAGAAGGAGTTGGAACAGTGGCTGAACAGGGAAACAGTCAATCAGGCTGCAGGTGAGCAGAATCAGTTTAGGGGCTCAGCCCTAATGTAGAGACATGTTGATTGAAAACAAATCCTGTGTCTGAGCAAGCTAAATTGCCAAGACCTAAAAAGATTGGCCGGTGGGATGGGTGATGCGGATTAAACCTGGAAGAGAAGGTGTGCCTGGGGTCAGAAATGCCAGAAGGCACAGAAGAGGAGGACCCGACACTTTAACGAGGAGGAGGTGAGTGTGACACTGGCATCAATATATCTTCCTAATCAGCTCTCTTTTGATTGGATAGAGCTTTTGGTACCTCCCATGAGGAGACTGAAGATGGGAAGATGAAATCTAAAGCTGAATTTCAAGGGGACACATTGTTTGATTAGGAGCTTTATAACCCACTACCAGTCTGGCTTTGCAGTATTGAAAATGTGTGTAAATCATTCCATACAGAATTATAAATTATTTTTGCAAGAAAATAAGGAAACATATACGTTTGCAAACACATAATTAGCTGCTCTTTAAACTAACTTCACATTAAAAAAAGCTTTATAATATAAACTCACTAATATCCAGAATTAGATTGCTGGATTTCAGTAAGATCAATGAACTGAAATGGGATCTCTCAGACAATTGCTTAATTAAGCAGTATGATAGTACAAAGTATAATTTGTAGACGATTTCCTTGATAATAGTTAGTAGTAAAATTTCTTATTTTCCATACAGAATAGAATAAAGAAACTCCAAAACACTGCAAATTCATTCTGTAGATTTTATATTTTTCTATAATATGATAAAATCAAATATTTGATCTTTTGACACTCATCTGTATTAGTAAGAACCAAACAGCTACATCTATATTTAACAGTCATAAATCAACTAGTCAAAAGAAATTCAACAATGTGAATTTTAAAGTAATAAATGACTCCCTGGTCACATATTTTTTAACAATATTCACTTCCACAGCTAAAAAAGAGATGTATGCTCAGGGGACATCAAGCTTTATCACATAATGGGCCTGATTTATCAAAGTTCTCTAAGACTTGAGAGGTTAGACTATTATAAAAGATCTTGGGTGATCCAGCAAACCTGGAATAAATGTGTTCCAGGACTGAAAACTAATAACAACTGATCCTTAAGAAATAAATTCTAGGTTTGCTTGATTACTTGGGTTTTCCTTTAATAGAATATCTTTTCCATTCTTAGAGAGCTTTAAAAAATCGGGCTGAAGAAAATTGAACCCCACCATTTTTTTTAAAAATGATTAACAGAGCTTAAAAATTTCTCTATTCTATGTAAAATCAAGGATGTAACTGTTATGTGGCCCTGAAACACAAAATCATAACTAGAGGAAAATGGGGAAGGTGCCTTAGTGGGTTTGCTATGGAGGAATACAATTCAAAAACATTAGACCATATTGTTGTTTTGAAGGAGTATTGGATGGTTGAGGAAGGCTTCCAACAAACATGACAACATAAATCTAAAAACAGACTTGCAAGAAAAATATTTATGTAAAATTGCAACACATATTTGGGCATCAAAACTGTATCTAAGGGTCCACAGACTTCTAGACTTTATTGCAGGTATTGTGGATATAGAAGATCTTATTACTTAAATGTCTATAAAGATGTGCCTTATTCTTACAAAATTCTGGAAAGGACATTTTTTGTTTGTTTTCTGCTATTGTTTTCTCTATACAGGTAGTCCCCGGATTACATACGAGATAGGGACCAT
>NC_092862.1:7435414-7479292 GCF_032062135.1 Pyxicephalus adspersus | reverse complement strand
TCCTTATCTTGGGGACTACCTGTATTAACCTTGGGCCATTTAGAATACCTACTGAATAATTTTCATGAACTAGAAAATAACCTTGCCCATATATTTACTGAATTTAGATTAGTTGCCAGAGTTATAATAGCACGCAGCTAACTGTACAGTTATAATACATATGCAAACTGTTTTATTGGCTAAAGGATTGGTAATTTTCCTTTGTCAAGGTTTTATTACCTAGGAGCCCTGGGTAGACAGTATACAGTATGTCACTGACCTTCCTTTTATCTATTTCTGCCAACTTCGTCTTGCCCAACCCCCAGAATGTTGACTGGACAATAAAGAATCCGTAGAATGAGGAGGTCCCCATTATGCTCCCTCTGTTCTGTTTCTGGAAGTCATCACAGCCTGGTGATATATATATATATATATATATATATATATATATACCTGCCTAGTGGATAAGTAGATCAAATTTTAGTACTAAATGTACTGTAAATACACTTACACTTAGTAAATGCACGTTTGTTTTATATTTTCTTTTGTTATAATGTGTTTCTCTATTCACTCAGGTGTATCCCATATCCTTTTTTCCTCCAATGCTCATTATTTTCAATAAAGCAATTATTTTTTGCTGTCATTTCTAATAATAACCTCTAATATCTCTAATATGAATTGAGCCTATAGTGTTACTTGGCTATGTTTATAAATGGAACAACATATATTCATTGTGTTACTATCGAGCTTACTAGCATATCATTATTGGTTATTAAAATTCTTGCAGGTTCCATATCTATTATAACTTTATATGGTCTATATCTAAAGAGAGAATCTTCCATGTCCATGTGTTTCATTGGCAGTAATTGATTCTCTACCAGAGGTATTTGATAAATATGGGTGATAAATTCCCCCGTGGTCATGAAACCACAAGCATTGGACATTTTTAACTGCTGGTTTCTTCAAATAGTCTCTATATAAATATTACAAACGGTAAGTGCTGGATAGTGGTATTTGTTATATATGCATTTAACAGTATGAAACTTTTTCCAGTGTTCTCCGCAGCTCTTTTTAGCCGGCCACACTACCTGGCACTTTTCACTAACAAACCGACTGTTTTTGGGTGAATATTAAAAAGTTATGGACATCAGACATACTGATGACTCCTAGATACAAAGGGGGCTTCCCTGCTCGTTGGTGTGCAAGACAGAGGCTTGATAGTGGGGAGGGGGGCGGTTTGCATGACTTCTGCTACATCCTGTAACTCTTTAATGACCAAGACAAACTCTGCAGCTGTTTCTTTTTGCATATTAAAGCACAGCTTGCTCTAGACTCCATAAACTTTTTTTTTTTGCTTTGTTTGTGATTAGCTCACAGTGAGGATTTTATACAGTGACTGACACCACACTGCCTTTTATTATGTTGAGACAAACACCTGTCCTAATTACATTTATTTAAATATTATACCTCTTCTGACTTACATACAAATTCAACTTAAGAACAAACCTACAGTTCCTATCATGTATGTAACCCGGGGACTACCTGTATCTTTTTTTTTCTGTCTATCTAGTCAGTAAATTGGACACTCTACAGCTGCCACTAGCTGATATCTGTGTCTACATCTCTCTAGTACGGACATTAAACTGTAATTTCCGTGCCTTGCGGTGATATTGACCTGAGGTCACTCTCAACCATACTAGACCTGGGTTAGGAAAGTATATTTCCCGCATTGGTTTGCTTCATATGTTGGCAGGTTAACTAACCTCATACTAAACAGACCCTGGAGAGTATATAAGTGTTTATCGATATTATGGTGATCTCCATGTAACTCATGTGAATGATTCTATGTTCATGATTCTAATGATTTATTTATCTACACATACACTTTATCTCTCACATAGATCCCATATAGATCTAGTCCTTGCTTTTATTTATTATATATAAATATCACTCACAATCTATTTTTAAATATTTTCTTATATTATTATAAACTTTCATTTTATATTATCTAAAAACAAGATTCATATATATCTTTACTTAAATGTCCATTAATGTCCATTGCTTATTTTTTCCTGATATGTGCAGTAATCTAGCATGTAAATGTCCTTACTTTATTTCTACAAGATAGATCAGGCACTGTTGTTCTTTTACTTTATGCAGGAGGACCGGTCTTGTATCTTCGGCTCTGGAGTTTTTGGTTGTCATCCACTGGTAAATGGAGCTTCTGGGGCTCTCCACGGCTCTGCAAGGACTAGGTGTATTACAATGATAATATGTCTTTTCCACTTTTCATACAAAAGCATTTGGTTCACACAAAGGGTAATTTACATAACAAAGTAGGGATAATTCACTTAGCTTGGTGAATCTGGTGATAGTTCACTTTGCAACCAATAACCAATCATGTCAGGAAATCTAAAATAGGGATTTTTACATGAACATAACTGATTTGTTGAATTAGGCAGAGCTTTATCTCATATATTAAGCCAAATAGGTGAAATATCCCTTATTTTTTTTTTTTTTTTTGCAATGTAGAAAGCTCATATTCCTTTATTAAATAAACCAAGTGGATTTATACAATTTGTGGACAATGTTTCTGCCCGGAGTTTTCCACCCGGCGCGTTTCGCTCAGAGGGCTTGAATGTTGGTTTGCTGCGTTCAGGATTATTGTATCTTTCTGGACCTGTTCCATCTATAGAGGATTTTGGAAGTAGCACATTTTTGGTGTTTCGGACATGGTTACAACTTTCAGGATTGTTCCCTTTCTTGATTGTTACATACTACTTTGATGATTTGTTACATCCTACCTAGGTCTACAGACAAGGTGTTATTCTAGTGTTACCATCTCTAGGAAGTCCCAAAACAATTTGATCAATTATCCCAGGGCAAGCAATAATTTTTAAACAACATTAAAGTTCATTTTTTTAATGAATTGAACTTACTGAGATACTCACAATTCTTGCTTTTGGTTTTCCATATCCCTTGAGGAATCCCTCTGGGTGAAACGCGTTGGAAAGGAAACCGTTTTGTTTTCTATACAAACATAGCAATATCAATCAAAGTGTGATTTTATCTATTTGTACTGTATGTTTTTTGTAAGGTATACATATTACTTTTTTCATGTAACAATAATAATTAATAAAGCTATGTTTTTATTCCATTATAATTTTGAATAATGGGTGCCTTTCAAATAGCCTTCCCTTTCCTTCTTTCTTAACGAACTTCTAGAATTTTTGAGGCTAGGCACATACCGGTCAACCTGTTTACTGAGGCTAATTGAAATTCCCTTCTGGACAATGTCTCTTTTGTGATAGTGGTAACACTATTGATGAGTCAACAATTAAAGGTGACCAATGACCTCAAATCAAACACCAACTAAAATGCACTACAGCATTTTAATACTAAAGCCCCTAATACTAAAAAAGGCAAGAAAGGCAAATGAAGAATGAAAAATCAAAGAGCTAGCAATTAGAATAAATGTACATTTTCCTATCTGACCATTATCTCTCCCTTTGTGGTTTTTCTTCCCTTGACCTAATCCAACTCCTACAACACTATGGCTGCTTGGTGTGCTCATTTTATTCTATCTATCTATCTATCTATCTATCTATCTATCTATCTATCCATATTATTCTGTACCCATCTTTTATACCATATGGTCTCCAGTTCTCAGGTGAAAGGACAAGTAAAACAAATTGCCGATGTAATATAAAACCGTGTAAGATAAAAAGGTCAGTTACTGTTAGTTAAGCCGATATTTATTGTTGTGTTCAAGCTTGAATAGCTGTAAGAGAGGAGACTCATTATTCTCCATTCTTTATGGTTGAGGGAGAAGGGAAACAGAAAGATTATGCATGCGATGGTTGTCTCGGGCTGGGAAACCATGGTTACTGATCTACTTAAAGATTCACTAGGATGTTCTATATTCCGTGCCCGGGAAGGGCTTTGAGATGACATTGCGTGTGAATGATGGCTTTGTATGTCGTCTATTGCTATCATAAACAGGTGTTACTTGTAGGAAGATTGTCAGATGTATTTGTACCTCTTGGAACATATCATTTATTTATCCGCGGTACCCAATAGACTGCCTCTGCTGAGTTTAATGTGCGCACAAGCTATGTACATATGGCTTGGTCAAATTAAAACATTTACAGTAAGGTTCGATGGACAATTAAAGACTACGTTGAAGAGCTTTGCTCTGAAATTCAAAAACAATATGTTTAAAATTACAATTAGGAAAAGTACCTATAAAGGTATTCTCAAGTTTTATTCTGGCAATGATTTAATTGGTGTCCTAAATAAGACAACACCCCTTATACTTGTACAGATGTTATGAGGACAGAGGGTTTGGGTATCTCCCCAATGGAGTCACAGACAGAACCCTTTCCAAAACTGGCACTCACCTCCTTCATATTCAGCACACAGCAGGGTGGGCACTGGCACAGTTGGCAAAGACCTTTTGTTCTTCTGCTCTTCTGGTTCTGCCATAGATTAGATCTTCTGTACTGTAGCTGTCAAAATGCACAGTCAATATGCCTAGAATAAATTGAGATGCATATGGCTGCTTATCAATGTTTTGGAAGTGCAGTAGGTGATGGAGAGCGGAGAAACAGAATAGAGCATGGGAAAAAGTTCATGTACTTGGACTGAAGGTGAATTTACCAAAGGGTAGGTGACCTGGCTGGAAGGGGAGGTAATGTGCTGTTGCAAAACACTGATATGGTCTTACATTTTGGTAAAGACCAAGGCAATGCTCTCACTGTAGGACAGAGGTCCCCAACCCCAAGGTCATCTGACAGGTGGGCCGCGGCTCTGGCCGGTGCAACCACCAGCGGGGTCAGGAGAAGAACCCCGTTTGGGGGGGTGCAACGGCTAGAGCCACTGACCATATATCCAAGTGACATTGCAGGCTCAGGGCAGTAGGCGGGTTGTGTCTTTGGACAAAACCTGTCCACTCTCCCATCGTAGGCTCAGACCTGCGGTAGGAGAGTGGGTGGGTTCTGGCATCATGACCTCACTCTGGGGGGAATTGTCTTCCCCTTTGAGTGACACAAGGCTCTCCATGCATTTAGTGGTCCAACAAGTGCAAAAGTGCAGGTTGGGGACCACTTAGGACACAGTATGGAAGAATACGCTGATGCCCATGGTATAGGCGTTTCCAAGACTGTACTAGGCAAATAATAGGGGCAAACACTCATAGTGTTGGCCCCAATTTTGTTGAAATACTACTGCAGGGCATGATCTGTGTATGTATCCTTACTGTAGGGTCACAATGGGGCATTCAAAATAATCCCCCACCATTGCTACAGAGGCTACCGTTGAGACATAAAAAAGTTATAGTTCTTTTAGGTGGGTTTCAATATTCAACATTTATTGTATGAATTAAACTAAAAGATTAATATTAGGCTGGTACACCTGTGAATGTACAATCAGAAAAAGATTGCTAACAGGAAAGTAAGTTTATTTTACTGTAAAAAAGACATCTTCTGCACCTTCTGCAATAAATAATTTGCCAGCTCAGAATTATTTTCTATTCAAGTTTATTCAGCTTTAGGATTTAATATTGGACCTTGTAAAGTGCCCAGAACTCTGAGTAGAAATAAATGCAATTCAGCTTAAGTAAAAATAATAATACATAAAAAACAGTACCAAAAAAAAAAACAAACAAACAGGTGCTATCTTCACTTCATCTTCTATTCATATTTTGCCTTTTGCATTAATTCTCTTTATCCCACAAGGAATCACTATTCTTATGATTTGATAATAGTCTACCCTCTTTTCCACTTTCTATGAGCCCAGGTTGTTACAGAAACACCCCTTAGGTAAAGACCTTTTGTTCTTCTGCTCTTCTGGTTCTGCCATAGATTAGATCTTCTGTACTGTAGCTGTCAAAATGCACAGTCAATATGCCTAGAATAAGTTGAGATGCATATGGCTGCATATCAATGTTTTGGAAGTGCAGTAGGTGATGGAGAGCGGAGAAACAGAAAAGAGCATGGGAAAAAGTTCATGTACTTGGACTGAAGGTGAATTTACCAACGGGTAGGTGACCTGGCTGGAAGGGAGGTAAAGTGCTATTGCAAAACACTGATATGGTCTTCTATTTTGGTAAAGACCAAGGCAATGCTCTCACTGTAGGACAGAGGTTCCCAACCCCAAGGTCATCTGACAGGTGGGCCGCGGCTCTGGCCGGTGCAACCACCAGCGGGATCAGGAGAAGGACCCCGTTTGGGGGGGTGCAACGGCTAGAGCCACAGACCATGTATCCAAGGGACATTGCAGGCTCAGGGCAGTAGGCGGCTTGTGTCATTGGACACAACCTGTCCACTCTCCCATCGTAGGCTCAGACCTGTAATGGGAGAGTGAGCGGGTTCTGGCATCATGACCTCACTCTGGGGGGAAGTTTCTTCCCCTTTGAGTGACACAAGGCTCCCAACGCATTTAGTGGTCCACCAAGTGCAAAATAATAATTCTTTTAAGTGAGTTTCAATATTCAAAGTTTATTGTATGAATTAAGCTAAAAGATTATTATTAGGCTGGTACACCGGTGAATGTACAATCAGAAAAAGATTGCTAACAGGAAAGTAAGTTTATTTTACTGTAAAAAAGACATCTTCTGCCCCTTCTGCAATAAATAATTTGCCAGCTCAGAATTATTTTCTATTCAAGTTTATTCAGCTTTAGGCTTTAATATTGGACCTTGTAAAGTGCCCAGAACTCTGAGTAGAAATAAATGCAATTCAGATTAAGTAAAAATAATAATACATAAAAAACAGTACCAAAAAACCCAAACAGGTGCTATCTTCACTTCATCTTCTATTCTTATTTTGCCTTTTGCATTAATTCTCTTTGTCCCACAAGGAATCACTATTCTTATGATTTGATAATAGTCTACCCTCTTTTCCACTTTCTATGAGCCCAGGTTGTTACAGAAACACCCCTTAGGTTGCATTATCAGGACAGACTGGTAGAACTGTACTGAATCGTGCACACATTTCCACAAATATTTATAAAGGGTGTAACAATTAGAGATAAGCGAGAATGCCTCCGGCATTCTTGCGAAATTTTCCTCGAACTTCCGATGGGTCCGCAAAATTTTAGCGATCCACGGACCGATCAACACTTTTATTTTTTAAGGAAAATTAATTCTCGGTCGGCGAATTTACACCGGCCATTCTCGCCTACAATTTTGGTAAGCGGAAACAGCCAATTTTGCAGCGATACCGAGTTTAAAAATCTCGCTCATCCCTAGTAACAATGCCAAAGCTGAACTGGATCTGTCCTCCAGGTTAATCTTGGAGCTCCTGTGCTGGAGATTTGGGAGGGACATCAGGTCATTCAGAAGTGGTGGTTCCAAGTGTTGCCTGGATTAATATTTGTTGTTATTATTACTATCATTATTAACTTTGAATACTAGCTATAGTTATTGTTAGAGTTATTCCACCCTAACTTTAGTTATTGTAATACATATAGGGTATGCCACCCCTTAGTAAAAAGGTAAACTAACATAAAGGCAAAAGAAAGGGCTTTTTTTGGCATGCAAATAAAATTTACTTGCGACACATGTTAACAAATAATGACATTTCAGCATTGATCAAACCAATACAAGGATATATAAATTTAGGCATTAGACAAGTGTACTACTATAAAATCTGTTTATCCAATTTTTTGGGGCGGTTGGTATCGAAGGTATTGTCGCTGTTGTTTTTTCGTTTCCCGAGGCGTTTCGCCTGAAAGTGCTTTCTCAGGGGTAACAACAAGCCATACCAGCTAGGCTGTACAATGAAAGATGACTATAATCAAGGTACAGTCCATTTTGTCATATTCATAGTACAATGGCAATGATGTTTGTGATATTATCAATACCCTAGCAATCATCATAATATTCCCAACACAATGTCAATAGTAGTGCAATATACATCTTTTCGTTGGTCACATAGAAGAAAAGAAATATTGTATAGACTATGTATATCTAATTTTTCAGATTAAAATGGAAAACTATATATTATATAAAAGTATATACCCTGTTTCCCCGATTATAAGGCACTCTCTTATATGGAGCTGTCTTATAAACGGGTGAGTGTCTTATTTTAATTATTTTTTTAAAAATCGGGGGTTGCTTACTTAATGGGGATGTCCTAAAATCACGGTATATATATATATATATATATATATATAATCACTATAAATTATATATATAGTTTATTTTCCCTGTTATGTTTGCCTCCCTAGGTGGATGGGAGAGTGTGTAAAAGGCAAAATGTTTTGTTAGAATGACGTGAGCCTTTTATTTCTGTGTTTTTTCCTTGTTTGCTCGTTCTCAGGGGTTACATTAGTCCCGTTCTCAGTCCAACAACTTGTTCTAATAATATTTTCAGACAATTAGGCAGTAAGTCATGCAATAATATTTCAGCCAGAGGGAAAATTTACAGGTTTTTATCATGAAATGGTGTTGATGGGACAGGACCAAAAAAATGGATTCTGTAGGATGTAGTTGAAGAAATCATAGAAAAGTAGCAATTTTAACACTACAATTAAAAAACAAACAAGGTAAGAAATTGGAACTCGTGTTCAATGACAGGTTTCAGAATTAATTGGTGTACAGTTTTAGAAACTGACACAGAGGTAGGTTGTTAATATCCACTCAGAGAATAATTGAAAGAAAAAGACAAACACATGTAATACTTATATATTCTTGTCGAGGAGAAGCAGAAATAGACCAAGTAATGAAGACAGACATTATTCTTGACATTTCTTGAAGGACTGATGATTAAGAGAACTTAAACATGGGTGTTGTTCATATCAGGGCAGATATTATGGTGCGGACATATATGTAATACACTGATGACATAGATAGGATGATAGATGCATTCATAAAGAAACACATTTTTTTCATCTTGATGAAATGCCAATAGGCAGCAGGTAAATGGAAGTGGATCTTATTAACCTTCCTCTATGCACATGATGCACATGATGCAAAAATGCAATTACAAGGGTTACCTTCAGATTGAAGATTCTGTAAGGATGATGCTCTTTCCACTGGCCAGCAATGTAAAAAGGACTTTTCCCATTGGCCACCGTACTTATGTACAGTGAACTGTTAATATTGTATAGTAGAAGGGGTTCCTTATAACCTGAAAGTAAAGGGTTCCCCCGTGTTAAATTTACAATGCTGGTCCACCATGCTTTTCTAAATCTGATTTGGTACACATAAACAAAGTCATACTGGAATTAAAAAATGGGCCTTGCTCAAACTGTTGTTACGAGGTTGAAAGTGTTTAGTTGTCTAAAACCTTGCTGTAGGATCAACAGTACCCTTCTTGCATATTGGTTAACTACAATCAAACATTGACTTGGATTGGAAAGATTCCAAAGTAGCCAGAAGCAGGATTGAACTATAGTGTTGGTGTTAGAATTCGGGTTGTCTTTATATTTGACCCAAAAATGTCTGTTCGAATTCGGGTAGACCCGACCTGAAAATAAATGAGATTCGACAGTAAAAAATTTGGATAAAAATATTTTAAAAAATGAGTTAAAAAAAATTAAAATGAATGTTAAATTAATTTATTTAGTGTTTGTGTTTGTTTAACTAATTTTGTTTTTTTACAGGTTATCCTACAATGACATGATATCTCTTACTCTGTAACACACTTTCCAGCGTAATAGTATTATGATACATTTGTTACATTTTTCTTTTATCCACTGTGAGAAAAATGTTACAAATGTATCATATTACTGTGCGTGTACATTGTTAAGCTGCGTACACACGTCAAGTTTTTCTCGCCCGATAATCAGCATCGGCCAGGTATCGGGCGAGAATCTGGCGTGTGTGCAGCCCAGGTCATTCATCGTCCGTGGATCTGTCCTGGCGGATCTACGGACGATGAACGATGAGCGATCCTAATGCAAGGGAAGGGGGAGAGCGCGCAGCAGGGTGCCGCTCCGTCGTTCTCCCCCTCCCCTCTCCATGGAGCAGAACATTACTGTATGTACAGCACTCGTTCATGCATCGTGTAGTCCTTTGTCGTTGGAAAGGATTGTGAAAGATCCTTACCAACGACAAGAATTGCACGTGTGTACGCAGCTTAAGAGATACTTTCCGGCCAGGCATCTTCTCAATGATTGCAGCAGAGTTTGCACACTGCACACTGAGCCAAGACTGCAATCATTGAGATGAGTTCATCTGCTGTTCAGTTCCCATGGTCACATGACCGTGGGAACTTTGCAGTCACAGCTGTGACTGCAGGTGATCCCCAGGCACTAGAGGTTGAATGGGGACAAGTTTCCCTATTCATCACATCTAGTGCCCTGTGTTCTTGGATAGAAAAACTCCATCCAAGAACACATACAACTAGTAAAGGGCTGCAAGAGCAATGTGATTGCTCTTGCAGCCTTTATTAGTCCATAAAAATAACCCCAATCCTCCACCATTGACTTCAATGGCATTTTAATGCGGCATTCGATCACCCAAACAATATCTCACTATTCGATCGAATAGCTGTCGAATCGAATATTGAGATATTCAACCAACAATATTGAACTAGGGTCTGGGCCATCAGGGAAAGTTAGGAAGGGATCATGAAATGGTATTGTCTTGGCACAGGTGGCCAGGGCTCCCCTGAGGGCACATGAAATGCTCAAATTGAGGGGTATTGAGGCTCTGCAAATGATTTCCCAGTCCTCCTGTGGGTCAATCTAACCCTGGCCAGAAATAACCTGCAAATTACCTCCTATGTTGCATGAAGCTTTGTACAGTTGCTTTAGCTTAGTTGCTTTTTGTGATTACTATTCAACAAAAGTGCATTCAGTGCATGTGAGTAAGATCTAAGGATTAGTTATGAGGGTAAAGTTTCTCCACTACAAATATTAGCTAAAGCTAAACTTTCAGTTAAAAAAAAAGCTGTCATGACTTAATCAAATTAATTAACATGGGTGGACAGATTGTGCAAAAAAAAAAAAAACTTTCATTTCCAAGGTGCCTAGGCAATTCATTGCCTTCCAGATGCATCTTGGGAGATTAATGTCATGAGGATGCTGAAATAAGGCTAAATGTAGGTCATATTACCAAGCGGTCTTCCTGCACACCTAGGGAGGAAGGAGGTTAGTTTGCAAGCCAAGATAACGGATTTGCTTTAAGCTATATTTTTATAATTTCCCCTTAGGTATAAGATATATTACTATCCTCATCACTTCTGCCTAGAGACATCCTGTTCTCTGACTTTCCTATTAGCTACATCCAGATCACGTTATAAAGCAGAAAGAAACGAGGAAGCCAGCATGCTATAATAATACATATGCCACAGATACTCCACCTATGGTGCCATAAATTCCACCCTGCCCGAATCTCCAGAGAGACATTAACTCCCTCCCCACATCCCTGGTTGTCTTTTAATTTTGTACAGAATAACATATAAGATGAATATCAGAATAGAGAGACATAGAGAATTGATATAGATGTGTATACAACACATCCTCATTTAAATGATACATTTAAAGGGTCAGGGTAACCCATATTTAAAAACTGGTTTAAATTAAGAGTTATATATACTTTGAAGTTATGGCTCAGCCATTAAAAAATAATAAATGGTGACTGGAAGTTGAGGTCAAGTGCATACTTCTGACCAGAAATTTTGGGATAGCTTTAAGGTGAATGCCCTGGTATCTAGAGTTTGACATACAGACAAAGATTACTTGCAATCTGTGTGACTTAACTGATATTGGTGTAAGAATGTACTATTAGCTAAAAAAAATGTTATTGCCTCTGGCTATAACATTGGCTTTCTTCCTGTAATCCCAGATCTATAAATATTCTAAAACACAGGAGAGCCTCTAGGAGTACTAAGGACCTGAAATGCTGCCCCAGCCTGTAGCAGATTGCGTGGTTCAAATGCCATATACCAACTTTCAAATAAATGAATTATATGTAGAAGGTGCGTCTATGGAACTATAAACACTGTGCAGGAGGAAACAAGAAAACTAATCATCAGCGTTGCTTGTAGTTTTCCTGCAGCAGATCCTCGCCCCTTACCTAATTACTATGTCTAAAAATCTGTCTCCATGTGGAAGTGGCCATCTTGGTAGAGGAGAAGGTGTTTGCTTTCCCATAGCAGAGCCTGTTGACTGACTGGTGATCTATTGACTGGTTAGGCAATAATCAACAAGCAACAGAAATGGTGAAGGAACCACAATAATTCTTGGAATTATTTAAGGCAGAACTATAGCTAATTATTAAAAATTTGCAACCAGGCAGGCACTGGGCTCTTCTGCAATACATTCACCATATTCTTTTCAACACATTCTCTTGTCCCTGTTCCATCGAAAGTTTGGCTATCTTCTTCTCTTCCACGTGTCCTGATCTTCAGCCACCTTGATTGGCCGTACTGGGATAACATAAATCCCGCATTAACGTAAGAGAGTTCATTCAGTTTCAGCAACCTCGGGTGATAATGTACATACAAACCTTATTTTCCTTAAAGAGGACCAAACACAGATAGGTATGTTTTATTGCAGACAGCACATCGTCTGGCCCCTTCTACAATAAAGATCTGCCTGATCGCCGACTATGGTTCCGTTTTAAGAAGAAGCAAAGAACTCTTGAACTGTATGTTCTCAGGTACAGCTTCCTCTCCTGCAAGGAAAACATTGAGAAAATAGTATAGATATCACCAAATCTCAACCTAAATGTGGTGAGACCTAATATAAAGACATAAGCCTCAGAAGCACAGGAGTACTTAAGCACAATTGCATTGCTATTTGTAAGAATATATTCATAGTAATTTTTTTAGGATCGTTCTAAGGGTCAATAATATTTTCTTTTTTCGAAGATTATCTATTTTCCCTTTTTGAGTTCAGGTCCACTTTAATACTATTGGTAGGCTAGATGCCTTAGTATCTGTAGTGATCAGCTAGGAAAAAGAAAGTGACACATGCTTTCTTTGAAAGTCATTTTTCTGATTGTAATTCATTTCTGGATCTCACAGACATATGTTTTTCTTCCGTTCTCAGGCTCCTGTGATGATAGGTCTAATTATTCCTTGGTCGTAAACACTGTATAATTAATTATATCTAATCAATCCTGATTATGTTTGTGCTGGTTTATTTGAACCAGAGGTTTTTAAACTATTTTTATTTTTTAACTGGAGGAATGTATAGAGGATATAAGAGCTGACTGTGTAAACTAATGTCAACTATATTTAGGTCTGATGATCACATGGGCAACAAAGCTGAGGCTAACATTTATTATAGAGAAGAAAACATAATAAGCCAGTATAGCCCACCATTTTTGCAGTCCTAAAAAATAATCATATTTAAACAATCAGGTCAATTAAATGTGATATTGTACCTGTAAGTGGAGGCTTTTGGGATGTAGCATTCTCTTGGATGCTCCAAATGGGAACTGTACACCTTGAAGTTTGGGTCTTCCACCTACAGTGTCTTGTAAAAGCATTCATCCTCATCAATATTTTTCACAGTTTGTGCCATCCTAGCCTAGAATTTAAATTGTTTTTAGGATTTTTTTTTAATAGACCTAACACTAGGGTAACATTTTTTAAAATGGAATGAAAACAATATACCTTGTATATGGATAAAAACTGAGTAAAAAGTAAAAAAGTAAAAAAGTTGCATATTGATTAATCCCATTTGCAATGAAACCCTCAAAATAACAGCTAGATCAACCAACTAACTTCAGAATTCCTATTAACAATTGATAAGGGACACTTGTGTGCAGCCAAAGTGTCATATGATCTCTCACATGGGACCAAAGTTCCCCAAGGCTGGAGAGGATACACATTCATCAGTGAAGCTGGGTGATCTAGCAAACCTGGAATGGATCTGGTCCAGGATTCAAAATATTTTCTAACAAATAGCAAATGACTTTGAAGAAATCCATTGGTAAAGTAAAGGGTACATTGGTACAAAATATTGGTGTATCCATCCTTATAAGCACTGCATTCCCTGTACTCAACAGAAAGTCGCTTTAAGAAAGTGGCCAAAAAAAAAAACATTTTAAGTCTAAGAAAACATTTTTAGAGTTTTTTTTCCAACAGCATGTGAATAATGCCTTGGTCTACTTGTCAGATGAGACTAACTTGGTCATCAGTGGAAACTCCATATGTGGCACAAATTCAGCACTTTCCATCAACCCAAGAACACCATTCTCATTGAGAATGTTTTTTATGGGCAAGGATGGTAAATATAGGGCAGTTCTTGAGGAACGCTGATTCAGTCTGCCAGAGGTTTGAGACTGTGATGAAAGTTCGCCTTCCAGCGAGATGATGACCCCAAACCTTTTGCTACAAACCACTGGAGTGGTTTAAAGGGAAACATTTAAATATGTTGGTTCAGTCAAAACCCAGACCTAAATCCAAAGAATCTGTGGCATTGCCATAGACCAACAGCAATTATAAGAAGTTGTAGTAGTTTTGTCTTAAGAAATGGTGAAATTCCCAATGGCTAGGTGAACTAAGCTAACACAGATATATCTATACATATTGATGTAATTGCAACAAAAAGTGTCTCTCCAAAGAATTGATATCAGGGGGTAAACACTAACGCAGTGGTCCCAAACCTTTTGCAGGTCAGGGACTACTAAATGTACGGACTCCGAACCGTGCATGCACGGGGAGCCATGTGTCACTCAAAGGGGAAGAAACTTCCCCCAAGAGTGATGTCATGACTCCAGAACCAGCCAACTCTCCTATCTTAGGTCTGAGCCTGCAATATGAGTGTGGGCAGATTGTCTCCAGAGGCCTGGGATGTCTCTGAGAGATGTAGTCCGCAGCTCTGACCAGTGCGCCCCCCAAGCAGGGTCCTTCTACTGAGTCCGCTGATAGGTGTACCAGTCAGAGCCGCAAACCACCTGTCACACAGCCTAGTGAGCCGTGGACCGGGGGGTTAGGGACCTCTCTGCTAACACAAACCCATGGTTTTATTTTTATTCATAATTATAATAATATTTGTTTGTTTACATGTTCAAAATAAAAACCATTTATTCAAAATGGTAGACTTAAATCAAATGGTGCTAATCCCCCCCAAAATTAATTTTAATCCAGTTGTAATGCAACAAAACAGGACAAACACTGGGGAGGGGAGTAATTACTTTTGCAAGGCACTGTACATTTTTGTGTTCCATGTCCTCTCATTACTTATAATATAAAATAAATCAAAGTTCTAATAGTGATGGTGGGAGCTGCTCCAAAATGGGCACACCTGGTATCATATACAGACATGCTAATCATTAGAGGAAAAAAATCCAGTTTGGTAAAAAGTAAGAACAGAATAAAACAGTAGTGAAATGTTCCTGTATATGTCTATTAATGTCAATCAATCCAAAGAGCAAAACACATTTATCATCTCCACTGTCAACGTATAAACATTGTCAATCATGCCAGCACATCCTATAATCAGTTTATAATTATGATCCCTAGAAGATGTGTGGTGAGGAGCAAAAACATGACATTTTGTGTTTCGAAAACCTGTCTGTCTCATCTGGCTAAAATATAATTTATTTTTTTTATTGTGACTTTGAGTCCCTTTCAAAGGGGAGAATCCAAATATGGATCTTAAAGTAAATCTGTATTAGTGGAAGTATGCAGTCAGGAATCAGTATGAATGCTACATGTCTGGCTGTCTCAGTCTTTAAAACTTTCCCAGTTACTGATCCGGAACCGTCATGCAGACTAGAATAAGACATCTCCAAGTCAGGACTCTGGATTTGCATACTTGTTCCAAGCAGAAACTTTTGGAAAGCCAATGGTTCAACATGATAGCTTTGCACAGCTCAAAGTTAGGACTTGTTTCAGGTAGTGGCTATAGTACGTAGTGGTTTTTTATCATTCACTTGCAATATGCTTTTGAATCTTCTTAAAAAATTGACTACTTCTGGCACTTTGATTGAATTAGGACTGCTAAGTTCTCTCCTTACATGCACATCAAAGCCTTCCTTTGGGAGTCTCTACAGCAGGTCATAGTATCAAAGGGTGAGTACTTGGTACAGGCATAAATTATTCACTCACATTATTCAGGAAAAATAAGGCAGTCTCAGCTTCAGACATGTTTCACAATTCTGCTTCCTCAGGGGAAATGGAGACTAAGTGTGTCACGTGAATAGGATGATGTGGATCAGATGGTCTCTGTGATAAAGGAACAGCCAGGAAGTTCTGGAGAGCCTTGATGAAGATCTAAGTCTCAATCCAAAGCCAGCGGACCCAAAGGATAACCAGTAGTCTAGGTGCAAGAAGCCCCAAAAAATCAAAAGGGTAGCTATGCAGTGGTATAGATCCAAGCAGCAGCGTAGAAATCAAACTGATCGAAAGGATAATTTTTTACCTTACAAACATATCTAAAATAGTTCTTATCAATAAATTTAGCCTATAACTTTAAGATCTATGGAACCCAGGACAACGCAAAATTATATCTACTGTACGTTAGCGTCGTCATTTTTAAAGATTACATTGATGGTAAATAAAAATTTTTGCCTTTGATTGACCACTAAAAAGATTGACCTTTACATTGGTGGCCATTGGTTGAATGCCCTATCAGTTGTTGATCAGTGGACTATTGGTGGTAGAGAGGTGGAAAAAAGGAGCTTTGAAATGGAGGTCAGCTGGAGCAAGAATTACCTTTACATTGGTGATCGTTAGTTGTATGCCCTGTCCTTTGTTGATGCAAGTGGAAGCATCCTCTGCACCATTTGTGGTAAGAGTTTGGAAAAACGAGCATAGAATTAATTTTGCATTGGTGGCCATTGGTTGAATGCTTCATCAGTTGTTGGACAGCTGATGAATCTATTACACCATTGGTGTTAAGAGGGTGGAAAAATGAGCTTTGCATTAGTGGACATTGCTTGTAACACTCCTTACAATGGGGTTCAAGGGATAAATGCTCTGTGTATTCAGTGGTAAGTGCATTTATAGTCAATAGAATGACATTTACATTGGTTGTCATTGGAAAGATACTCTATACAACTGATGGTAAATAGGAAGAATGTTTCTTATATTTTTGTCATTGATTGTCAGAGGGGAAAAATATTCTTATGTTACTGCTCAGTAGGAAGGATGCTTCTTAACACGGTTAGTTAGTGGGAAGTAAATCTAAAAATATCTACATTTTTTCTTATTATTATGCATTTATATAGAGTTGACATGTTAAGCAGTGCTTTACAGAGTCCATAGGCATGTCACTAACTGTCCTTGGCATAATTTAATGGTGCTAACACAATTGTTTGGAGGAACCAATTTACTTACCAATGTGTTTTTTTTGGGGATTAGAAAACCAGAGAGCCCGGAAAAAAACCCACCCAAACACAGAAGGGATATAAAAAATTCATGTAACTAGTATCCAAAACACCATGTAACTAGTATCCTGGCCAAGAATTGAACCTAGAACTCTAGTGCTACAAGAAAACTGTGTTTTTAGGTCTGTGCTTTAAAGCTCATTTGAGATTTTATTGATTTGGTTCTCCTATATGTTGGTCGAGAAGGCTAAATGTATAAAGCCAATAGGTCTTTCAACCTATAAAAAATTTAGTGCAGCAATCAAGTAAGAAATTTTATAATTTTTTAAAGATTACTCTGTGGTCAGATCACGAGCCTACTGAAAATTCAATCATTGCTTCCCTTTAAAATACAGCAGAGGAATTTGGTGGAAGCTGCAGATGTACCAGGGATTGAAAGTTAAAAATAGCTTCAAACTTCGCAAAACGATCACATGTGTAACTGTGGAAGTAAAGAATGAATGTAAAAACATTATGCCTTTGCAGATTGGAAAAAAAGAAAGTGTCTAGGAGATACATTAAGATTCAACATCTTACCGAGATACAAGAACTGGAGTCTAACTACAGGTAAAGCCTAAGGCAAATATCTGAGCTAGTTTGTTCTTCAACTTTCCATCTGGGATTAAAACTAGGTGGATTTTCCAGAGATAAAAAGATGTGTTTTTGAAATGCTACAGGGGCAGCCGTGTTTACTGCTATAGTGTTGCTGCATCTGCCAGACTCCATGCTCTCCGGGGAAGAGGAGGTTTATATACTATTGACCTAAAATAATTATTCAGTTGTCATGGCAAGAAAAATAAATAAAAAAACACAAAAACAAATAAATATCCGATTTTCAGATTATTAGGGGTTTGGTTGATGTGTTTTTAAAGAGGAATCTCATCTCCTTTTTTTTTTAAATGTAAAGTAAGTAGATACTGTTGCTGTTACCTTTTTTACTACAATGGGCTTTAGGTTGTCCATGAAAATAAAGCAGTGAGCATTGCCATTGGTTGATATTTGTAAGGGCTTGGACATTACCACGTATAAACAATTGCATTGGCTGTAAGTGTCAAGGAATTACTACTCCCTGATGACTACTAGCCCATCAATACATTAATTCTGTTTTGCATTTATCGTATATACTGAAAAATAAACTGAACTGAATATAAGAGGTACCTGCTTTTCCCTGAAAAAAAAAAATAAAACAGGAAAACTAGAACTGACTCGAGTATAAACCTAGGGCTCACTATATAGGTATGTGCAATAGGTACATAAAAATGTAATAATTATTGTCATAGAAAATAATTAATATTTTCTATGACAATATAAATGTTTGGGTAGATCCTTTGAATATTTACTTGTGCAGTTCAAAGTTTGAAAATCTGCAGGACTTTTCAAACTGCATTTGGTGAGAAAACCTAAGGAGGTTTAAAAAAAAACACACACAACAATTTTAGATTATGAATAAAACATAGCACTGGAATAATTAAAGACTTCCAACTGATAGGCAATGCAATTTACTGGCAGGAAGGGAATATTGCAAAGCAAACTTTACAGGCAACCGGCAATGATAATTAATTCTGCTGAAAAAAAAGTGAATTATTGATAGATGGCTGTTTAACATCTTAGGAGATGAACACTGGATATTGAGCAGGAATCCTTATATCCACATATTAGCATAATCAGAAATAGTGGGTTTAATAGGACAAATAAAAGTAATCATAATTTAGTATGTTTTAGATTTCACAATCAATAATTTATTAAATGAAAAAAAATATTTTCATAAAAAAATTCAATTTTAGATTTAAAACTTGTATAATGCAATAAATATTGAGGAGACATATGAAATATGTGAGTAGTAGTTGTTTAATAAATGTACACATATGGGAATTCCTAAGTTGATTTAAGGTGGCAGCCTTTCTCACCTTTTTTTTACCCCCGAGTAATCATTAAAATAATTTTCAGGTCTTGGGGAACCTTTGTTAAAACCAATTTATTAGGGGTCATTTGGGAAGAGGCCCTGTAAATTGGTGGCAACTGAAAATGCCCCCCTTACATTAGTGGATAGAATACCATCTTTATAGACAACTACATACATTATTAGTTATGCAGCTGGTTCTACCAAGTGGCATTGGCTCCAGAACTTTACTAAGGTAGCTCAGAGATACGTAACCTTTAAATTACCCTGCTTGGGCCTACCTATTGCCACTCCCATTGCGACCCCCATTTGTTATCATAACTGGAAAAATTACTTTTTTTAGATAAAATGCCCTAAGAAGCTGATTTATTTTCAAATGAATCTACCACAGTCCTGGGCAAATCCATCTACAACAAAAATCATCATAGGTTCAGTAAACATTTTGTTGTTCCCATCCACCCTACACCATCTTGGGAACGAGGTCGCACATCGACAGCCCCATACACATACACAAACTTTATTTTTGCCAACTCTTTTCTCTAGGTGGACACCATACATGAGATGGGTCTCCACACCCCGCAACTACATGTCAACAATTGCCACCCCGAGGAAATCAAGGGGGCCAAAAAATTAGGGAGGGCGGGCACGACTTTTTCCCAATGCCACCACACCTGGTCTGACTGCCACTTCCTGTTCTCTCCTCCTTCTTTTCTTTACCATCTCCAGCTTTTTCCTCATTGAACTAATCCTAGCCCTTGGCCTGGCCCTGACACCTAGTCATGTTTGCCTTTTGCCTATTCTCCTTTCACTTGCCAATTCCCAGCCCTCCCTATACAACCATAATCAAATGGGAGGTTGATTAGCCACAGTTTGAGGCAACCTCTGGAGAAACTCTGGTTGAGAATGGTTACTCTGGAAAGTTTCATCTTTAGTTATTTAACAGTAAAAATAGAGTAAGAATGTTGCTAGTCCATTCTTTTCCAGTCAAATTGAACATAATTGGTTTCGCTTTTTGTCTTGGTTTTTTTTAACTCCTCTCTGTAGTTCTTTCTGTAATTGCCTACCATCTGATAATATTTCTGAGTGTGGGATGGGCAAACTCAGATTATAACTTTTTTAGGATGTTTCTTTAATTCTTTGTAATAAATTCCTTGCACATCTTTTATAGTGTTTTCTTTCATGGTCAAATAAAACAAACAGACAAAAATAAATCACAAAAAGCTCAATATTTTAGCAAGGACAACTTCAGCTACATAATGGTTATGTAAGTATAAAAGAACAACCATCAGTATGTCCTTTTCAAAGCTTTAAAAAAAATCTTCTGACCAAACTTTTATTTGTATAAGTAGAAATAAAAGCCCCTTTAAAAGACTCTTTGGCACTGCTGTGACTTCATCTGATGAAATTTCTTTCATGCTGATCCTGAATGTATTAATAGTTCTAGTGGGCGGAAGGGTTAAGTATGAAAACCTTACAGAACTATTCAGGCCCCTTCTCTGACCTGGTTAAGATTCAATATTCTTCAACAACAGATGATGGAATAAAAATGTTACAAATTTTATCCTTTTTAGGGAAAGCTATATGTATAGAATATTCCCAAAAATTAGGAACACCTTACCACATTTATGCAAGTTTGTCAAACATCTTTCTTCAAAACCATGAATGGAGCTGAATCTATAGACCAATTAGGCTACAAGAACATTTGAGAGGTCAGGCCATGATGGTTGGCCCAGTGGCTAGCACTCTTGTCATTGCAGCACTAGATCCAAGGTTCAAATTTCCGCCATTGGACTATAGGCAAAGACTTTGTATGTTTTGCCTGTGTTTACATGAATTTTCTTTGAGGCGAACCGATTACCTTCCACATGCAGTTGGGTGAATTGGTTTTCCCCACAATTGAGCTTAGATTGTGTAATAACATAGGACTATGATAGGGACATTAGATTGTGAGCGCCTTTGTGGGATAGTTAGTGATAAGACAAATGACTTTGTAAAACTCTGCGTAATATGTTGGCACTATATAAATAAAATAAGTAAATAAATAAATAAGGTATTGATGTTGGAAGAGAAGATATGGCTTGCAGGTTGAGGTCAAGGTTCTGAGAAGGCTCCTTGAGCTTCTTTATGCCAAACTCATGTCTTATTGGAACTTGCTTTGTTCACATGGGCACTGCCATGCTGAAACTAAAAAGAACCCTCACCTAACTGTTACAAAATAGATGAAAGCACAGAATTTCCCAAAATGTATTTGTATGCTGTAGAATTATAAGTACCCTTAACTGGAAACACCTAATTCAATCATTTGGATAGTTGTCCACACACGTGTGCTATAGGTAGTTGTGATGATTAGGTGTCCACAAACTTATAGCCATATAGTGTATCTAAGCTAGTGTTTCTCAACAGGGGTTGCTAAGAGTTCCTTGAACAATGATCAGTTTCTGCCTCTCAGTTCAGTTTAACTGACACCAATTATCCTTTTGGTTTTCTGTAAATGAGACATTCATTCCAGTGGCCAGGAATAGAAGACATGTTGATATAGAAGTTGTAAAAGGATTTGTCTAAAAACCAGAAATTTATTTAAAGGGGTTCCCCCATGTTAAAAAGTTAGAAAACATTTTCCCAGTTTCATTTCTCATTATTTCATCTGTGCAGTTTTCTGATCAATGGTTCCACAGGAAGCTTTTTCATATCGTATAATGACGGACTAGTTTCTTGCTGGCGTACTTGTGGGTAGGTTCTCCATTAGGATTATCCATTAATATTCCCCCTAGCAGTCTAATTCTGTCTAAATTTCCATGCAAAAAGTGTTACAATTTTTTTGCATGGAAATGTATTTTACATTGTAGGATATAATTCTTAGGCATAACTCCCCAAAATATGGTCAATAGTTATACATTTTTTTAATTTAATAATGAACTTCTGTTAGAAAAAATAGTTAAAAATGTAATATAACTGTACAGTAGCAAATATAAAATATATAATAAAATTATATATATATATATATATATTATATGAAGATGTCTTTGTATTGGACTCAATACAGCTATTTTGTATTGAATTCAAAACAAAATTATTTAAATTTCCCACCTCTCCGCCCGCACCAACATCACGGGAAACCCCGTAGATCTCGGTTCTTCACTTAGTGCTTGGAGATCGGAGGGAGAAGACACCTGCGGGGACCAGAAGGACGACGGGGGATGACAACGAAGCAAGATAAGTGGGGTTTTTCTTATCTTAAAGTGACCCTGAGTGTGTGCAAGTAAAATCCACCCCGAGTCACACTCGAGATTTACGTTAGGGGGGGTTAAAGAACACATTTAGCCTGATTTATTAAAGCTTTCCCAGACTGGAGTAGATAGAATATCATAAGAGAACCTGGGTGATCCAAACCTGGAAAGGATCCGGCCTGGGATTAGAAACATTAGCCAACCAATAGCAATGGAATTTTAAGATTTTGATTAAGATTAGGATTAAGATTTGCTGGATCACCCATGTTCCCCTGATAGTATATCTTCTCCGATCTTGAAGAGCTTTATTAAATCAGCACAACTGTATGTGTTAAAAATGACAATATACAACATATCTTTGCTACTCTTATGTGACTATGTCATGGTCGTTTAAAGTCACTAAAGAGTAAAAAGTAAAAAATATCTTTAATAAGTCTTTTGAGCTAAAATATTGATAGAAGAACAAGCACTATGGTAACAACCAATATATGTTTTTTTATTATAGCAAAAGACAAAAAAACAGTATCCAAAAATGCAACCCCCCAAAAGTAAATCAATAAAAAAAATCAATCAAACCCTAATCAATAGGTTTATTCCTGCATGTGATCAACACATTTCTTTTTCTGTATATAACATAAAATCAATAATGTCAAATAATCTACCCTTTTTTTGTTTTGTGCATTTTTTTTTCCATTGGTAGTTTAATTCCGACACACAAAACACACCACACTCACCTAATTGCATGTGACCACCAAATCAATAGTAAGTCATACCGTACTTGATTTCCATTTTCTCAAAGTATCTCCCCTTCCACTTCTTTCTTTAATCCCTCTAATTGTTGTTATAGTTCTGCTTCAGAAGATTCCCATTCATTAACTTTTCATTGCAATATTGTCATCCAACATAAAGCAAAATGCTCTCCATAGGATAAGACCATCTTAATAAAATGGAACAACAAATAAAAAAAACACTCAAATTATATAGTTTTCAGCATCAGCACAATATATAAATTTTGTTTTCAAAAGTTGCTTGGTGACGAATTATCAAAGTTGATTGGCGGTTATAGTTCCAGTCCAGCTCGCCGATGGAAATGCTTTTTGATGTGATAACATCACATCTATTCAACACGCTCCGGGATTTTTTGCTGCATATGATAGGATGTCTAAAGTCAGCACAGCACAGCTTTGTTTCATTTACTAAGCTAAATGAAATGTCCCATACAAGGTGATAAATCACCCTGGTTAATGAACCCAATGTTTGTTTTAATATGTACTTCAACTACATTTTAAAGAGTCCATAGCCCCCACCAACTCAACATGTTGACCCAGATTTTATTGCATGGAGTCATGCTGCAAGCTACAAATGTCTCAATGGTATCAGCAAGATTTTACCATGATAGTCTATCTTCTCCAGTCCTGGAGAGATTAAGGAAGCCCAATTAACCAATGAACCAATCAAACTCAACCAATCAAAGTCAATACTTGCTCCTGTCCCCAAATTTTGGCATATATTTCTTGGTTACCACTCTTAATCTGATGTTTTGGTGGTTCTTTGGGCTTCTTGGATCATCTGTGAAGTTTTGTTTGGTTTATCCCTTAGTTTTTTACACCAAATGGTTATAATTTTCTAGCTACTGTAGCCCAACACATAAGAACTTTTATTAGGTTGACAGACAGTAAACCTAAACGCTGTAGACTGGAGTGCTATGAGTGCCTACTAGTGTTTCTTAAACTCTAACAATGGAGAACCCTTGTAATGCAATTCAGGTCTTGCGGAACCCTTTTTATATTTACTATAGCCACAGCTCACAGTACATTAGTGTGGTGGTCATTGGGAAGAATTCCTCTGGCATTGCTGGCCATTGGAAAGAATGTCACCCTTACAGATAGCCAAAAAGATCATTGGTATCTTTAAAAATGAGATACAAATTACTCATTACTCAAGGAACCCCAAGCAACTTCTTGAGGAGCCCTGATTGAGAATCACTGGTCTACTATATTCCTAAAATAATACAGTCAACATAATCACAACTATTTAATCATGTCCATAAAATAATTACTTTTTTGTTTTCATTCCCCTGATTCAAAGTTCTAATGTATTTTTAAGCAATACCTATGATGAAAACATTAATAATCAAGGCAGACCGGTGTTAGAAAAAATGTATCTGATTTTTTTTTAGTGAAAATTTAAGACTTTACTGAAGCACACGCAGATTTTCTATTTGGGTCAAGTATATTAAAATGCCACCGGTTTCCAGTGATTGCATGCCAGAAATACGGTTTGAATAGAAGTCTTTTATTCCTCAGTATTTTAACCATAGTTCTCAATTTCAAACCTCTGAACTTTTTTGATAACCTGCCCGTTCCTCTTAATACTTATAAGCAGTGTACCTTTATACCTCTTTGAAAGTATGCACACAAAGACACACAGATAAGGTTTCCCATTTGTCATAGACACGGAACAATGTATCTTAAGCCTTACTATGAAAGGGGTTTAAATAAAGCCCTGTATTACAAAAGTAAAAAAAAAAGAAAAATGTTGAAAAAAAATATCCATCTGATTACAGCTTAATTGATTAAGAATATTTCTGCTCCAGTTCTTTGATGAAAGGCATTTATTTCAATCCTAATTTTTCACAAAGTCCTGCTTACAAAGTGATACGTCTGCTAAGCCATACTTTAGATAAATTTAATTGATTACAGAAAGCCGGCCTTCAAAGGAAATACCTGATCTTTTGAAGTAGTTGTTCTTTTTGTGTGTCTTTTTTCTTTCTTTCTTTTTTACATTTATTGTACAATGGATCTGATTTTCTGAATAGAAAAATAGGACCTGCTAATAAGTTTGCCTCTACAGTGCTTAGCAAGTTTGGACAGGGGGAAAAAAATGACATTTTGGGTTCTATTTATCAATATGGCAACCTATAGAAAATCTTTTGCCCATAAAGTGCTTTGTGGCAGGCTGGGTGTTGAAGATGAGTTAAGCATCACATATTTTTTTCCTATGATAAGGGATAGAAAATGCAGCATCTCATTTATGCTTACATGACCAACTTTACATATATAAGGCCTGTCTCTGAAATAACGGGATGGGGTCCTAACTCTTAAACAAAGCAGTGAGATGATTATGATCTCTTGTCATGATTGTTTAACCACCTGGACGTTTCACTGATGTCTGGATTTCTGTACCAAAAGCTGTACACTGTTTTTCATGATTTTTTTTTTTTTAAATTGTAGACCTGTAACTTACAGAAATATATCCAAACAAGGGTCTAGTAGATATCCTGAATATAATAAAGTTTGAAACACACAATCATGTAAAAAAAAAAATAAATACCTTTATTAATAAAATCAATTAAACACAAAAATCAGCTTAACCACCCGGGCGTTTAACCCGACCTTGGTTCGGGGTAAAAACACTTGTGGAAAGTGTTTACCCCAAACTTTTCTCAGGTGGTTAAAAAAAGAAACAGCCGTCTCTTACCTGGTGCCGCTGTGATCATTCCGTGTTCTGTTGTTCCATCCGAGTTCTCCAGCGTCGTTCTCCAGCGTCGATCTTCGTCTCCAGCGTCGGGAGTGTGCCTTCTCCATCGGCTTCTTCTTCCCTCGGTGTTCGCGTGTACGTCGGCGCGTGTGCCCATCAGTGGGAAATTCAAATTCAAACTCTCATTTTGTATTGGATTGAATACAAACTCCTGTATCCAATCCAATACAAAATAATATAAAATAAGGACAGAGTAAATAACTTGGAAATTCAAATTCACATTTTGTATTGGATTGGATACAAACTCCCATATCCAATCAAATACAAAATAATACAAAATAAACACAAATAAATACTTATTCAAAGTTTTAACCACACGGGCCTTAGCCTGACCTTGGTACGGGGTAAGTAAACTTTTTTGCATGAAAATTTTTTTTAGATTGTAGGCTATAATTCTTAGGCACCGAAATATGTCCAAAAATTATTAAATTTAATAATAAACTTTAAAAATTTTTTTTATAAAACATTATAAAAAATAAATCTTTAAAAAAAAATAGTGTATAATGTAATTTAACTGTACAGTAGCCTATATAATATATATATAATACAAATATATATTTATTATATAAAGATTTCTTTGTATTGGACTCAATACAGCTTTTTTGTATTGAGTTTATTACAAAGTGATTTAAATTTCCCGCCCCGCCTCCTGCCCGCACCGACGCATGCAGCGACGTCACCAGGAAACCCCGGAGATCTTCACTGCACACCCTGGGTGAAGACTGAAGAGAGAAGACGTCTCTGGCGGAGCTGCAGGGACAAGGTAAGTGTTTTTTTTCAGTTGTAATCTGATTGTCATACAATGTTGTATGACAATCGGATTGCTCTGTAACGCGTGTTTCTATTGTTAGCTACCCCGAACCTGGTTAGGGGTAAACAATTGTAGCAGGTTTTCTTACCCCGAACCAGGTTTGGGATAACCGCCCAGGTGGTTAAACTTCCCCAAACATGCACAACAAACGCCGGCACTCTCTGCCTTTTAGTTTTTTGTCGGTCGCCGTTTAGTTTGTTGTCGGTCACCGTTTAATGTTGTTGTGTTTCCCCTCATGTGCTTAAATCATGGGAAGTATAAAAGTTCAGCAATGCCACATTTTGATATTTTTAGTAAAATTTCCCACTAGAGCAGAAAGAGCACCGCAAGGAAATTTTCCCTGACATTCTCCAGCAACTTGAGGTGGAGCCGAACCTTTTCCATAAACTCATCACTTGGTGCCGAAACCTGGATCTTCCAGTATGATCCTGAAACAAAACCATAGTCACTCGAAACACCTTCATCACCAAGAATCAAAAAAGTCCAAATTCACAGCCATGTCATCGTGTTTTGTGACATAAAGGGCATCATTTTGGCAGAATGGGTTCCAGGCACAACAGTTTCCTAACATTATATTATAAAGAGCCAGGAAAAGACGGCAGAAATGTGGGAAATGGTTTCATTCTTCATCAGGACAATGCTCCTTCTCACATACCACTTTCTGTGACCGACAAACACATTACTAACCTGGAACATAATCCATAATTACCAGATTTGGCACCTTGGGATGTTTTTCTTTTTCCTAAATTAGAATCAGTGATTAAAGGAACACGCTTTGAGTCAATGCAGTAAAAAAATAAAAATAAATAAATAACGGAAACTGTTTGGCATTGATACTTAATTGTGAATGGAGAGAATATTGAAGGGACAAGCATTAGAATTGTTACATGAATAAATAATAGTCAGTCCTATTTATATTAAAGACAGACCTCGTATAGCTAAAATAAAGATTGATATTCCTGTATGATTCCTATCAGTTTTCTAAACCTGTGATCTAGTCCCACCAATGGTGCATGTTTTGCAGGTAACCTTGCATATACAGAAGCAGAGTAATTAGCGTCTCTGAAATTTAAATTAATTTCCTGTGTGGTTTGGCAAAAAAATATTCACTGTTCATGGGCATATTTGGGAACTGATGATTTAAATCAAGAGAAAAAGGTCAAAGTAAATTGGCTGTATCTGACCTTTTTTCTTCAAACAGAACAGAGTTTTTTCTACCGTCTGTAAATTCATTTGAAGTGTATTGGACTTGCGGCTTTGGTTATGGTAGTCAGTTTGAAGATTGAGTGAGAAATATTGGAAATATGCTCCACCCATGCAGATAAAAAACTTTAATGCTGGCCCTGAAGAAGCTTAATCCTACCTCACTTGCTCCATTTGCTATTAGGAGCAAAGAGAAATGGCTGGTACTTCCAGTTATGGGGGGCATGCCACTCACTCACCTTCCTTCTGTATGATAGAACTGGTAATAGATAAGTAGCCACTTAGGAACCTGAGGTTGGGGAAACAGTCCTCTATCTTGTGCAAGTTAAGATCAACAAGAACCTTATACAAAACTTGTGTTCTTCATTCTCCTGGGTGAATAGAGGGAAATACAATTAAAGAAAAGCTAAAGCTTGCTTTTAAGTAAACCAAAAGTCAGCATTACCAAGTAAAATTATGTCCCGCTTTCCATAAAGATTGGAAAATGCTGCTTTGCAGTCTATAAAAAAATAAATAGCACTTTGGGGATGTTTAGCTTCATTAGAGGATGCAAAGAGCCCCATATTTTTACAGGACCAGGCTTTATCAATCAGGTAGGAGAAATCAGTGAAAAGCAGAAACTATGCCTCATACCATACCTTTAAAAATTGAAATAATTAAAAAAAAAAGCTATTTTAAATTGTAAAACACGTGTTAATAAAAATGGTATCTCAGGACTGTATAGAGTAATACAAATCATTTTCTAAGTGATTTTACCTGTTTGCTTGGAGTTCACCTTTTTGAGGTAATTGGTTCATTCTCTGTCTTTCAACACAAAATAAGGAATGCACATTTGTGGCACCAGTAATGGTAGTTTCCTGAGCCGCTCTTCTCTGCAGCCCCTTTACCCAGAAAACAACACGTGAACCTCAACTGGGCAGCACAGTGGCTCAGGGGTTAGCACTCCGGCCTTTGCAATGCTAGGTTCTAGGTTCTAATCCCAGCCAGGACACTATCGGCATTAAGTTTGCAGGTTCACCCCGTGTCTGTGTGGGTTTCCTCCCACATCCCAAAAACATGCAGTTAGGTTAATTGGCTTCCTCTAAAATTCACCTTAGACTACATTATTGACATATGACTATAGTAGGGACATTAGATTGTGAGCTCCTTTGAGGGACAGTTAGTGACACGACTATGGACTTTGTACAGCACTGCAAAATATTGTGAGCTATATAAATACTGTGTAATAATCATAATATTAACCTTCCATTAGCACAGATGAATGGGTGCACAGTTAATCTCTATGCAGCAAGATAGCCAGAAAAACAAGCCATAAGCAGAAGGCACGCAGGACCCAAAATCCCAAGATAGTGCCTGCCTGGGAAGGGAAGTCTCCATGTGAATCAGCTGCTTCCCTGGGGTTAGTTTTGTTGCCCCTCTGCAAAGGGATGTTTCCCCTTCTATTTTGGAGCATGGAACTTGTCCTGCTCTGGATGGAGCTTCTTCTACCAGTCCTCAGCTTGCAGGTTTCAGCAAAGGATCATCGTTATCCCAGAGCTGCATGGGCACAGCTAGACCGGGCTGCAGGGCTTTCCCCTACTCTCTGTATCCTACTGACAGCCAGCTCTTCTCGAAGGTGCTGCACATCAACTTTGGATAAGCTCTCATTTGTTACTGCCCCCAGTAGCTCTTCAAGGGTACCTGTGCAAGAAAATGCTTGAGATCTCAACTGGACCATGTCAAACAAAAGATGAATGATAGGAATCCCAGGGTTAATCAACAGTAAATAAGTTGATCCACAAATGCATGGCATTTAAGCACGACACATAAATTATGTGGCAATGGATTTATTCTGTTAGCCATACTAGTATAGATCTTGTTCCTCAGACAGTTGAGCATCTTTGGACAAAGATGACAGCTCAGACAACCATTGCTTACATAGCTTTCTATGAGTACAATAATATTCTCCCAAGCACTCCTCTTCACCCATTTTCCATGTAACCACACCTCTAATAGGTTTTGGAGTTTATATCCCCTGAATTAGTAATTAGCCCCTCTGGTGAGGTGAAGTTAAATTTTGCCATTGTTAGTTGGACGCACATGGATAATTGTGATAGCCATCTTGAAAAATAATTGGGACTCTAGCAGGGAAACAATTAACTTACATTGAGCACATTCATTCTTTAACATCCTATTATCATAAGCTCATACTAACTGGCACCTTCTGTAAATGTTACTACTTAATCTGTAATGTAATCTTCCTTCTACAATAAATGTCATACACATTCTGTTTTAACTTCTCAGTTTGAGTCATAAGCATCCCATTGATGCGGCCATGTTTGAACCCTATACATTACAACCTTAGAGCTTTGAACATACGCTAGCCCAACTTACTAGCCCTAAATCAAAGTATTGTCAAATGTATATTTATCTTTCCTTATCCTTGTCTCCATTGGTAGAAATGGTTCCTTAAATCTGCTGTAATAGGAGCATTTCCTTTAGTGTCGTTCTTGGTCTCCTATAGCTCTCTGCTCTGGTTCCATCTGCTGACTTTCTTTTTTACACACATTCTTTTTTCTACAGGTAGGGGTGATTTTTAAAGTTTATTTTTGGCAACAAGGTTTTTTTAACTTTTTTTTTTGGTGACATGAAGTTGGATAACAAAATACAAACTTGCGGGAATACAGAATTGACACATTTATCCCAAATTTTTTTACACAACACAAGGTATTGTCTGCTTTTATTTCTGTTTTATGTTTTTTTGTTTAATTGGCTCAGTTGAAAATTTGTTTGTAACAACGCCAACATTGAAGATTCTGCTATACAATTGCAATTAGACATTTTGCTCCAGCACTTATTGTCTTCATGTTTATTTTGGAAACATAATCATAGGACTTTAATTGGTTAAGTACTTAACTGTTCTGTTTTGTAAGAAAAAAAATTAAACCTACATTGTATAAAAAACCTTATTTTTTTCTATGCAATATGCAATCCAACAGATGTTGATCCGTAAATTTAAAACTGAACTCCGATATTTGTTTTTAAGCAAATACTCTCACAATGGCCCCTCACCCACACAAACTTACTTGGAAAATACTTGTTAAGTCTAGCAGATGATGAATAAGCTATATTATCCTTTACTCAAAAACATTCAGCGCCCTTCTCTCCTATACTCTGGGTTGTGGCCCTGCCTTTGCAGCCCTTACATACAACGCAGGGCTGCTGGTTCTGCCTTGTCATTGATGAAATGATAAATAACGCAACGAAGAGCTGCCAAGCAACTTTGGAGTACTGGTTGCACAGCTTGGTGGGAGCCTGTCAGAGTAAGGAAAAGGTGTTTGTGAAAGTTCTCATTTATCCAAGTCATTACATATCTAGTAGTAGTTGGTAAAATTTAATTAAGTTGAAGCAGGGGAATAGGCTGCAATACGTAACTTTTTCATATTTAGTAGTCACATTCAACTGGATTTGTTTTTGTAATGTTGGAGATGCTTCAAAGCCTTCCAAGCTGCTTTATTAGTTCATCATCTGCTTCATCTACATCATCATAAACTGATGCGGCTGCTTGGAGGGCTGTAAAACATTCATTTACATCAACTAGTCCAGTTGAATGAGGCTACTTCTGGATATAAATAAAAATTAAGTATTGTGGCTTATTCTTCTACTCCGAGAGTCAACAAACATTTCATTTTTTGAGTGCAGGGAGATCCCTCTGCAAGGAAATTTCATGCTGCTGCCTTAAATTAAGCTTCAAGGCAGGAAGGTAAAAAAAATACATAAACTAAAGGAGCTAAAAGAACTAAAGGAGTTCTTTTAAGAAATGGTAATCTGGCAGGTTTTTATTGCAGAAAATAGTCAGACTTATCTGACTGTTCCCCACCCAGCTGTCAAATTTTTGTTCCAGGGATATCTGGAAATCCTTGAACATGCCAGGCATAAATGAACTCCCTGGAGTTTTTTCATCCCACCCTAGTCAATCAAGATGGCTGAAGATCATTTTCAGGAAGAGAAGGATAATGAAGATAGGGGTGTCTTGTGATGGGACAATGTTCAACTTTAAGGGTTCATTCCTACTTGTGGCTTCCAGTAACACCATGGGCAATGTATTGTGGTGTCATTCATTGGGAATATCACCCTAGCACATTATACAGTAGAGCACAATGCACTACAGTCCATCACAGAACACATACGGTGAGTTGTGATAGAATAGTCCGGTCCCTTTTTTTCATCCATTGTGGAATGCTCATATTTAATGGACTGGAACGAAATTCAATGCACAGCCAGGGATTGCTAAAATGTGAATCAGTCCTAGGTGTTTTACATACCTGGATTTTATTTGATATCAGTCTGTTGCGCTCCCTGTAAAGCTAAGCTTAGATTGGAGCAGGGGAAGCAGTACAAATCCGTTGTATTGCAGTTTTCATATGCTACCACATCACATTCCAATACGAGAGAGCAGAGTAACATAGAGATAGGCTATTAATTGTGCTTTTTCTCCATTCACAGTATGATCACAGCCTAGGAGATGGAAAAAAATACCTGTAAATGTAATTTGGAGACATCAAAACTGGATAGACAGACATGCAAATTCTTGAAAGCAAGCTTAACCCCATTCCATCGCAGGAGCCTTTTTCTTCTTCTCTTCCCTGTTGGCCATCATGATTGGCGGGGCTGGGATGATGTAACACAGGCATGTAGGAGTTCATTCAGTGCTGGAAGCCACAATGGAAGCTGAAATATGCTGAGTCTAGGATAAACTGGACAGTTTAAGGGAGCAATCAGCCCGATGAGTATGTATTGTTGCAGAAGGAACATTGCCTGTCCCTTTCTGCAATAGAACCCTACTAGATCACAAAGTTTTTAAAGTGGAACTTTACTTTAGTTTAATATGGCTTCCCAACATGTATTTCATCTGTGTACGCACATTTTTAGGCATTTTGGCACACAGAATCAATATTTTAGTTTAACCTTTGATTTGTGATCCAAGAAAAAAAAACAAAATAAAAAAACAATTGAAGCTACAAAGCTGTTTCATTGATGAATTCCTTGGCACGGTTAGTTAGTACACCTCTGTGCAGTCACACATTAAATCCATAAGAAGCCATTAAACTGGTTTCTCTCTTGAGGGCAATTTTGGAACAAGGATTCTTACATATCCATTAACCTGAAGTTAACAGCATCTTCATTTTCTCTGTGATATTTTTCCAGTTAAGGCAATGCATGTTTGAGATAAATACGTGTAACAAAGATAAATAATACAATTCATGGAGATAAAGGAATTAAATAAAATGATGTTATGTCAACTAACATAGATAAATACTATGCCGGCATGAACTAATTTACCAGCCTAAATTTGTGGCATTGCTTCTGTAATGTTTTCCAAAATGCTCCCCTTCAGGTCTGCTGAAATAATTACGGGCTACAGGGTTTGTCTGGAACAGTGTTTCTCAACTTGTGTTCTGTGGAACTTTGTGGTTCTTCCAGAGTTTGCTGCAGGTTTCTTGACCAATGAGCCATTTGTGACTCTCAGGTCAGTTTAACTGACATCAGTGATTTATTTATTGGTATAAGGTGACATTCATCCCAATGGCCAGTAATGTACGAGGCATTCTTCCTACTGGCAACCACAATAATATACTGTGAGCTTTGGATAAAGCAATCATAGCAAGAGGTCCCCTGAATGTTTTTTCAAAGATTACCCTATGTTAAAAAGATCAAGAAACACAGATCTAAAAGCTAAAGACACATTGACACTCAAGGCAATCAAAGCAAAATGACGACTTTTGCAGGCAGCCCATCCCCCCAGGATATTGGGGTTTATTGGCACTCTTTAACAGCATGTTTTCTAATGGGTCCGGTCTACATATTTGTGGCTTTTTGTTAAAAAAAATATTGATTGATATGAAAATGAGCCATTAGTTCCACTTGTTTCATTTTTTGTTCTATTGGTAGATAAAGAAACTTTTTTTTTAATGTGTTGTCACCATTAACTATTTGTTCCTTTTTTTGTGACTGGGGGGGCAGAGGTTCATGTTAAGATAGAAAGTGATAGCACATGCAGACTGAGGGTACTACTTCAGTTCATTACTACAGCTCATGGGTTCAAAATGCCAAAGCTTTCAGTTGTGCAATAAAAATTTCAGTAGTAGGAGAATAGCACTATCAACATGGCATAAAAACTAAAACTAAGAAGAGAATGATGATTACCATACTTAGTACAAGAGTAAAAGGATATTAGTTCATCATTCTATCCAACATTCCAACACGCTTTGGGAGTGTATATCCCACTTCATCAGGGCTTTAAAAGAACTCTGACTACATGAAACATGACTATGATTAATTATAAAAACAAAAGTAAATGAAGCCAGATTGTGAGCAGGTATAAAAAAAATCAACAACAGAAGAATTAAACCATACTTAAAAAGAGAACGTATGTGCAGCAGTTAAAATCAAGCAGAGGAGCGTTCAGGAGCCACACGTCATTTCTTAATTTTTATAATATGCAAAACTTGAAAAAAATCAATGATTTTTGTCTGGAAATACACTAAAACCCTTTAGGGTAGAGACTAATGTGAAAAACATATCTGTACTATTAAATTTATATTAGTATACGGGACTATAACTAAACAAATATAAATATTATCACCTCCTTATGACCTTTCCAAGAGGTAATCTTTACAGACAATATATTAAGAACCGTCAAACCTTTTCTATCTGTAAAAGTAAATGAAAAATAAGAAGCAGGCAGTTCTTGTTCAATATATTTGCTCTTGTTCATCGCCTTTTTTTCCGTGGCTAATGAAGACCCAAGGGTCTTGCAGGTATTGAACCGTACATGCACAAGGTAATGCCTGACCCTCGGATTAAGTTGCATTTACATTCTTCCCACTTACAGGGCAAGGTTGGAAACACTTGAAAAGAATTCTCTGTTGCAAAAGTGCCACCTACGGTGTCATAGTGTGTATCTTTTTGTCCTTTGCTTTCCGCTGCTGTAATTTCCGCATTGTGCTTTTGCCCTGAAAGTTAAAACTTAAAGTGAATGTCTGGGAAAAAATAAAACAACATATTCAACACATCTGTTCAATGCATAATTTTTACCTTTAAAAAAGCTTGAAATACAATGAGCTTCTAACTTCCTGTAGTGAGGTGACAGCAGGGTGCCTCTGGTGCACTGTAATATTTATATATATAGTATACAACACTCCCGACACCTGTGTTATGGAGACAAGAAAATGGAATGGGTAGTATGAAGTCCAAATTTGGAGTGGCAGTGTTTCTTAACCTTTTTAACACGGTGAAACCATTTGAAATATTTTCAGATCCCTCTGCTATAATTACTCTATCCACAGCTCACTGTATCTTAGGCTAGGTACACATGTGCAATACCGGTTGTTAGAAAATGAATGACTAATGACAAATATATGATTTTTCATGATTATTTTGAGCAATCGTATAGTGCACGATTCTGTACCTGCTGTACCGATACGATCATTCAAATATAATCTACAATAATGTACACACACTAGACAAGATCGTTTGAATGATGCAGGAAATGACGTGTACCAAAAGGAAGTGTACCGCAGAACTATCAAGGAACACTACATGACCGCACACACAATGAGTAGCGAACGATCGTAGCCCAAATGGATCCTCCAGGATGGTCGTTCGTTTCCAGTGACGTTCTTCATTCATTGGTGTGGTTGGCCTGTTGTACACTTTTTTGTTAATGATTATCAAACGATTAGTCATAAATTGTTTGTTTACAATGAGAATTATTGCACGTGTGTACGTGGCCTTAGAGTGATGGTCAGTTGTATGAATGTCTTCTACATTTCTGGCCATTAGGTAGGCTACCACCCTAACAGATAAGCAAAAAGACCATTGGTATGTGACTAAGGAGTCACAAATTGCTCATTGCTCAAGGAATCTCTAGCAACCCCTGGAGGAACCCTTGGGTTCCACTGAACTCTGGTTGAGAAACACTGGCCTAGGGTGACAATACAGCAAGTAACGGTAGGTTCAGACTGGCAATTTTTGCAGTTTACCTACCAAAATTGCTTGCACAAATGGGTAATATTGGACCGATTAGGTCTGTTCATGGACCTTTACCTCCTGAGCAGTAATCCCAGGTGTGGCTCGGGGTAAAAAGACATGAGGTCACTAAAAACATAGAAAATAAACACTTACCTGGTCCCATCAGCGTCCTCCGGCGTCCTGCCCATTTTTGTTTTTTTGAACGTTTATTATTAAATGTAATAAATATTCAACATAATTCAGTAAATTATGCCTGGGAATTATAGGCCTACAATGTAAAATAAATTTCCATGCAAAACAATGTCCTGCTTTTGGCATAAGAATACTGACATAATTAGACCACCAGGGAGAATAATTGATAGGTGGTAGGAAATGGCAGCTGTGCCATGTGTTTTTTTTTTGGGGGGGACGCTACAAGACGTGGTTTGCCCATGACCCCTCCATAGACTTGAATTGACGCCCCTTAAAAAACTTATGCAAGATACTGTATTATTATTTGAAATTTTTAAAAAATGACCCGAAAAAAAAAACGTATACATCTAAAGACCAATAGGCTGCAATATAGGACATTTAGTGATAGCTAGATGTACATATACCTGCACATTCATATGGTGGGTCATTTTCCCAATGGCAAATAGTATCACGATGGAATTTCAATCTGTCCTACATCAAGCAGCTAACGAAAATAGTCATTGGTATAAATAATAGTATTGGGGGTTAGCTGTTATACACAACAGATCTATGAAAAAAAAACTTACAGTTCTCCTTTAAAACGCATAACAAAAATCTCAGGTAGAAAAGTAATTATTAGACAGACAAATTAGGTAGAATGTTAAACCTTGAGGGTGACAAGGCAGCAACCACGTAATGAGTTTTGCCATCCATTCTGCACAGCAATATTGACTTTTCTCTGTGCTAAATAAGCCTGCTCATTTGAAAAGTTTGGAATGGCAGAACAAAAAATTGCACTTTAATTCTCACTTCTTAGTAAAACAATGTGAAAGGAAGCAGAGAGCCCTCTAAAGAAAAGGCAGACATATGTTCCAGATTGTTTAATGCTTTTCACATAGAAATATGCCATCTGTTGCATTACAGCTTTTATGGAGTTCACATTCTTGAGTATATGTGGACAAAGACTAATTAAGGATGTTTTCACTTCCTCCCAAATGTTAGTCTTTGGTCCGTGCTGTTTGTATTTAAATGATGCGTATTGTCTATCTAAGCATAACTTAAAGGGAAACTATAATTTTGTACATTTTTTTTTCATTTTCATAAATTACAGTATTTAAGCCTGTGTAAAATGTTGTGTCAGGAGTTTATTCATAACTTGAAAAGCTATTGAATGCTGCAGATTAGGGTCAACCTGCATTCCATTTCAAGGTAACAACTAGTTTGACCCACATCCATACCTACCCATTGTGACCTACCACCCACTTGTAATCCAACCTGCAAAATTAATGTTTTACATACCTAAATTCCACCATCCCACCTTCTCTTGACTCCGCTGCTTCCATGTCCAATGTTTGCCAATCCATCGTTGCAATGGGCCCCCATTTACTGGTTCCTGTATGTATCTACTTATAATAGGCAATATGGTGCCCTAGATAGCCAATAGAAAATAATGGTTTTAATGTTTAGAACATAATTTTGAAGAGGAAAAGTAAACAGCACCATTGTAACATCTATTGCCAAAATTTCCACCTGGTGCTTTTCCAAGTTAGGAACCTTTGGTTATCTTGATTAGCCGGGATAGAATGCCTGCTCATGTACGCATGTTCCCCAAGGTATGAGGATGTACACTGAATGGTGTTTTTTTGGGGTGAATCTTTGACATCCCATCAATGGGCATTTAAGATCTGAATCGGATGAAGCTCAACTCCAGGTTTCAAAATGTCCCAACTTCCATAAGAGTTTGCTTTGATTATGAGATATCATTCTTTATGTGGATGCTGGGCTTACTCTGTTTTAGATAATGACACCTCATAATGAAATGTATCTAGTTGTAGTTAGTCACATGTGTCTGGTCTTGTTCTTGTAACATTAAAGTCATTTCACAGCCTTTAAAGTTGCTTACTGCTTGAGAAGATGCCCAGTACTACAAGTTAAATGGGGAGAAGTCTCCCTATTCAAAACTTCTAGTGCTCTCCTCAACCAATCAGAGAGCACTAGAGGACTCTCTGATTGGCTGAAAGTCTCCCCATTCAATACCTCTAGTGCTCTCTGATTTTCCTTCCTCAGTCAATCAGAGAGCACTAGAGGATATGAATGGAGGGACTTCTCCTCATTTAACCTCAAGTGCCTTAAAAAAAAACTAAATTGGTAGAACTGTTGTGTATTGTTTTTAAATGACCAAGGAACTCTTTTCTGCTTGCTGAGCACAGAAGAACCTCCTGACAATGTAATATAAGTATCTCCTACTCTGGAACACACTTTCCAGCACAGTAATATTATGATACATTTGTTAGATTTTTCTCGCAGTGGATTGTATCACAGTGGATAACAGAAAAATGTAACAAATTTATCATAATATTGCTGTTAAATGGGGAGAAGACCCTTCATTTAAAACCTCCAGTGCTCCCTGATTGGCTGAGGAAGGCTCCTCCTCAAGGCTCTTCAGAGTGAGCCATGTGGCTTGTGTTTATGAACAAACAAGTCTGAGGGAAAAATCTGAGGATTTTTCCCACACTGCATTCATTCATTAGCAGCCACAAATTTCCTGATTGACCTCCTGATCTTGAACAATCAGTGAACAATGTTTGAATATAAATGCAGAGGTAATTCCAGCACTAGTAGGAAGGATGCAAAATATCTTCAAGAACAAGTCTGGTTGAATGTGACTAACCACTACTAGGTATTAAATGTGAACCTTCATAGACACATAAAGAAGTGTGATTGTAATCTGCGGCATTCTTCTTTGAGTCTGGGGTTGCTTGATGATTCATGCCAAAGAGATGATCCTTGGTGCCCTGGTCTTATTGCAAGTGGGTTAAATAAAGCTTGGAATTTTGAGTCTGGAAGGACTGGTGTTGCCTTCAGTAATAATGAGAGTTGGTGCAGCACCTAGGAAGAGTTAGGTATTACAGCAAAAGTCTGATAAAAATCAGCCTTGGCTTTTCTGAAAAAAAAAATATATATACACATTATGTTAATAAAATATATAAAGTATGTTATTACATCTTGAGTAATGACAGTTATTTGTGAATAAGGAGGTCTATAGCATAATTGGAAAAATACCCCTGGCAAATAGGCATTTAAGAGTTTACCTGGTTGATATTACCACTAGGTTTCGAAAATTCCCCAACCCCCCCTATATGACTTTGGTTTGGTCAAGTGACATCACAAGTGACATCACTGGTCCTCTTCTTTCTATGAATGGTAGGCTGTTTTCAAATGTGACAGATAATGGTATTACTTATCGAATGAACTGTTGTGTTCTGCAGAATTCTTCTTTAAGCCCAGGGCTGCTTGATGACTTGTGCCAAAGGGTTGAATACTCAATGCCTTAGTCTCATTGCAAGTGGTTTAAAATATAGCTTGGAATCTTTAGGCTTGGAAGGACTGCTGTTATCAAAGGGGTAAGTATTGCACAAGAGCCTTTATGAAAATCCAGATGTGGCTCTTTATAACCTTATGTGGCAATGTAATGTTCAGAAATGATTATACTGTACAACTCAATGTAATAGAATTTTTTATGGAAGAACCTTAGGGCACAATGTCGCTTATTACCCCTGTCAGCTCACTCTGGCAGTATATTTCACATCAATCGAAAAAAGTGAATTTTATGAATGCAGCACATGGAGCGTGTCAATGTATATCTGAGTTTACTGAGTCCTCTGTTTTCTTCCATATCCATATGTTTTTCCCCAACATGTTCTTTGTATTTGTGGACCCAATCTGAACATTACCCTAAATCCCTAGAGAAAAAAGCTTGAGGCAACATCATTGTCATAAAGCATATGCTTAGCAGCAACTATCACCAGTAAATGAAAGTCATAATTGTTTTGTTAGCTTGAGAGAATTTCCTCCAACAAACCCTAAAGACAGCAATGTAAGTGTAACATTGACGCTGCTTAGGACAAGGAATCTTCTGCTTCTTATGTTTCCACCACAACAGAAATTAATGATCCGCACAAGTTGGTGGTATATGTGCAGGAAACTCAGAATTTCTTATTGCTTTTAAAATTTTGGTAAATATTTTGGCATTTTCCAAAAAGGCATTGGAATTATTGAGAAGGGTGAAAATGTAGTGCCATGGAATTACCAAATTAAAGCCCTAAACCTACCTATTACTGCTGTGGAATATTCACCAGGTCTGTAAAATTGTAAAATTAGCTCAAACAACCAAACTTTGGTTTAGTTCTACTATAACTACATATATTGACACTATAGCCTTGGTCAACTCTTTCATGTATACAATGGGTAGTGAATGCTATTATAACTAATATTATCCATCTAAATGCCATCCACTGTTTGTCTTGATTACATTAGTTACAAAAGCAGCTGTAGGCCCATTGTCAAGGTAAACAGTGGTCAGTTATACCATTGACTGGTTGATATGGGTCCCAGCCACCTGAAACCATCAGTCACTGGTAATGCCGGCAACTATTTACCTTGGCAATGGGCTTACAGTAGATATTTACATTAGTTACAATAGAGGATATGATAAGCTTGTACAAAGTGAGCAAAAGCTCAATATCATAAATGGTATAATTTCAGTGAGCCAATGCAATTTTACAATTATTTCTATTAGGAGCTGCATTACATTTTGCCAAGGTCTTATATTGATGATGGGAGAGTCAGACCACTGCATAAAGTCTTCTCCAGCTCATAACAAAGATCGTCAATGGGGTTAAGGTCTGGATTCTGTGGTGGCCAATCTATGTGTGAACCTTGAACCACACTTTCACAGTTTAAACCCAATGAATGTTGGCATTGTCATCTTGGTATATATCTGTGCCATCAGGGAAGAAAAAAATTAATTGATAGAAAAACCTGGCCATTCAATTTAATCAAGGGGTCAGTTGACCTCATTTTTTGGGCATTTATTGTTGCTGAACCTGGAACTGATCACGGAAGCAAACCCAGGTCATACCACTGCCCCCACAGGCCTGGGAAATTTACACCTTAAGGACCCTGTAACCAGACTATTCATCATCTTCATCATCATTTTTATTATTGATTAAAGCTGTAAAAGCCTTACCAATGTTAACATTAACATCATAGAGATACTATCAGCAACCCCAGCAGATTCATAGTTGTCATTTTATCAGGTTCCCTCTTCTACATAAAGGGTTAGTAAATAAGAAATGAGGATGGATAAAATAGATAGGCCAGCACAGAAAAGTAATCAATAAAAATGTTGGATTTTTTTGTGCTTTTACTTATAAGTTATATATTGGTGAAATGGTCTCTTCAAGATACATTTAATTTTCTTTCAACGATTACATTACATGACCTTTTCTAAGTTTTGTTTTAATGTGTTTTAAAAGAAAACCATTCCTGAGGTTGATTCGTCTCATAGGCTTTCCTATATTGTTTTTCAGTGGGTAAAACACAGCTAAAAGTTAGACAGTCATTTGTAGCAGTAAATGTAGCATCACACACCGGGCCCCGGCACCAATAAAAGTCACCGCTGACAGAGAACAGCAGATAAAAACCTCAGAGAACATACTGCAAGTATTTAGAACAGAGCGAACAAAGATTATAGGAAACATAAAATTCTGACACTCTTCCAGTTACGCTTCATTTTTAATTTTTTTTTCCCAATAGGCAAGTCTGTGTTTGATTTTTTTAAACTTTAAAATAAAACTGAAACAAAAACTAAATGTAACCACAATTATCAGCCACATATTTTTTAAATTTGTGGTGACCTTTCTGATGGTAGCATTCATTTCAATTGGTTGTAGTACTGATGTTCCCCAAAGCCGTCCTTCTTGCTGGTTTCTGAATGAGCGTGTTGCCAATCCTCTTGCTAGTCATCACAGGTCTTGCAATGTAGGGTGACATAAAGGGCCCACTTTTATTCCATATCTGGAACAAGGAAGATTGGAATGCCAAATGCCATCGGACTTTCATCCAATGACAAAAATATAAAAAGCATATGATTTTACAGACCACCCAGAAGATTGGGTTTAGAGTATCAAACAAGATGTATTAAAACACTTTGTTTTCCACCCCTGGACTCCTACTGTCAAATGCTAGGCTACCAGGAACAATAGCAGTTGTCACTGCTAGGCTTACAAGCAACTTTAGAAGCCTACCAGAGCAGTTTGTCTTTTGTTTTATTGAAACCACCTGTAAAAACCACTTGCAAACATTGCACAAGTGTTTGGAAGTGGCCCCAGTTCAAGTCTTTAGAGGGAGCGGGGCTGCAAACCACCTCCTGGAAGCTATTTGTGTCCAAAACACATACAGCAATAGTTCCCCCTACTGACAAATAAAGGACAATGGATGGACCCATTTGGTCCAATATTGACCTTTTTTTGCAAACAGGTAAACAACTCAAAACTGAAAATGTTCAGACTGCGGATGATGTTGTGGTGTAGTTACAGCTTTCTCATGGTAATAAACTGCTGCCTTGGGGGAGACATTAGATGTAGTATCTACCCTCGGTTGGCAAATTCAGGCCCTGCTGACAAATGTGCAAACAGCGGTTCATTAGGAACCAGTGCTTAGGTATGTGAGCAGCCGAACGACTGGCAAGGTTCCAGCCCCTGGAAGCCATGCAGGAACCCATGTTTCCACTCCAGATCTGAACATTACCTAACTGATGCCTTCTAGTTCAACAGGAGGTTTGAATTCATGGTGATGTAATTTAACCTTTCTGGCAGTCTGAATAATAAGTATTTTTAAATGTCAAAATGGTACATTTTAAAATACTTATTTTAAATTTCCCATCTGGTCCCTCTTCCCAGCCACAAAGTCCTGCCCTCCAGCCACACGCTAGCACTGCCCAGCCCCGCACTTCCCCTGGTCTCGAGTCCCCAACGTTCACACGCCGGGGACGCAGATGTCAGCCAGCATCTGTGTAGACTGGAGATGCCGGACATTGCTGAAGGACGCCGCGGGCATCACTTGAGGACTCTGCGGGAAAGTGGGGACCAGGGAAGGCTTGAAACTCCCTGGCAATTTCACCTTGAGTGTGGCTCGGGGTTACCGCTTTTGGTATGGATAATCCACACAGGACAAAAGAATAAAGAAAAAAAGAAAAAGTAAGCAGAGAGGAGAGGATAGGTCAGGGAAGGGAAACAGAAAGGAAAGAGAAAAAAAGCAAAGCTAGAAAGGAGAGGGAGCAAGGAATAAAAGAAAGAAGAAAAAGGGAACGTAAGAAAAGACAGAGGGAGGAAAGATAATAGGAAGAAGGGAAGGAAAGATGAATGGGTGGGGAAAGGAGAAGAGGCAGAGGGCAGCCGGCATAAGAAGGAAGAACAGAATAGCGAAAAAGGATTGAAAGGAAATAAGAACAGGAAGTAGGGAATGCATATGTTAATTAACTGCATTTTCTGCATTTTCCTTTAAGAAAACCCCTCCGACTAGAGGAATGAATCATCTGTTATTGAGTTATCGTTTCACAATTACTCACTGTGAGAGTTGATGTTTTGTGAAATATAATAAGTACTTTTTTTGAAATCTAAGAACAAAGACCTATTTCAGATTAGAAATTTAATTAACTATAGTGAATAGAGACGGCATGTGATTTTGGAATGACATACAAATTGTAGTTCATAGGGGGAACAACAAGACCATTTAAAGATTAGATTGTGCAGCGTGTTAGCAGAAATGGAAATGAACAGAATACGCGCATTGTTTGAGAGCACGGCGGCATTTCATGGTTCACTTGGAAAAGTATTAAAAATAATCAAAGTTATTTTGGCAGCACAACTTGTTATTTTAGAGGTAAAAGTCTCAGAGAAAGTATGAAAAGGAGGTCAGA
>NC_092862.1:7403075-7432400 GCF_032062135.1 Pyxicephalus adspersus | reverse complement strand
TCACACCATGGTTCCAGAATGCAACAAATTGCTTTTGGCCATTTTGGTTGCTTTTCCACCTTCTGGAGGAGGAACCACACTGTAGCCACAACTGCGCACATTTACACCAATGCATTCCAAAGTATGAAAGACAACAATGACCTGGTAAATTTTCAAGGGGGTCTGCCTAATGGTTACCATCTCATTAGGCAACTTATTGTCTAGTAACAAAGGCAGACCCCCATGAGAATTCACAGAGGGGAGCCCTATCTTAAGTTTATTACCTGTGTGATGCACAATTGTACCCACTTTGCTGTTTCATTGCATACTTTTTTTGTGTACCAAATATAAGTTTGATATTTGCCATCTTAAACCCCAGTCTTTGTTGTCTTTCATACTTTTTATGTTCTACTTTGTGGCAGCCAAGAAAGAAGGGTCACAATCTTTTACAGTTACTTCACCAATGCATTCCGTTAACGAAACACGTGGCAATGCCGGTGCACTGGTTGCCATTTATTCTTAATGGTATCGACAAAGCACCTTAGGAATGCACTGCTGCACATTGTGTATCAAGACATTTTTGTGCAATGCACTGCATTTAGCAAGCCAATTCAAATGAATAGGTTTCTGATCAGGGCACATTGCAACACAGACAGCAATGTATGTGTGTTTAATAAAACGCAACACCTTTCTTTAACATGAACAAGCCCCTACTAACGTTTTTAGTACCATCAATATAATGTTACCAATATACATTGTAGCAGTGTTGCAAGGAAGAAAATATTTATTTTTCATTTATTCATTCTGATATTACTTCCAGATTTGTTAAAAATATCAGTATGCAGGGACTATAATTTTTTTTTTGAACTGTCAAAATTTTTAATGCTACGCCGCAAGCTGGAGATGTTCTGTGAAATGGAAGTTAAAGGAGAGCCCCCAGAAATCTAATTTCCTGTTGTGTAATTGGCTCATTGTACTAAGGCTGCATATACATGTGCTATTTTCATCACTGGAAACAATCTTTTGTAATCGTTTCCAGCAACAAAGAGTAACAAATAAATAAACCAGCTCTGCACACTGAATATGCCCATTCTGTTCTTTCGAGATAGAACGAGCGAGCTGCACCCCATTGTGCTCTCCTACCTTGACTTGTATAGCAATCATTCCCTATTGTCATTCATGGAACTGTCCTGATGGACGACGTTGGGTGATAGCTGTACGCATGTCAGATTTTCGCTCAAGATGAGCACAACCTAATCCACTGACGTGTACATAGCCTAAGTCTGCAAGACTATGGGATCTATCTAAAAAGATGTGAATCTGACACTACTCAGAATTCTTCACCAGTTACTAGTGCACAATCTTCCATGTCCATGTGTTTTAATGGCAGTGACTGATTCTTTGAATCCTTCAACCACTGTACACCCTTTATCATTTCTATTTAAAAGTTGCCCATATCCCATTACTCTGACAATAAGAGCATCCCACAATAAAAGCCTACTGTCAATTTGCACCTGGCTCCCTTTCTAGCTAGCCCAGACTTTCCAATTGCATCTGGCTCTCTTGCTGGTTATCCTAAATCTAATCTTCACACATGGCTCCCTTGCTTGTCCAGATCCTCAACTTGACTTTTGCAATGCTGGAACTTTTAGACAAGTGGGAGGGGACCAGGGATGTTGAACTAGTATGGGTGGTAAATTAGTATGGTGGCACTGAATAGGCAATCACCAGGGGAAAAAAGGCTGAAGAAATGCTAACAGCAAATTGATGACCTTATCTTATATCTAGACAAAGTTACTCTAGAGTTCATTGGTTATTGTGAAATATTCTGTTGCTGTATATCAAGACATGTGGATCCCATTCTCATGGTTTGACCATGCTAAAACAAAAACATTCAATGGTCTTTAAAATATTTTATTATTTTGTATTTCTGGCTGATATGAGTTTCTGCGTACATCCCTGAACTTGCTCACATCAGGCCTCATTGTTTCATTAGTATTTGTTCGTCAGTCCACCACAATGACTATTGTTTGCAGGAGAGCACAGCAAGGTGCCATCTGCTCATCACTCTCCTCTCCTCTGGAAATTATCACAAATACTTGTTTCCAGACTCAATCATCTGATGTTCATCTAAAGTCTGTACAAGGCTTTATAGATTTGAATGAGACTTACCACGAGTAGCCAATCAGAATCCAATGTATGGTAGCCAAGTCACTAAAGCGTACATGTATATTAGTTCCTTTGGTGCACTGAACTCACTCATTTCAAATCTTTTTTCGCTGACCCTTTTCCAGTTTAAAGAAGTAGTGATGGACCAGACTGTCATGGGAAAAAAACAAGCCAAATTTTATTTACTACAACATTAAATCTCTATGATATTACCTTTAATCCAGCTAAGCCGCCACCGAACGCATCGCTGCAGAAGAGTACAGTAATTCTCAGTCCAAATTCCGTGAGCTGGGTTGAAAGCCGACTGTGGCTTCCAGCTGATTGGGATTCAAGGGACGTCCTCTTAACGTACTCTTAGACTTGACTGGATCATGCGAGCAGAGTTGATGGATTTGTGAGAGAAATTGAAAATTAAAACTGCCGGCTGTCCTTACTTTGGCCATTTGGCTGCGTTGCATAGGAGAGATATTGAATATGAAAAGAAACATAGCTTGCAGATATAAACTGTGTAAGTTCTCTGGCTACTACATTGCTGTAATACATTACATTTCTTTTCTATAGACTTTAACAAGGAGTGCTTATGTTTACTGCTCGCAGCAAACGCATCACTACAGATTTAAAGCTGGGACGGAAAGCATTTTCTCATTTGTCACGGTACAAGCCAAACACGGCTCCCGCTATATATCAGGAACTAGGTAAAATAAGATAATCCTTTAATCTGTGTGCTAACAAAATTATGGCTTTCTGAATTAATGATCGGCTTTAGGGCACTTCAAAATAATCTTCTGAATTCCATAAGTTAAAAAGTAGCGGCGAAACCCTTTCTGGCCTGACTGCTGTATATTTATGTACATAATAGAGTATGGTGAATGAGTGAAGCATAAAGAAAAAATAATTTTATCCGTTGATGTGTCCTAAAATAAAGAAACCATGCGAGGCCTCTGGACTTTTTTTTTTTTTAGAAGCCATAACAAATGTGAGAAAGAAGAAATTCCAAGCCAGGCGTTCTGGGTGAGCATCCAATGAAAGAGTTTACAGAGCAACAGTATATTTCACAGATAAAATGTTACCTGGTCTTTACCCCCAGAACATAGCATAGCAAAAGTTGGAGGTCTCGTCTCCCAAAGAAGCCTAAAAGGGCGAAACGCGTCGGAAGACAGGACCTCCAATTTTTCTGCCTATGGACTCACAGTGCTATGTTCTTTTGTTTAAGACCAGGTAGAATTTTATCTGTGAAATATACTGTTGTTCTCTAAACTCTTTTTCTTTAGATACTCACCCAGGACATCTGGATTTGAGTTTCTTCTTTTTGTAATCTTTGTCTTTTTTTATATCACTAAGCCTGCATGTATGTTTCATAATGTATTTGTACTGGCACATGTGCAGGATTTAGGTCAAGGCCAGATACCAATATGGAAGCTTGTGAATGTTGTATTGCTGGATAGTAAGTGAATATACCAGACTTTAGTTTAGATTTTAAACAAGTCTTTACTAACCTCTGTAGTTATAGGCAATGCGGTGCATTCATCCCTAAATAAAAACACAATCCCTTTCATTTCTGAAGCTTATCATGTCCTCCCCCTCCCAATAAAAGTTCAGCAGCTCAGCTCCTTCTGCTCCCCCTTCCAATGACTTGAGAGGCTTCCAACCTTTTAATATATATTGTGAGCAAAAAATAAGTCCACAGGAAGAGGAGGGGGCAGGTAATTCTCGTGTGAGCTTTGAGAAATATTTAATCCATTTTTTTTTGGATTAGCTGCAGAGATCAGTGAGTACTTGTTTTAAAACTTATTTACTGCATGTTAAGAATATAGAAATATTTGAATATCCATTTCCCGGCCAGAGTTCTATTTGGAACTATTCACAGGTCAACAAGAAAAAGGTAGTGATGCAAAATCTCCCAAGTTTTCCCAAGCATTACAGACAGCATTCAAAACTTAACCTCTAATCCATCTGTGCTTTACACAAAACAAGATAAAAGTTTTGGTTTGTTTTAAGCTTTAAAGTATCTAATTTTGACACAATCCTTTATAGTTTTAAATAAAGAAGGCAATAGTAACATTATGGCTTTCATTAAGCATGGAAAAGACACCACAGATGTCTTCTTGTGAACAGTTCTTTGATTGTCATGAGTGGTGAATCAAGTCATTGTTAAAATTAAGAGTAACATTAAAAAATATCCTGGATGTCCCAAAAGTCCCAAAGTCTTTCAAAACTATGACAATGTATGTAACAAAGTCCAGATCCATGTCTTAGTCTGGTTGACAAAAGTTTTGTTGCCTGGTTCTTTTTAAGATTGTCCCAAAAAATAAATGGGATTCCATGTTTTTTATTTGCATAGTGGTGGGGAGTTGAACTTAGAACCTAATGAACATCTTCATTAAATAGATAGTGTCTTTGTAAGTCCCTGGTTGAGAATCAATGCTTACTTGGACACTAGTCCAAGTCATCAAGAGCTTGGAGGTCTGGACAAGCTTCAAATGTTCTTTATCCAATAAAGGGGGCAGATCCGGGGTATAAACAGAGGTGGTTCACTGACCAATATCAGTGAAGTAGTTCCCTCAGTCTGCAGCTGTGCCCACTGAGTTTTTCGGGCAGCCAATGCTATTGGAGAGCATATTGGAAGTGCTTAAATAGGGTCAAGGGCCATTAGATGGTGTCACAGAAGTCATGGGATAAATAAGTACCTCCTTACCATGTTTTTGCGCTTTTTTATCACAAGATGCTGCTCAGTCTATAGAATGGCTTTGGAAACTCTAAATTCTCTTGACCACCCCTAACTTCCTCTCTGGTAGACTCCAGTAGGAATTCAGTTCTCTACACAGCCCTGGTTTTCTTTCCTTTTGGTCATAGGAATGTCCAGCAAAGCAGATAGGAATATTATGTGAAATCTGAATCCTAGTAGACCAGCGGCCCAACATGACTAGTGGGTCAATGTGGCTTCTCCTACAAGTGACAGGTTGGTGAGGGATTGGTCAGGTCATCAGGATATTTAATCAAGTTTTACTTAACAGTATTTTTGTTTTTTAAGTGGTTGTTTATTACAACATTGATATACTAAGCTATAGGTGATTATTCAGGAAAAATCTGGAGCTAAGCTTTAAAGTGGATCCAGGTCACCCTCCAACACAGAGTATATATTATATTATTATATATATAGTATTTTTTCGGCAATTTTATCTCACTTTCTATTTCTATAGCCCTTTCCTTTCACCAGACAGGAAGCAATCTCTCCAGTAGAACCCCAGATAGTACACACCTAAGAGGGGTTGTAAACCTTCCAAGACTATAAGAAAAAACTTTTTCCTGGAATAGACATTTTACTGTTATAATTAATAACATATAATTAATCATAAATCAAATGTGTCAATAGCTGCTAATAACTTGCAATTAATGTACCCTAAATCCTCAGATCCTGTAAATGCACATCAATAGTCCATGCTATAAAAAAAGATGCAAAGCTTTAATTATGGCAAGTACACAGCATATTAGACTGAATAATGGTAGGTAATGCACTGCCACTTTGCTTCAACATATAAGGTCATTTATAATTTCGTCCATTCAAAGAGTACAAGCTCTGAACATTTTATACTATTTATGGCCATTTACAGTATGTTGGCGTTAGCTGTCTGTTTTTTCTTGTTATTTAATAATTTTATTTAATATATTATTTGCATTAGTTTTATTAATGAACATTTTGCAGGTTATTTTTTATCTATTTTCTAAATTGTAACTTTTCATTTTTTTGACGAGAACTCCTCGACTTCTTCTTTACCGGATAGAGGTAAATACTGAATGGGAAACCCACAGTTTACTGGGACACATGCGTCACTTATTCCAGGAGGCTGTGGGTTGCTCCAAAAACGATTTTTCATGCATCAAAAGGGACTTTCCTGGAATGCGCAGTGGGATCAGCACTCTTTTTTACATCATCCGGAAGATGGGTCACCCGATCCTGCACTTGCACAGAGTGATATTGGTTGACATGTGGAGAATCTTGTCAAAGAAAGGAGGCTATGGACACTATGGTGAGCATCCCAGAGTAGAGGAAAGGGAAAGCCACAGTCTCCTGGGATACATATGTCACATATCCCAGGAGGCTGTGAGCTGCTTTTTCTGCACATACATGTCCAAGATCGGGTGTGCGTCATAAGGGTCTTTCCGTGACAGTAGGCATGTGTGAGATCTTCTTTTTATATATTTTTAGGAAGACATGCCACCCAATTTTGCACCTGCACAGAGCAAGAAGGGGTGATGCAAGGCTCAGATTTTGGAGGGATTGACAGCTTGCCTTTGGTTTTCATGAAAGTTTCACATTAATTAAACTACAAGAATGTCATACCAAAACAGAAAAGACTTCTAATTGCCAGATCCCCATAGTAGACATTAATGAAGTATTGTCCAATTGATTTGGTAACATTATTTTGACTAATGGAAGTTTGTTTTAGTAATCCTGCTTGAGCTCATTTCTTTGACAGCGTATTTGTACAGTGGTACATTTATAGGGCTCTTTAAGACACGTGGCATGAAACTGTATGGTTCGCAGTGCTGTGGGTAACCAGATTTGCAAATATTCAAGCAAGGACCATGTGGTCAGAAGCACAGCCTAAGCCGATTGCAAGAAATGGTTCCTGACCTCTCCCAAATACTTGAATGTAAGAGGTCAGGACCATGGATGAGCCTCCAACACAACATGGGTCTTAAAGAGCCCTTGGGGTTCATACCTGACTTTAGCCATGGATTCAAATCAGGTATAAAGGAATGGAGTAAAAAATGACACACTAAATCTGACTTAAGCTTGACAATCTGTTTGGTTTAAAAGGATACTCTATAGTAGACAGAATTTCTCAATACCTTATATACTCAATGCCAAGTAGAATTTAGGTAGTTGAAGGAACATTCTGAGGTGTACTTGGTCTCTCAGATTTTTAATTTATTGTACCCTTGTGTTCCCCAAACCCTGAGCATCTGCTTCCTACTTCTGTGGTCCTCAGCTCACCATCTGATTTGACTACAATCTGATTCCTGAGTTGGCACCTTGCCTAGGAGTTCTAGCATTTTTTATCTTTGCTTTTCTTGGGTTGCTTTGGGTCCTGGTGTTTGAACCGTGGGGGAACCCTTTAAAATAACTTCAGGTCTTTGTGGAACCCCTTCTAACATTCCTATATCCACACCTCACAGTATATTAGTGTAGTGGCCAGTAGGAAGCTTCTTACATTGTTGGTCATTAGAAATAATGTCACCCCTAAAGAGAGCCTAAAAGATCATTGGTGTCACTAATACTGTCCTGAGAGGTACAAACTGCTCATTGCTCATGGAACCCCCAGCAACCTCTGGAGGAACCCTTTTGTTCTATGAGACCCTGGTTGAGATAAACTGATCTATCCCCCACCAATATTTAAGACTACAAAATATTGTTAGATTGTAATCACTTTTTTACCCATTTTTAAATACACGTTGCTCTCTTTCAAGATAATGATCGAATAATACTCAGACATCATCATCCCATCCTAATTATATTTTAAGATTGACAAATTAAAATTTAAGTAACTTCTTCAGCACACTTTAGTTTAGTGTTTACACCACCGGCCTGCAGAAAAAGATATTTTTATTTTATTTTTTTATTAGCACATTTTTTAATTTAATTTTATCATTTTCTATTTCATTTCAATTTTCTGTGAAATTTTAATTTATAAAAATAAAGCCTTATATAAGTTATATGTATAGCGAGGCATACTTTCACACATGAAATGCAAATTTAAACATCATGCAATGTAACCATGGAAACTGTCACCAGCTATTCCTTACAAGGTAAGCCAAGACGTAAAAAAGCCCTAATAATCTGATGATCATAAAATAATTCTAAACTCAGCAGAAACAGTGATACCATCTGTGAATAGGAAAAAAAATATACAAGAAACTTTAAGAAAGATGTCCAGTTAACATAAAGAAATAGGGCGTGCTTGGCTTAATGGGATGAACTGCATTTTTTGGGTTAAAAAGGAACATGTTCACAAGAGGAGAGAACAGAGTGATGAGTTCATCAGTCTCCTGCTGTTACTTTATGGCTTGTTCAGACAGATGCCTGTGGAGTTCGCTAACCCAGTGTGTCTGAAATCAAAGGAAGTTGGTGTTGCCATCCCTATTTTGCATAGGAGGTAGTAAAGAAGTTGAGATGTCTTTGAATATTTTTTTTCAGACATTGGGCTTATACAATCTTTTCAAGACTGGAGGAGACTATCATGGATGATCCTGGATGATCCAGCAAACCTGAATTGGACCTCTTACAAATGATTGCTATTAGTTAGCAAATGTTTTCAATTCCTGGCCAAATTCATTCCAGGTTCTCCCATGATAGTGTATTCTCTCCAATCTTGGGAAGCTTTAATAATTCAGGCCTAAGCTTTGGTGTTGAATGGTGTTGGGATTTCCTGGGTGGATAATGGCACTGCCCCACCACCCCATAGGATAGTGTCCATTTCTGGTAATTGGTTGGTCAAAAATGAGCACTATCACATGGGGGAGGTCACATGCTTCCCTATATTCAGATGCACCATCCTATTAAAACAAAGAATCTGATAAAACATAAAGGTGATGAAAGAGTGGAGATTGGAGTGTAAACTTTGGTGGGAGGTGGGCTACTCAGAGACACAAGTTACTTTGCTCTTAGTGAGACAATGATATTGTAAGGAACTTACCTTTCCAGTGAGCCTGCGGCGTCCCTGGGGATCCCAGCCGCAGAGGGAGTTGCCGCTGCAGCAGGCAGCATGGCCGAGGCTGCTGCCCTGCTCGCAGCGTGTCTCTCCCTGCAGGCAGAGGGATCTGTTCTAGCCGAACTACTGTTCGGCCAGGCGGCATCCCCAGCATCCCTATGGACGTGAACAGAGAAAGTCTTGTTTTCAGCACTCCTGTGGATGTGCAAGGTAGGGCACATCCCAGGGGTGCTGTGGGAAGAGGTGCGCATGCTACCACGCGTGCCTGTTGTACCCCCCTGGGGGCGAGGCACTCGGCTGCCTCGCGGTGGGGCGGGACATAGTTAGTTTTAATTCCCTGCGGCCAATCCGAGTCAGTTATCCTCCAATCAAATGGCGCCAGGTGGCGCAAGGTCATTGGGTACTCTGGTCATTTAAGGAGAACCTGTCCTGAACACCATTGCCCCCTTTAAGCCTCTGTATGTACAGTGTGCTTGGGCGCATTGTCTGTGTTGATTCATATTAACCTGTTGTCGTTACCAATAGCAACTCGGTCTAATACCTGATTCTGCCTGAACTCTGCCCACCCTGACCCTGGATTGTTTGTGACCACTCTTGGCTGCTGCCTGCCCTGACCTTGGATTGTTCTTGACCTGCCTTTGCTTTACCCTTCTGTACCATGCCTATTGGACTGATCATTCCTCAATACCCTTGTCTTGTTTTATGCCAACAATAAAGCTTGATAAAAGTATACTTGGAGTTGGCTGTGGTTTGTGTGTCCTGGCGCAGTACAGATGTATCAAAGCTCTCCAAGACTGGAGAAGAGACTATCATGCGTGAATCTTGATAATTTAGCATATTTTTTTATTATTTGGCCAATGTCTTTAATCCTGGACCATCTGATGGATCATCCAGGTTCTCTCCTGATAGTCTATTGTCTCCCGTCTTGGAGAGATTTAATAAATATGTGGGCGCTAGTATTGCAATGTAAGTCAATAAAAACCCTCTAAAAATGTAGTAAAATGTTGATTTGTCATTTAGAAACTGAAGTTATTTTCAATTAGTGTTGCGCGAACCCAAACTGTAAAATTCGGGCCTGAACCCGAACTTTGAGCCGAAATTCGGTCGAACCTGGCGATCCCGAACTTCCAGGTGTTTGTTCAACCCTATTTTCAATGTCTGATTTTTCCATTTTCCATGTACAGTTACTAAATATAACAGTAGAAATATACACCTACCTTTACACATATTAGAGGGGCTTCTCATTATTGGTCTTGTCCTCTAGTTTTAGCGATATGGGAAGTACACAGGAAGAATCTCTATGGCAGGAACAGACAGGAAAAGAATAAGCATCATTTTACAAGTTATTATCTGATTTTTGTTCACACAATGCAGATTATGATGAATTACACAGGGGCAGATAGCTACAGTTTTGGGGTATACAGTGCAACAAATAATGGCAAAGAGTAAAAAGAAAGGTGGTGGGGCTACTTATCTAGTTGACTGTTAGCTCTGGCGGTCAGCAAATATACACATTATTAATTTTTTTTTTTTTTTTTGGGGGGGGGGGGCAGGTCCCCTTTCCTTCCATCATTACCACGGTGGCAGTAAAGAATGAAAGGGAAACACGCAGCCTCCTGAGATACATGTGCCGCAGGGAGCTGTGGACTTCTCCTTCTGCTCATGCCTGATGCCCAGACCCAGCATGAGTCATCAAATCTCAATCTGACATGTGCAGTGAGACAGAGATCAGAACTTTTTTTTTTTAAAGGTAAGTGATATTTTTTTTTTGTGAAAGTTCCGCTTTTAACAATTTTAAGATATCACAATACCAATGTCACTACTATATGAGATGAAATAGTGTGTAGGGTATTATGTTGCTTTTGTTCTCTTCTTTTCAGTTATTTAGAAAAATGGTTTGAAACCCTTTCCATCTACCATCTGTAGTTTCTCGTATTGAGAAAATGTTATTCCTTGTTAACATTTACATCTGGAAGCATTGAGCTCTGCATATTCCATGCTGAGTGACCCAGCTGTCATTGACAGCTCTGAATCTCCACTAAAGACTGAGAATCAACCAGCATGACTTCTAATGTGAAGAGTTTACCATGTTAGCGAAATGTAATCTCATGACTTTGATTATAAAAACTGGTGATTATTTTATTTTGGAATTTTCAAAAAGACACATATATATATATATATATTCATATTTATTTTTTATTTTGTCACCCTTAAATCTAAATCTAAACCATGAATCTATTAAAACCATGCACCAAATAAAAATGCTATGTCCTTAAAAGAAATGTGAAAATGATATAGGTTTGGAAATCCATCCTAAAGTTATGGTTGGTTTACCCAATGTAGGCTTTTTTTGCTTTGGGCTTTTAGTCACTGACACCCTTTGCACATAAAACTGTATAAAAAGACATAAAATAAATACATAAAACTAGTAAAGTTTCCATTATCCCTTGGTAAAATCATCTGAACCAAACAAATATCAGGTTCCCTAAAAATCACAACAAGCACTGGAAACACAGAAGGAAAACATGAAAGTCCAGCAGGTAGAAGAAGACTGTATCATAGCACCGATATGAGCGTGACTTATGAATCTAAAAAATGTTCATTCTTTGCCTTCTGGCAATTGTTGGTTCTGAAGGTCACCAAGGGACTTAGACTAGATGGTAACAAACAGTTGTATTATATATTCAGGAGGTGAACCAACCAGAAGCTTGGATATGTACACCAGGGCCATGGGGCATAAAGAATTCCCATACGTCTTTGTCCATTAGCACTGCAATGCTCCCTATAACTCTCCCACCACCCAGAGAACATAGAACACTGATAGGTGAAATGCTTGGTAATAATACAACAGAACTCCAACAAGTTATTCAGGAAATCTCAGGAATGGATGGACAAAAACACAAATCCTACAAGTGAAATAACCTCAATATGTTTATTTCATCTCGATCATCAGTTGTCAGCCTAGACTTCAGATTTGAAGAAGAACCCCAATGCAGATACTATAGACATATCAATGCAACTCTAATAATTAGTAAGTAAAGTCAATAAAAAATGCATAAAAATGCTTTTGTATATATATTTCTTTATTTCATGATTCATTGGCTGTTCAAACTTTCAGTTTTCAAAAAAAAAAAAAAAAAGAGTTTGTATCTGTGGACAATAACATGACTCACATAGCCAGAACTTCCAGCCAATTTTCACTTCCAATGATGTGTCTGCTGAAAGAACGATACAACAATTGGCATTATATAAGAAACTGACCACATCCTGGACAAACTTATTTGTGTCATTTGTTTTCTGTAAAAATGTCTGGCATCCTACGGTCTCATTTCCCCTGATTAAACGCAACTGGGATCTCGGCTGACAGCCACCTAGACAGTAAATATTGTTGTTTGTCTCAGGCCCCCCTGTTAATTCTGTTATATTTATTCCCAATCCCTGGCTCTTCTTCTCAGCCTTCTGTTCTTGTTATGTAATCTGCACATCATTGAGTATTGTCTTCCCCTGTGCAGTACTTGTAGCGGTCACTTATTATCTTATTTATTTGTTATCATCGAGTGTAGTGCAAGGAAATTGCTAAGCATCTCCAGGCGTGAGCTGAGTTTATGGATTAAAAAAAAGCATTTGTTTTGGGAACTGGAGAATATTGGTCAGCTCCCAAGTGCTGGGGGTCCATTCACACCTGACGGATGTCGTCCATTGCGATGGCAGCCCATTGCACCACTGATATGTTGCAGCAATCTTAGCAACTTAACCCTAGGCACATTGCATGACATAAACATAAACTTGCCTATAGTTGTCAGTAACTCCCAGTCTTCATTTTAGCATGGTAAAACCTGCATATGGAACAAGCAACGTGTTGCAATGACACCCTGTGCACCCAATGCACCTCTGATGTGTTGCAGCAATCTGAGCAGCACATTCATGCATGACATAACAAGGCATGTTAGATTGTACAGGTGTGAATTGGCTCTCAATGGAACCAAGAACTGTTATTGTAACACCTGCATATGGAACAAGCAATGCATTAGAATTGTACCATAATGCACAAAGGCCATGCACCTCTGATGTGTTGTAGAAATCTGGGCTACTTTATCCCAACACACTCATGCAAGACTTAGCACAACATATCAGAATGTAGAGGTGTAAATGGGTTCCCAATGCAAAGGATTGTATTGTAACATTTGCAAAAAAAAAACATTTCTTCAGCCTAAAATTGTTAGTAACTCTCAGTCTTCATTGTAGCACAACAAAACTCTCATAGGGAGTATATACTGGGCTGGATTTATCAAAGCTCTCCAGGACTAGAGAAGATAGGATATTATGGGAGAAACTGGGCGATACAGCAAACCTGGAATGGATCTGGTCCAGGATTGAAAACATTTGCTAACTAATAGGAAATTATTTTTAGGAAATCCATTACAGGTTTGCTGGACCACCTGGGTTCTACCATGATTTTCTATCTTCTCGAATCTTGAAGAGTTTTCATTAGGTCTACTGTATACATTCAGATAAATTAAAAAATCACTTTTTGCTCATCGGTAGCCATACCTATGCAAGATAATACAAAATAATTTATATGTAGCATACCATAGCACAAAATTGAACAAGCTGAGAGTTTTATAAACACTTTGAAATGATTAAATGTACAAACACAGGCTGTCACGTCTAATTAACCTTCAGCCATTGCCTTTTCACAGCATCCTTAGAGCAAGCACTGTGATATTGCACCCAGATTATTCCGACAATTATCTCAGCTTCAGACTGATGGCAGAACTGTCCTAACAGTGTTTGCACACCTGCCACAGTGCTAGTATAGCTGCAATTAAACTTGTGTACACACTGTAAAAAAAAATCTTTGGGCATTAAATCCTTAACATTTTGAAAACTAATTCTGTAGAGCTTTTAGATTTAAGGGGAACTTAACTTTGGAAGCTGAGCTCAGAAAAGTCAAGTACAGGGCAAAGGATTTGTCAACTTATTGCCTGTGGTCTTCCTGCAGCTGATCGTTTCCCCAATACTGAATTACTGTGTGTTCTGCACCGTGTTCCCGTAAGAAGGTCACCATATTGGTAGACAGGGCTTTGCTTCCTCAGGTCAAAGCTTGTCTAGGCTGTGGGTGTTCTGTATTGTAGCTCAGGTAACTTTTATTCACTGAAGCACCCTGCAAGGGTTGACGGGTTTTCCGGTGGAAGGCCTCCAGGTTGTGGTCCTCAGGTAGACTAGAGAAGTAAACCTTGAATTTGGAAACAAACCAATGTTCAGGTCAAGTAGCCAAAAGTTATAGTTAGGGTCAAGCAAAAGCTGGGAACCAGAGAAGCAACAGGCAAAACAGAACACAAAGTTCACTTGAACACACATGGAGGCTGTTACACATGGGGATCAGGGGAGACTCTGGGGTCACAGGAGATACTAATGGCACATGAGTTATTGCAGAGCAGCTGGAGAGCTTGACACTTGCATAGCAAGATGTTGCTTGACCAGTGCGAAATACTGCTACACCTAGTCCCAGCCAACGTCTAATTGTTTCTTAAACTTTGAAATTATTTATAGTTCTGTCCAGTAAGTCTTGAGATTTTCTCAGCTCATGTAGAGATAAATTAGTGACCCAACTCTGTTCTGGAACAAGACAGCTAGATCATCTGGCTGCCCTCACCATATGACTGGACAATGAAAGAATAGAAGCAGACTGATTAACCCATTCCTCTGTTCTCTCTCTTCTTGAGCATCAGCATGTTCTTTACCACGCATGCAGATTGCTGCACACTTCATTGGATCTTAGTGAAAGGGAAATATAAAGACACTCATACCAAGGTTCATACATTACTCACATTTAGAAATACATACTGTATTTATATTTTTGATTAATGATTACATGGATCCTGGATATAAATATTTAGAATGGGATGTCATTATTGGATTATTTTTCAATGTGTACGAGTTCCATCTAGCTTGTTTCAAGTCAATGACTTACCAAGAATAAGCATGAGGCCTCAGATCTTCAGAAGGCAACAATGCCATTTTGCTTCCTATTTACCCTGGCATTTCTATTTTGAAGTGGACCTAAGCTGATAAAAATTAATATTTGCTCTTTTAAAAAACATTTGGAAATAATAACTAGTCTTACCAGATTTAGAGTTAGATTTGGCAATGCCACTTCTAGTGCAGATCACTTTTTCCCTCAGTAGAGAGAAAGTTGTTCTTAGAAATTGGAAATATTCCAATGGTGACACCCTTTCCTGTGGACTACTGTCTAAGAGGTACATTCTGCTAACTTTGGGACATTTTTTCTAAATTACAGTTGCATCCCTGATAGGAGGTGCAGGGAAGGGCTAAGCGTATAATTGAAGTACCCTAGTGCTTGGAAACACTTCTATGGCTTCACTTCAAACAATCAATCAATACATTTTTTTTTACATATTTTTTTTTACATTTAGTATAAATCTAAATCCATATCAGAATTGTTTCTAGGTAATGTTATACAGGGCAATTGGCCCTTACTTTCTACAGTGTATCCCAAGCCTCATTTCAATTAATTTTTGTTGATACAAAGTAGCATCCTGCAGACCAGCTTCTGACAACTTTTTGTTACTACTGAAGAACCCTTAAAATAATATTTACACCTCAAAGAACCCCAAATCAGTTCATCGGAAAAATGCCCCTCACATTGGACCTGATTTGATTCATCCAGAAAACCTGGAATTGATCTGGTCCAGGATTTAGGACTAGAGAGGTTACACTTTCATCAGCAAAGCTGGGTGATCCACCAAGCCTGGAATGGATTTCTTTAAAGTCATTTGCTATTTGTTAGCAAATGTTTTAAATCTTGGACCAGATCCATTCCAGGTTTGCTGGATCACCCAGCTTCACTGATGAAAGTGCATCCTCTCCAGCCTTGGACAGCTTTAATAAATCAGGTCTATTCATAGTGAGTGTGAAGAATGTCCCTATTACCATGGTGTTCCGAATTCAAACTTGGTAGACAGGTAAAAAGATAATTGAGGTCATACTTGGGGTCCTGCCAAGTGATGTTCGATCCGAAACTATGAAGGCACCATTAGTTAGCCAAAGCTCAAAGGAGCCTGGAGTTCCAGTAAGCCCTAGTTGAGTTTGGCTGCTGTAGACCATACTTCTGAACCGTCTGAGATAAGCAAAAGTAAAAGTAGAAGTAGAAAGGAAAAGTACCAATAAGTTCAAAGTATATAGGCCAAGGACACATCTGGCATACCAGCGGTTAGGTAAACTAGAAGAACCAAAACACAATATTAACCTAAATTTTTTCTTACATACTGGTGTTTCAAAATTGTCAGATGCACAGTTTTAAGGTTGAATGAAGGACCTAGTGCAGTGTATAGACATCTATTAAATCAGACCAAAAGAGGGGACAATGGAGAAGAAAAGATGGACAGAGGGACAGTACTTCCAAATGAGGGACAGTTGGAAGCTATGCTGTAAACTAAAATACATTTTATTCTTTGCTAAGGTTTGGTTCTGAGTTTCTTTTCCGCTCCGCTCCTTCTAGGTTCCTGATGTTTGGATATCTTGATTTGCCAGGACAGGATAACATAACTCCTGTATATTGGTGTCGGAGTTCATTCAGTTCTGGTAGCCCCGGGAATCCTAGGAACTCCAGTTTCTCCCATGTAAAGCCTATTCCACTTGTACAGTCACATGGTCACACAAAGTAAACCAGTCCAGAGAAATGATTTACCACCTGTAGACAGAAAGTGGGTAAAAGAAGCTGAGGAATGTTTGATACACACTCTTTTGAAATGCTATAGAGCACATTTAAAAAGCAGTAAATCTAACATTTACCAAACATTCACTGTTGATGAATCTTCCAGGTGTTTGAGTTTTAAATTGGATGGTTGATTTACCACTGGTATGTTTGGTGATCGTTAAATTCACACCTTATTAGAGGAGTTAATTCAGCCAACACGATCTGACAAGATCCAACAAGATCCAATCAAACTGAGGCCAATTCAGATATCATTGTTTTTTTCTGACCTAAAGTAAGCATTAAAAATTAGTAAGAAGTAGAGTAAAATCAGAATTCCTGGTCACATTCCTGGTCAGAAATATCTAACTATTCAATTTATTGTTCCTTTATTGATTAATTATTGATTGCTAAATCTGTACAAAAGTACAAATTTGCACCAAAATTTACCTTGCTAACTGGTGGATTGTAAGGGAAATGCTGTAACTGTGCACAACTGTTGACTAGAACTTTGTCTTGATTTCACCAAACCCACGGTGAGCACTTATGCCTCTTTCCATCCATGTAAGCTCTGCAACCATCCTTGCATGCCAAAAGAATATGCATCTAGATGGTTTTCACCTCTATAGACAGCAGAGGGATGGTTTGGACAGTGTAGCTAGTACATGGGTAAGAAGCGGCCTCCATAGTTTATGTCCTAGGCATTGCAGTCTCCACAGTATTGACCAATTTCGTATGCTGCATTATAAATTGTGACCATTATATGGTGATTCTCCTTCAGAAGCAATATATCTAAAACACTTAGAGAAACACATTATACATGGATTATGAAGTTGCATTGTATATACATTGTATGGAAGAGGTGCTTTATTTATGGACATGTATCAATAAAGATGTATTTTTATGATGTTTACCTTGAATGTCCCATAATGGGTATTTTAAGAATATTGTTGAAAGAGAGAATGTGTGGTACTGATTCAAGAAAAACGTCATTGGGTCTACCATCTTGTGACAATTTACAGCACCTCTTCCACCAGTGAAGACTGGTGACCCATTCCTGAAGTCTACCCTTCATTATTATGTCATTGCACTTTTTCAAAGCCATGTGGATGGCCATTGGTAAGCATTTTCATCACCAAATTGAAAAACCCTAAATGCCCAACCCCATGATTTTCCCCCCTCTGGTCCTGTTATCTGTTGTACCTCTTCTATGCATGTCCTCGGGCTTCTGGGTAGATTGACGACCAATGCCGTGCTGGGCATCATTTCATCAAAAGAGGTTATTAGGATTAATCCAAAGGTCCACTGATGGCTTCTTTGCTTTAAGCCTTACTTTGATGATGGAAAAACAAAATTTATAATACCGAATGTTTTCAAATTACAGAAAAAGAACAAAAATATTAATGACAGAACCATTTCAAAAAACAAAAGCCAGTGTTTCATTCTTTTATCTACAAGTAACATGGCACATGTTATTTAACCTTTGGTAATAAATAAATCTAATTTGTTGTTTGAAACCAACCTCAGTCTTGTCTTTTGCCTGACTTATTCCAGCTACAAGAACTGCATTTATTACCTTCTTGGGGCTTTCAAGCCTCAAGTTCATTTACAGAGAAGAGACGAGACATGGAAGACAAGCAAACTATTTCTAAGATATTCTTCCTGCTTTCTCAGGAGAAACAATATCACAGAGATGTAACAGGTTTTCGGTGACTCTCGGGAACCAAGTTAGTATGCAGCCAACACTAATTATCATATACCGGGAGCTTACACTCTGGCTTTCAAGTCTATGTGTGCCTGTGATAATAATAGATTGCTAGTGACAAGCTGCCATTGTTCACTCTGAACTGCTCTTACACTGCTGCTGTGCTTGTTATTGTTAGGTATAAACAACTGACACTACAAGAGTATCCAAAGGAGCATAAAACGAGTCATTTGAATATTACACACAATAGGGGTCTATTTAAAAACCAGTGAATCTAACATTCCCTCGTGGAGAACCTTCGAGGACCATGTACTTCAAAAGCAGTAACTGATTCTCCACCAGGGAATTTTTCAGGGAATGTAAGATTCATTGCTTTATAGCGTGGTTGAATTCTTGACTGTGGCAAGACATATCTTGGTCACCTGCCTCCCAATCTCCATACACACCCCACTACCCCTTACTTACTCACAAATAATCACACAAATGTTGCTTAAATGGCCCGTAGGCCTTTTATTAACCAAAATTGTAACATAACATAAATTCTGCTATTCTCCTTTCACTCGCATGCTCCAGGCTTTCCTTTCTTCATAAGTACAGAGGAACTTGCACTCTCTGCTTGGATTCACACACAGAGTTAACTGCTGTAACTCTCCATAAGTATGGGGGTACCTACAACTCATCATTCTGACCCCATGATCCAACCCAATACTAATGGGTAACAGGCTTCCCTATACTTAACCACGGAAAGACCTCCCGAGGGAACTTCAAGCCTTACTGAATTGGCTATCCCAGAAAAAAAGGGAGATCCAACAAAAGTGTCCTTGAAAATACATCAAAATTTCCTGCATTTTATTACACAAGTGGTTCTGAAATTTTCAAATTCCTACACTGCCTGACGAAGATCTTTTGTAAAACATGTAGGTAAAATAGGATCAACAGCAAAAATTCAACCACACTCTTTATGTCCTTTTCTTCATAGATTTTTATAATACTCATTGTTTGTACTTAATATGCAATATTATTAAGCTGTATTATGTCAATATATGAAATATTGAATAAATATATTTTTTGATGTTCTCTGCAAGTTTCCCTTTCTCTTTCAGTAAAAACCTTAGAACCCATATTCCTTCATTAGATATGGATTAGCCTTATGGGTCTCCCCAAACATTAGACCATAAATGCATGTAAATGAAATTCTTTAAAATAGGCCACCCCTGGCTTCTCTAGCTACTTATGCCAGTAGTATCAGGATCTGCTCGAAAACAAAGGTTTGGTGTTGTGAACTTAAAAAATATGTTTATTTACAATGCTAACAGATACAGTGATGAATATACATGGTTTACCTGTTTGTTAAAACTTAGTAAAGCCTGGAGCTGATGAGTGAAGCAGAGGGCCGGCATGACCAGAGGCTAGGGATTCAGGAAAGGAAAGGGTTAGGGGGGAGTGGGATTAGGGGATTTGAGTTTGAGGATGGAGGTTAGGAATGGTTAAAAGGGTTAGTAATAGCAATTATGGTAACAGAAAAAGTTTAAGCGTCCCGCCCATCTGCCCCTTATAGGGGGTGGTGCACAAAGTGGTTGAATGGTTTTTGAGGGGGGGGGGGTTGAGGTCTTCGGAGGGATCTCGGGAGTGTTTGTGACAGATAGGGGGAGATCCATCTTTGAAGTGGTATCTCCTAATTTATGGTGAAAGGCCCTCCCCTTTATGGAGGGGGGGGATACAGTCCTGCTAGCATGCATGTTAAAATGCAGAACAGGAAGGGCAGAATTATAGAGAGATGAAGTCAATCATCTGTCATCTAGACAACCAATCAATCATCTAGACAATCATTGTCTAGATCAGTGTTTCTCAACAAAGGTTCCTCCAAAGGTTGCTGGGGGTTCCTTGAGCAATGAGCAGTTTGTACCTCTCAGGTCAGTATAAGTAACACCAATAATCTTTTTGGCTATCTGTAAGGGTGACATTCTTCCCAATGGCCAGCAATGTTAGATACATTCTTCCCACTGACCACCACACTAATATATTGTGAGCTGTGGATATGGTAAATATAGAAGGGGATCTCTGAAGGCCTGAAAGTTATTTCACAGGTTCCCCATGTTATAAAGGTTGATACACTCATCTAGACACGGAGTGGAGGTGTAGGAGGAAATTTGTAAGTGATAGTAAAATTTCAGCAGAAAAGGTCAGACCCGGTTCTCTTTAAGGCAGAACAGTGTTATGGGGGCGATCTGTGTAAATCTCAGGACAACATGGTCAGATATAAAAATCCATGTATATAATATATCTCTGTGTTTAGCTTTTTTATTGACGTTCAGTTTGAGAAATCTCCGTCCTCAATATTAACTACTAAAATGTAAAATGCTCAAAATAGCGATCAGTGCCGTTTTCCTTTAAACGTCAAAACCCATCTGTAAACTTCAACTTAATAACGTTGCCGGGAGCATTGTATTATTTTTGGTTAATTTAAAGCACATTACTTTTCCATCTCATGCGGCGCTATACATGACAAACAGTTGCATCGAGTGCTTTGTAAACCTCTGCATTGAAGCCAACATCAAAAACATTTTCCTTTGATGTCTCACAGGTTTCTGTACAATTATATATCGGATGCTTAAGGGACATCAACAGAGCCGGAGAGAATACGCTGTATAGGCTGTACAGAAAAAAAAACACAGCATGTTCGCTGGAGAAATCATGTAAGCTCCGCTAAATGTTTTGTATTCTGTCTGAGCTGAAATATCAGTTCGCTCATTCATAGAGATTTTTTTTTTTACCTCTAAGTTTGGTTTTAATTAGAAGTGTATAATTCCGTTTACTGTATTTTTGTAGGTCGAAGAACTGCACGCTTAAAAATTGGGTTGTAAAAGAGATAGTCATGGGTATGAGGGATTGTTGAGCAAATTAACCATGGGAGCCTGTAGGTTCATGACGTTTGTTGAGCAAAGAAACATCTTTCAGTGGGATTTCTTGTCTTATTTGTACAAACCTGGATTACTACATGGTCAGTTCTAACTCATAGATGGTTTCTGCCTTGTAAGAGGTCAGATTGTTGTGCTTGGGAGTTCCTTGTATTATGTTAGGCTCTGTTAAATAGGTTCCAAAGTGCTATATCTGGGGTATAAGAACTTATGTTCTTTGGCTGGCCTATCACTAATGGATTTTTCCACTGGCTGGACCAACATTTAACAAACAGGCTGAGCGTAGTTGTGGAAGAATGATTTGTCTACAGGCTATGGGTATGATTTAATAAATACTACAAAAGATAGACTGTCAAGGGAGAAACTTCCATCAAGCCTGGAATGAATCTGGCCTAGGATTGAAAACATTTGCCAAATAATAGCTTCACCAATGATAGTCTATCTTCTCCAGTCTTAAAGAGACTTTATGAACCAACTCCATGGTGTAGGGAAAGGGCTTGTGTGGGGCACCTTGTGCATAGGAAATAGAACCGCCAATTGAGACTACATTATTAAAGCATTTAATTAGTCATTGACAGCTCTGCAAGTATAAATAAAACCAGCCAGCATTGTACTTGAATAGCATCAGTCGGAGACATCTGTTATTGTAGCTTTGGGAGTCAACCAGGTAACATTGTCCTTTGGTGCTTGTTATGATTGACATGAATTTACAATGCTAGATGGTGTGATTGATGGTGTATTTACTTTTGGAGTTATAAATAACAAACAAATTTGTAAGTAGGATGTTACATTTTTGTCAACAACAAAAGCTTAAAAGATTAATGAATGAGTCTTGTATTTACAGCGGCATTCTTTTCTATTAAGAGGGGAAATGGGAGAACAAGTGAGTGGCACTCCGCTGTGCTCCCCTCTTTTAACTTCCTTGCGGTTGTTCGTCTTCTGTTGTTCGTGTATGCACCAGGAGGCATCCACGAATGACATCGGATGGCCGCTGTACATGTCAGATATTTGTCCGGGATGAGCCCTGGGCTCATTCCAGCCACAAATCATCTCATATGTGTACATAGCCTTTGCCTTGTATTGTTTTTAAAAAAATTTGATAATTGCAAATTTGTATTTATTTTTAGGTCATTTCATTAGCATTTCATGAAAAAGTAAAGGGAAACACATACTTTTAAGTCAGACCCAAAGTGTCCAAATGCAACATCAAAAATCAATGACAAATTCAATGCATGTGTTGTGTTCAATCAGTCATCAAATAGCTTGGCTTTGGTGTAACCTTTCAGGGCTTGATGATTACACATTGTATATTCCCAAACCTAACCAATGCATTTTTTTTTATGCAAATCCAGTGATTTCATGAAAGGGGCAACTCCCAGTCCCAAAACTGGTTTGGTGTTTATACAATCACTGTATATCTAAGTGTTTCTCATTCAGAGTTCCTTCAGAGGTTGCTAGGGCTTCCTCAGCCTCCCTGGTGGTAATCCCGAGTGTGGCTTGGGGCGAATTTTCCATACCAAAAGCAGAATTTCCAGGGAGTTTAAAAGTCCAACCTGGTTCCCACGTTCCACCGGCATCTTTTTCCCCTGGCGATGCCCACCGTACATCTGTTTAACCTGGCGATGCCCGTCTTGCATCTGCGTCCCCAGGATGTAAATGTTAGGGATGCGAGGCCAGGGGAAGCAGATGCCCGCCGGGTGTTTGGCTGGAAGGCGGGACCAGGCGGGAAGTGTAAAAATTTTGAATGTATAGCTTTTACATTTAAAATACTGTTGACCACCACACTAATATACTGTGAGCTGTGGGTAAAGTATTTATAGAAGGGGTTACTTAAGAATAGAAAGCTATTTCAAGGATTCCCTATATACTAAAAATTTATGAGTATACTTTAAATATATTAATCATTGTATACAAAATAGGCCCATTTTAAGTGGATTGCTGCCAAACAGATTGGGGCTTCCTCATACCAGCTTACCTTCTTCATGTGTTCATGATATTACTGCCTGGATGACACCTTCAACTGAGGAATATTTGCCTTCATCTTATAAAATAAAGGTGCAGGAAATAGGGAGACAATGAATGAGGATAAATGAACAAAGGAAATCAGGAATATATTCTATCTCATGGAAATTTGGTCATTTTATTACTGTAATAATATACATATTATAACAATAATATAACCAATAATAATATATAACACCGGGGAACACATTTTTTGTTGATTTAGATCTTACACTTGTTTTTTACTGTTTGTTTTTTGGCTGGTGAATCCAGAAATTACCCAGAAATTATCAAGTTTTTATGATACAGGGTAGTATCAATTGTTGTCAAAAACCATAAAAATTTTACATACAATGAAAAAATAATGAAATAATACCTTGAATGTACTGTTTATTTAAATTTCCTTTGTTCATACAAAGGATTTATTGTTACTCCATGACATTTTATTTACAGTAAAACATTTGAAAATTATTCGGGTAAGTGGTTAAGGCAAAAAATTTACGCTTATAGCTTTTCCCGAAGTATTCAGTGTTAGGACAATCCCGCCGGATGCTCCAACAATAGCTAGCCATCATATGTACATCCTATCTACCCTGATACCGTCCTTCTATGACCTTCAAATCTTGGTGGAATCCTTCACCTTGCTCATCACTGACTGCACCAAGATTTTCCGGAAAGTTAGAAAGATCGCTAAGCAGAAAATGCACCTTGATGCTCATATTGCAACCAAGCATTTTGTAGCTCTCCAAGAGTTTCTGGACAATTTCTGTGTAATTATTTGCTCGTGTGTTTCCAAGAAAGTCCTTGACAATGGCTTTGAATGACAATCAAGCATTCTTTTCGACTTCTGACATTGTCCTGATGAAATGTTTGATGAGCTGCCGAATCTGTGGACCATCAAACACACTGGCCTTTTTTTTTCAAATGACAGGCTAGGAAATGCCAAAATGAGATACTTGAAACATTCTCCTTCAGTTGGCAACGCTTTAACAATCTGCTTCATCAGACACAGTTTCGTGTGCAGAGGCGGGAAAATAATATTCTTTCTATCAACAAGTGGCTCATGTAGAATGTTTGGGTCACCTGGTGTAGGGCAGATCTTGAAGGCCAATTCCTTTCCACCCAATGCCTCTCACGAGCTCTGCTGTCCCACATGCACAGATAACAGGGATAATTGGTGTATCTGCGTTGCTGACCAAGAAGGAAGCATACCATTTTAAGGTCAACACAGAAGACCCAATTATGTTGGTGATATTGCAACAACTCAATGACTCTCATTTATGGCTGCATATCCTTCACAAAGAGAAACTCAATGGCCAGTTGGGACTGACCCAAATATATTGCCATTGTGAAGGAGGACACACTTTATGCTCCTCTTTGAGCTATCAATGAAAAGTTGCCATTCAGTTGAGTTATAGATTGGAATTCCCAATTCCTTTATTAAACCAGGTATGTTATAGCAGTATTATATGGAGAGGGCAAGGTGCATTGCGGAAAACGGAGGGAGGGTATTTTTGTAGGTCATCAGAATATGCAGATTAACAGCGAGATGATTACATTTGCATTCTTCAAAGTGTAGCACAACATTGTTTTAGATAATCCTAAACAAACTGTAAAATGGGTGTTTGCTTTAGGTACTAACATCATTTCTAACACCCTGCAAGTTAAACGCTGCCTTCCTCAACTACAGGCTAAGCAACTGAAACAAATATTGTTACAGTTACTTATATATATATTCACCAATGTTTTTGGTAATATTTATTTATTTTTGTAATTGCAATCTGTACTCAAGAGGACATATGGGCAGACAAAGCAGTTCTAGTCCTTTGAAGATGATATTTGAATCCTTCGAGAGTGCCCAAGCTAATCAGTGGAAATATAATATATCCATCCCTATACATCTGGGGATCTGCTTCTTCCAGATTCCCATAGAAGAGAATGCAATATCATATTATTACCATACAACTGTTCATAAAATTGACCTAATATTATATTCGGTGGGTCAACTTTTATAGAAAATCTTTAAAAGTAAACTCATCATGAACAAAACATTTGGATGAATAATAGAGAATAGTTCTGAATGGAGTAGCCTTTTTCAAACTTTTTAACATTGAGGGAACCCTAAACTAACTTTCAGGTCTTCAGAGAACCCCTGCTATAATTACTATTATCACACAGCGCACAGTACATTAGTGTGGGGGTCAGTGGGAAAAATTCCTCTTACATTGCTGGCCATTAGGAAGATTGTCACCCTTACAGATAGCCAAAAAAACCTAGAAAACGCTTGGAGGAACCCTAGGCTTCAATAGAATCTTGGCTGAGAAACACTGTTGTGGTAAACAGGTATTTTTTAGTGTGCTGAAGGGTATAGGAGGAACAAAATAGGTCTTTTTTCCCATGATTCTTTAGATAGAGCAACATGCAGTGTATTTGAAGAGTTGTTGGTGAAGCTCTGTGTGGCTACTCATTGGTTAAGGCTAATGGTGGTACCTGCTTCCACGTAGCTACAGCAGCAGTAAGTTTGGGAGCAGGATGAATGTTGCAATGGTATCAGAAGAATGTCCTATCCAATGGTTCTACTGATAAGAGCAACAGGTACTACGAAATGTTTCAGAAGTTACGGGAGCCAGGTACAGACATTCTACATCATAAATATAATTTTATAGTTTTACAAGGTCTTAGTTTTACTTAATTATGAATATGAAAAATGAGCTCAATAGAAGTCACCACTTTCAGATTGTACTTACCCCCCTCATGCTCCTGCACTTGGGTTTGTGGAGGTTTACTTACACAACCTACAGTGTTTGTTGTGATAACAACTGGTTCACCTTGCAATCAGCTTTTTTAATGGAGATTGTGAGGGGTGGTACCACCGCCCACTGTTACTTCCTTTTTACTTAAACTCTCAAACAATATTATCAGCTTTATTAGATTTTTGCATTACTATAAAATAGAAATTAGGACAGGAAGGTGTTTGAAGCATAAATCAGGGGGGCATACTGGAGAGAGTGTAGAGAGCCAAAACCCAACACTTCTCATCCCTGGGTTCCGTACAACAAGTGAACATTGTCACTCAATGGCAGAAAAAATAGCCATCACAAGGGCTGGCAAGCTGAAAAATATAAAAGTTTTCTCCCTGAGTTTAAATACACCATCAGCACGCTAGCTGGTCCCAGGGATATTTCCAACCCCATCTAATTCACCACTTGCCTAAAAAAATGAATCACCTAAAGATGTGGTCATGTGATGCTCCAGCCCTGAGTCTTCTCATTGTTTTTTGGTTAATGAGCAAGGGTCATCCTTTGGGAGTCCAGAATAATGCCTGCATGATATAAATACTTTGGGCAGTCCAAAGATGTTCTGAATGAAGACAACAATAATGATGGCAGCAATAGAGGAGAGTTCAGGACCAACAAATATTGGGTTATTTGCATTACTACATCCATGAGCCATCCTTGGAAGTGGCACTGTCAAAGAACATGTGGGTTTGTGGAGGTTTACTTACACAACCTACAGTGTTTGTTGTGATAACAACTGGTTCACCTTGCAATCAGCTTTTTTAATGGAGATTGTGAGGGGTGGTACCACCGCCCACTGTTACTTCCTTTTTACTTAAACTCTCAAACAATATTATCAGCTTTATTAGATTTTTGCATTACTATAAAATAGAAATTAGGACAGGAAGGTGTTTGAAGCATAAATCAGGGGGGCATACTGGAGAGAGTGTAGAGAGCCAAAACCCAACACTTCTCATCCCTGGGTTCCGTACAACAAGTGAACATTGTCACTCAATGGCAGAAAAAATAGCCATCACAAGGGCTGGCAAGCTGAAAAATATAAAAGTTTTGTCCCTGAGTTTAAATACACCATCAGCACGCTAGCTGGTCCCAGGGATATTTCCAACCCCATCTAATTCACCACTTGCCTAAAAAAATGAATCACCTAAAGACGTGGTCATGTGATGCTCCAGCCCTGAGTCTTCTCATTGTTTTTTGCTTAATGAGCAAGGGTCATCCTTTGGGAGTCCAGAATAATGCCTGCATGATATAAATACTTTGGGCAGTCCAAAGATGTTCTGAATGAAGACAACAATAATGATGGCAGCAATAGAGGAGAGTTCAGGACCAACAAATATTGGGTTATTTGCATTACTACATCCATGAGCCATCCTTGGAAGTGGCACTGTCAAAGAACATGGAGAGTTGATTGTTGTGGGTTTATCTCAAGGTCAGGAAGTAAAGCCATAGAGAATGGTTGGAAAAAAGAGTAGAAGAGAGCTATTTGATGCCTGGAGATGGGATTTAAAGTATATAAAATCAGCTATATAAAAAAACAGTAATCCATCTATATGGGAAAGTCTGTTCATTAAGAATCTTCTTCTCCAAATACACCAAAATAAAAAATGAATCTGGTTAAGAATATGTGATCACAGTAGCTTAAAATGGACAAAAAATAAAATAAACACAAAAAAATCAAAAACAAATTGGACAACAAAATATAACAATCACAAACTAGTTGCTTTTTTTCCCAAAATTTATTGACAATCCATTCTGACAGTTATGAAAGGATATCAATAATGGATGGTAGAAGATAATATATTCACTGTCAGGCTTGACATTTTGTTTGTCCAACAGCATTTCTTGATGTACGGTTCAATTTATTTTTGCCTATGGATTTTTTTTTCTCATAAATTTAAACTTCACGGGCTTGGATATTTTCCCAAATGTGAACAAACTTGCCCTGAAAGAATGCTTGTTGTTAAAATTAAACTCAGAGAGTGGTTTTGGTTCTATATTTTGTGCACATAAGTATTTGTTTGATTTCTTACAGAAATGTTTTACAATTGAGTCTTCTCCGTTGAGTCTAATCTCTTTGTTTTCAAAATCAACTTTAGTCTTAAAGCAGTACTAAAGTTCCACTTTAAAAAAAACGCCAATCAGGGATAACTTTATTGCAGAAAGGAACAGGCAAGGTCCCTTCTGCATTAAGTATTCTTACCTGTCTGATCACACCCTTGAGCTGGTAAAATTGATCAGCTGCTGATCATACCCTGCAATCCTGTCTTCCCCTGCAGCTACGGGAACTGAATGAAATCTTACTTACCTGCATGGGACTTAAGTCATCCCAAAATTTCAACTAGGAAAAGAATAAGAAGGAGATGATTTCACCCTGCGACATAACAGGGACAAGTAAAACAGTGTTTAGTTCCACTTAATCAGACACATTTCCTCATGTTAAAGGTATGCATAGACAAAATTACCCTTCTTGTTCATTGAGTATGACAGTTCTTCCTCCATACTTTATTCCAATTTAACCTTAAAATTGGTAGCCCAAAAAGCATGGGGTGCATTAAAGGAGGAAGGTTAGAGCCTGCTGGGAGGTGCCCATTTGGATGAAAAAAGGACCTGTAGAGAGTGGCAATTGTATTTCCTATGTCCTCTTACTTTTACACGTGCTTATTACTTATCTTTACTTTTTATGAGCCCTTGGTCGCCCTGCAATCTGATTCAAAGTAGGTCCCACTCCATTCCCGTTTTCTCCTTCTTTTCAGCAGGGGTGGGAGAGTGGGTTTGGCCATCCAATTCCTCCTTCTACCACCTTCTGCTCATGTCACTGCTTTGCACATATCAGGTGATGTGTTTTCCTGAAAGTGTAAAACATAGTAAAGTGCATTGCACATGCATGGGATCGGCACTTTTTTTACATTTCAGAAAGCCCCTTATGATGCATGTAAGTCTTGGGCATCTCAGACATGGGCAAAAGGAGCAGCCTGCAGCCTTCTGCCCCTACCTTTCCCCAGAGACCACCAAACTCCTTGTACACGCTCCTATCATCTCTCATCTAGACTACTGTAACCTCCTCCTCTCTGGTATTCCACTAACCCGATGCTCTCCTCTACAATCTATCATGAATGCTGCAGCCAGACTCATCCATCCTTCCCTCCGCTCCTCTTCCACTGCCTCTCTTTGTAGTTCCCTTCATTGGCTTCCATTTCACCTTAGAATCAAATTCAAGCTCCTGTGCTTTGCCTTCAAATCCCTCCACAGCTATTGTCCCACTTACATTTCTGACTTGGTAAACAAATACTCCCCCTGCCTCCTCTCTCTGCTCCTCCAATGACCT
>NC_092862.1:7340624-7402499 GCF_032062135.1 Pyxicephalus adspersus | reverse complement strand
TCCACTTTTATAATCTACTTTTATAAGAAAATCTATCAACAGGCCAATTCTGTGGGCATGAATAATTGTATCCATGTTGCTAAGTTTTGGTATACGAATTGTAAGTCCTCTAACATTTTCAAGATTTGTTATAGCCCTAATGAAGAACTAATTTCAGAGCCCCAAAACATGTTGGATGTTCTTTTTTACCTTAATTAAAACTGATTTGCATTTTTTTATTAATAATATGTTTGGTCTGCAGCTATTTTTGCATCTTTAGCTTTTCTGTTCTTCTTGCAGAGTTTCCCAGACTTGGTTTCTGCTGAAACTCCTGACAATGTGGCAGTCAATAAAGAATGACAGTAAATAGACAATAGGGGTTATAATTCTATATAATATAAATATAAAGTTTTGTCTGGACAGTTTAATTGGTTGTATGATAAGAAGTTGACTATCACCTTATACCATATATTATTTAAATCAATTACAGCAATACATGGGACAAGTTATGGGCCTCCCCAGCTTTCATTATAAAAGCCTTGCTGGTGAATTACAGCCTTACATCATTAAAATACTAATTAGCGAAGTGGTGCTTCTCCCAACAAGATGAAACATTTGTTAAATAAATAAACTGATGTCATCTGAAATTCATGGCGTTCAACCAGTAATCTCTAGATGCTCTGAACAACGACATGTTTTTTATTTTAGCAATGCGTCATGTTTAAAATTAATCTTGTTAAATCCAATCTCTGAAAACAAGGGAGCCAAGAAGCAATATAAAACTAATTTTCGGAATTGTCATATTTTGGCTTTTGTCACACTGAGATTAGTGAATACAAATAAATATTGTGAATGTTATAAGATGCGCAAGCTGTGCAAAGTGAGCGATAAAAATATGTGCGTAATTATGTAAAATTATGGATAAGGAAACGGCAGGCTGAATACACACGCTAAGTGCTCAGTGTGATCAGCTAAGTTGTTGGTTTAGTTCCCGCATAAAACTGCATGTATATTCAACAGCAAAGAGCAAACAAAACAGTGATTGGCAATTGATTTTAGGGAGGTTTAGAGGAAAGTATTTCAGGTGAATCTGTCACTTGCAAAAACATTTTAAAAAAAGTCACCTAGACGTGCCTACTTATATGGTTAAAGGTTTGTGGACCTGATCAGCTCACTAATATGAACATGTTGGACATTCTGTTTTAAAACTTTGGACATGAAGTTATCTTCTCTTTTTTCTCTATAATAGCTTTCACCTATATAGAAAGGCTTTCTCAAAGATTTTGAAGGGCGTCCGTGGGAATTTGTGTCTATTCCACCAGAAGAACATTTGTGAAGTCGGGGACTGATGTTGGCCTAGAAGATCTGGATGACAAATAACAATCTCTCCCATTTTAAAGGTTCCCAGTAGGGTTGATATCATTGCTCTCTGCAGATCACTATGGATCCTCCACACTAAATCCAACAAACCATTTCTCTATGGACCTACCATTATGCACAGGGCCATGCCGTAACAAAAAAGGCCTTGCCTTAAAGCTGAGCTATCACCACAATTTTTATGTTTTATACAAGGGTAGATAACTCTTCTTTATAAAGTAAAAATGTGTTTTTTTGTTTCATTAAATGCTTTTTTATAAAAAAAGGCAAAGCCCCTTTTCCTTACTTCCATCACAGCAGTAAAAACTGAATGGAAACGTAGAGCCTCCTGGGATATGTACGAGATCAGGCATGTGCAGAAGGGACTTTTCTGTCATTAAAAAAAGAAAGATCCCGATCTCATGCATGCGCAGTGTGATTGGCACCTTTTTTTTATTTTCACAACTACAGCAGCATACGCACCTGCACAGTGCAAGATCAGGTGACATGGGCAGAAGAAGAAAGAAGAAGGAAGAAAATGGCGGTGCTCTGTGGTTCCTCCACATCAGGACAAAGCAAGAAACCAGGATGAGGCGGGACCTTATGGAAGACAGCACTAGGGGGATCGACGAATCTGTGCAAGTAAAGTAAGTGTAATTTTTTTTTTTTTTTCACTTTAGTTCTGCTTTAAGTTTTGTTTGATCACACTGGTCCAACATTTGAGTCGTGCAGGTTAACTAAACACCTTTCCTATAACTTTATGCAGCTAAAGGGTAGCAGTGAGACAATTATTCCCTTAACTGCCTTGTGTCAACCAATTTGCATAGCATGGCATTGCAAACAACAAATAACTTTTTTGGTAATCATAGTTAGACCATCAGTCCCTGTGTATTCCTATATACCTTTTCAATTAGCCTGTTGTACCACATTTGGACAGACACTTGGCCACGCAAGCCCCCTGGGTGCTTGCACCGAGTACCCTGACCCTTCTGGTCAGCTGCCACTGACCCGGGGATCCCTGCGGAGTGGCATCTGGCAGCTACCCTGCGCCCCAAGCCTATCCTCACAATCAGAGGCTCTAGTGAAGACCAGGTAGCGGCTTAGTTACGCCCTTCCAGAGCATACCCAGTCAGTGGCACAGTGGGTCCACACCCGCGTGCATTACAATTTTGTAGTTAGAATACAATATTTGAGAGGTTTTGAAAGTTGAAGTGGGCCTGTATGTTGGCCCTTGGCTACTCGACCCCAGATAAATAAATCAAAGTCCTGGTTCTTCATCGAGGTGACATATGTGTGTGTGACGAATGAGAAATGCCTTACACAGTCACAGGTTTTTATTTTTTTTTCTTAATAAATTATTTACATAACTCATACAATAATAATTTGCCCTGGAAGCAGTTTCCTAAAACAATATTTAGAATTTTGGTGTAGAAGCAGAAGACCTTGGAGGGGTCTTCCTGAAAAATATGTTGGTCTCATACAAGTGGCAGAAACCCTTTGTGGTGGGCTTCTATAAAAGTCACTTAGGTTTCATATCAAAAGTACTAGGACATTATTAAGAAAATCCAATTCTTACTTGTGATTGAGTATATTTGAAGTATTACATTCACTAAGCTAAGTGATTTTTTCCATGCAAAGGGGACAATTCACCTCGGTAAGTGAGCAGCCTTCATTTCTTTAGTAAATCAACCACAATGGCTCTGGAGAGGCAGATGAGACTTTAACATGTAAACACGTATAGGCCCTCATCCTCACACCTTGTGCAATCTAGAAAGCCCATTTATTATCGGGTTAAACCTTCCTGGGAATGAGTAGAGGGGTACATACCTGCCTCTTATTAATTTTCATAAAGAGTTTAATGCAAGTAAATTACTCACACACATAAAAAAACAAGTACATACGCACAAAGTTACCAACTTTAAAAATAAAGGTAGAGCAAGTCCCCAAAGTGGATCCAAAATGTCATCCTGCCATATCAATCCATGTCAGTCACATCAAGCTACTGGTATTTATCAATTGCTAAATTATAAATGCTCTGCAGGAACAGCACAGGAAATCCCGAGCAATGCCATTGACGGAATTGATCAGCCTTTGAACACTTAAGAACTCAGAATTGGCTGATGGATTGAAAATGAAAGTTGAAAGATGCTGAACACAACAGATGGAATTAAAAGTCACTTCCAATTTCTTATTAGTGTGGAAACGTAGTTTCTGCCTCAAAGGTGATTGCACAGAATTGGGCCGCTCATCCCTAGTGACTAAAAAGTCTTCCCAGTGTTTCAAATAGTCGAAGAAAAGGATTTAATTCTGGATTATAAATGTAGAGTACCAGAGAGGTAGGATTATTGATTGACTGCAATATAAAAAATAATAATAATAAAAAACTGCAATAAAAAAAATGACATGGTTCAGATTTTAAACTCTGCAGTCAAACAGATATTTATTGCAGAAAGGGACAGGTAATAATCTATCAATATGGCTGAGGATAAGGGTTGGTCAATAAATATGGCCGAAGAAATAGAAAGAGGAAGAGGAGCTAAAGAAGATGGTGGTACCCACAATGGAACAAGAAGAGCTAAGTGTATTTAAAAAATGAGATCAGGCAGGTAAGGTTAATTTATTGCAAATTCCACTGAAGTCCATGGGCCTGATTTATTAAAGCTCTCCAAGGCTGGAGAGAATACACTTTCATCAGTAATGCTGGGTAGTTCAGCAAACCTGGAATGGATTTCTTAGAAGCCATTTGCTATTTGTTAGCAAATATTTTCAATCAAGGACCTGATCCATTCCAGGTTTGCAAGATTACCCAGCTTCACCGATGAAAGTGTATCCTCTCCAGCTTTGGAAAGTTTTAATAAATCAGGCCCCATGCCACAGAGTAACATGGTGTGTCCAAAATGGAAATTTTATCAGAGACCTGTCCCTCCAGGGGTGGAACATGGTGTGTCCAAAATGAAAATTTCTCTGGTGTCGCTCTCTCTGCAAGAGAGGAACATGGTGTGTCCAAAATGGAAAATCTGCTAGATCATATGTCCCTGCCAAAGAGTAACAGGGTGTGTCTAAAATGGAAATTCTATAGGAGGCATCCGAAGAATGGTTGGTAAGACAGGCCAGTTATATTCCTATTCTTTTACAGGGTGTTTTTTTATTTTTTGGTAAGTAATTGATTTTTTTGTAAAGATGTAGTTTCAAAAGAAATAATACCTTATCCTTCATATTACTTTGATATCATAGTAGCCTGTAGGAACTCTAGGGAGAACAGGCGCCATCAAATTAGTAAAGTTAGAATCAGATACATCTATTTTCCTTGCAGATGGAATCAATTATTGCCAGCTATTGTCTAGTTTCTTGAGTGCTTTTAGAAAGAATGCCACGCTTGCTGCTGCAAACCTTTTATGAGCTGTAACTCGGCTGGTTCCTGACAGCTGGCGTATTTCTGAGGAATTCAATTTGTTGGGATGCTTTTAGTCGAAGTGCAATAAAACACAATGGAGCTCTGTGTACAGTAAGTAGAGGACGCAGAATAAAAAATTCTCGGGGGCAAAAAAGCATAAGGTGGATAACTTCTAATTTTACATAAAAAGGAACCGTCCCTATTGTGTCCATCAGTTCAAATAAAGGCAGCGGTTATGCAACATGAAAATATTTATAGTCAAGCACGAGACGGGAAGAATATTGCTATTGACAATTTCCTTGGTTGATTACTTCTTGTGACTTTGATAAACATGAAGAGTGGTCAGCATTTCACTGAAGCTTTTCATGCTAACACTGGGCACCACAAATAAAAAGCACCAGTCATGCTTGAGGACTATGCAGTAATAGGAATAATATTATTATTGATAGAAAGTTATTCATTTTTTTGTTGCAAGTTTTTTTTTCTGTCTGTGTCCCATGAAGTTTTTTACACCCAAATAATTTTAGATTTCCAAAAAATTAATGTTGGTAAATCTGCCAAGATAAGACAATACCAGCCAGTTTTGTCTCAACATATATACATGCAAATATATGTGGAAACCACACTACCTTGTCAAGGCTCTTCTGTACAGTGTGGTCCCAAACTCTAAACAATCAAAGTTCCTTTAAAGGATTATCTATAGCAATGAATGGATTACATAGTTACATAGTAGGTTAGGTTGAAATAAGACATAAATCCATCAAGTTCAACCACTAGGGAAATAAACATATCACACATATAAAACCCTATAAGACATAGTTGGTCCAGAGGAAGACAAAAAAAAAACCCGGTACAATTTGCTTCAACAGGGGAAAAAAATTATCTCCTGATACCATGAGGCAATCACATATATAACTAGCTTCCAAGGCAAAGTGCTAGGGGAAAGGGCAGAAGATACAATGTATGGTTTCCTAGCACATTTACCAGCTAGCTGTCAAAAAATAAAATAGTTGCAGCTATTTAGAATAAAAACAAAAGTTTTCACTGCCTAAATTGGGAAATATAAATGGAAGTCATACTGCCTTGTCAGGGCCCTTCAGTAAAGTGTGGCTCTTAACTCTAAACTATCAGAATTCCATTAAAAGAACATATACAGGTAAAGTAATGGATAGATTGGTATGCTTGGAGGCTGAGCATTACACCCAGATGTGTTTCCAAACCTTTAAGGAGAAGTGGGAGCCCTCCAGGCAATTCATTATTTGAAAACCTCTAAACCAATTCCGTTTACTGTCTTCTTACTGCTTACTTGACTGACCTATAGACGTTCTTCGGTTCTGCTTACCCACTGCTCATGTGGCTTGCCTCTGAATCCACTTCTGCTCTGCTTAGCTATTGCTGACCTGACTTACCTCCAAACAACCTGTTTCTGACCCAGAAAAGTTCTGGCTGTGCTATCTTCCATTGATTCCCCAGTGTATCCTCAGTCTATCTTCATACCCTCTCTTCCTCCGCTCTAAGGGTGTTTGGAGCAGATATGGAGGAAACATCCTCTTGTCAATTTAGTCTTTAACCAAACACATGTTAGTGACTTGGACTGAGCTAAGATAAATTTAATCTGCCTGTTGCAGGCACGTGGAAACATTTCCTAATATCAGATTGCAGCATTGTACCTTAGTAGCACGCTCTTTAATACTGAAGAAGATAGACTGTTGCTGGAGAACCTGGGTGATCCAGCAAAATTGGAGTGGATCTGGTCCATGGCCAAAGTTAGAGGTTGCAGCAGAGGTTAATTTGTGTCTTGCAAAAGCTAATTTGTGTCTCCCTCCTATGGAGAAAAGCAAATACCATAGTGTTCTACTTGCCATGCCTGCACTATACAACTGAAAAACAAAATGCCATGCCTAGTCAATCTGTGTTTAATTTTAACCAGGTCCTATGTGGCTGTTTTTAGAGAAGAAAACGGTGACATTATTTACCAAATCTTTGCCACAATTATATCAGAGTTACGCTATACAGGTGCACATATAAAATATGTATTATGTTGGAGTATCACCACTTTCAGCCAGTAGAGAAATGGAATTTATGAATCACGCAAAACATCTCATGGGAAATCCTTCCCCCCCAAAAAGTTATAACAGCTCCTCTTTTACATTTCCTCTTTGTGCGTCTTTGTTGATAAATCTTTCCCAGTGGACAGCTTGCTTGTATTTGCTTTACCCTCGATTATTTCTAAGCAATCATTTCTAATTTAAATACTCTCACCTGCTGCTATGAAATGGTATTATATAAATATGGCATGAATATTCAAAGAGGGATTGAGCTGATTGTCTTGTGTTCTGTGGGAAAGTATCTGTTGAATTGTTAAGGGACCGCACTCATGAATGCATTAGTGAGGCATTATCAGCAGAGCACATTATTATTATTATGAGACGTCTAAAAAGAGAGATTTTCAGTAAACAATAAGCACAAAAACGGATTTCTTGTCCAATAAAAGATACAAAGTCTTTAGTGGAGGGGAAATGTAGACCCCCTAGAGGTTCTGGCTTGCTTTCTTCTTCCATAGTGCTACAGCCCAAGGTTGATCTCACTCAAGAATTCCACCATATGGGCAGCATGGTGGCTCAGAGGTTAGAATTCGGGTCTTTGCAACGCTAGGCCCCAGGTTGGAATCTCAGCCAGGTTACTATCTGCTTGTGTTTGCGTGGATTTCCTCTGGTTTCCTCCCACATTCCAAAAATATATTTAATTGACCTTAGACTGTAGGCTTGCCCTCATTCTGACCTGTAGTTCCCGGGGATCGCTCACTGACAGGAGGATTCCCACGGCTGTATTTATGAATGCAGTCACGATAATGCTTCTATCGTGATTTCAGATGGTTTCGCTGAAATTGCGCGGATCCATCAAAACTTTGAGGAAATCTCATGCCTAGAAATGATGCTTGACACCCCTGATCCAAAAACCTAAATGATCAAAATATAGTTGTATGTCTATGATAAACAAATGACTTTTGTTTGATAAAATACTTAGTGCTACCAATCCTCTGCAATCATTTTTTCTACAGGCCCCATCAACTGCCTGGCTCATGCAGCACCTATGTAGGGATGAATATGCAATGTTTGCAAAATTGCGCTGGCCATGAAAATCATATTTTGAGCTACTTTACTTTTTATTTTGTGATTTTACATTGCCGATTTTTAGAAATTATTTGCAAATCACCCAAACATTGTCACCAAATTTGTTGGGGAAGTCAACAGAGCCACTGGCAACAGGTCCAGGTGTATTTTTTTAAACATGTAGTTTTGTGTCAAAGTTTGAGTATAATCTCGAAATGACAATTTTGACAAGTGCTCCCAACTTTTTGGGGTAATTGTAAAACCACTAAAAAAGTATTGTTATTAAAATTGCTGGGAGGATTAGGTAGACCAATGGATATATTCAGGAAAACACATGCAACGTTGTACAGGTGTTGCTGACAGGGGTTCCAGTTTTATTTTCTTACATAATTTCAAAGATTACCTTATCCTTCCCTCAGCACTGACAATACAATATTAGGGGTTTGCAATGTGTGCAGTGGTCAAACCTGTTTACCTGACTATAACTATTATTTTAGGAAAAATTATGTTTTTTGTTCCCCCCAGCAATTTTAGTGACCATTCCGCGGCTTTGCAGTTAAGTCAGCAGGAGTTTTAAAATGATGTTTTCCCAATAATGCTGTGCAGAAAAAATAAAAGCTTAAATCCAGACCACATGGCTCATTATTCCTCACACACAAATCAAACTGTGATCATTTCACAGGGGCTAGTAATAAGCAAAAATGAGAAACGTTTTTGCAAAAACTGAATATTTTCCTAAACATGCAAAAATCCTATTGGAATGCATTGAAATCTATTGTTTAAAAATACAAAACCCCCGATATGGTACTGGGTGTTAAATTGCTGAGGGTCAGGGAGACCTGTGTGCACTGAAATCAATGTAAGCAATTACAGGAGAAGAATCTGTACAACTGAGCAATAGGCTGGAGTTCGGCTTTAAACTTTTTGGGATGCATTTTATATAAATGCCATTTCACGGCAGTTTGTGAAAATGTATTCTTATAACACGACAATGTGAATCTGGCCATAGGTAGAACATCACAAACTGATTTTTGCATAAAGTTACAACTTTCTTTTAATTATCAATAGTTTAATTAGAGTTCTTTACCCCAATTGCTAATTACAAACTTTTCCTCTAAAATGTAAAAACTGTTTAATTTCAAGTTAAGTAATATTGCTCATAACTAAAATTTCATCTTTGAAAAATTGCCTAGTAATCTTCCCATTACATAATCCATGGAGCTAATCATGTTATTCAAAAGACTGACATTATAGGGATATAAAAAGGTTCATTATGTCTTAGCCGAAGATATTAAGGGACTGCAACCTGGGACAAACGAAGTCTAGATTAAGTTTGACATTTGAATAAAATTATGCAATAAAAACAATTAGGACATTAATGTAAAATGATCTCTGGTTTCTTTTTTTTTATCATCATTGACCTTTTAGAGCCCACTGAACTTCTTTTACTCTATCGGTTTGGGAAAGTCTCCTTGAGGGCCTATCTGGGAAAAGAACAATTTAGGAAATGGAGAATGCATTCATTTGCTTTGCTTCAGCAGTCTTGTGTCTGCCCAACATTAGCTCTAAGATATGTCTGTGTTTTCAAACCCTAATCAGAGCATCTTTTCAAGATACAATTATGATGCAGAAGTGCCCTCAAGACAAATCACATAAGCCACCATACAATATGCTGTATCCATGGTCCTATTATATATCTGCAGCTGTAAAAGTGGACATGACAATAAATATTTTTATGTGCATGCTAAGTAAATGTGTCAGTGTAACATTTGTTGTTATTTTTTACTCATCATGGAGGCCATAGCACTCCCCAATGACAATGATTTTCACTCTAGAAGGATGGTGCCATTTTTAGGCATAATTCTAGACCACCATCTACATCCTGGACTGGGATTTCAGCTCAGGGATCACACACCCTTGTAAATCTTGGTGCCCTGCCCTGTACAGTTCTTTGTTGACAGGTTAGTTAAGATTAGTAGAGAATGTGTCTTATTTATTAAAGCTCTCCAAGAATGGAGAATATAGACTATCATAGGAGAACCTGGGTGATCCAACAAACTTAGACTAGTCCGTCCAGGATTGGAAGCATTTGCCAACTAATACCAAATGAGAAATCCATTACATGTATGTTGGATTACCCAGGTTCTCCGATGATAGTCTATCATTTCCAGTTATGGTAATTATCATTTCCAAGCCCAATGAATCCTTTCACCAGCAGCATGCCAATGATGATGATGGTGATGATGAGGCCCAATGTATCCATCCACATGCAGCATGCCAATGATGATGATGGTGATGACGACGTTAATGATGATCTTTTTGCGCTCTCTGGCCACTCTGGATTTCTCTGTGGTTTTTATGACTATCCCCTGATGTTATTTGACCTACCATTACTGGTTTGACCTTGACCTTGATGTTTTAGACATTTCTGCTGTTTTACTGTTCATGTGTGTTAATCCAATGCCGAAAAGCTCAATGATAGAGAAAAATATTTAAAGTGAAGGCAAATCCACAACTTCTCTGCCATAATGTACAAATTTGCCCAGAACATCTGCACTCTATGGTACACTTACCTGCCGAATGCCTCATACAGCAGTGCAAAAGCTCCAATGGCAATCACTGCTCCATTACAACCAGTGGCATCTTTGCTTGGTCTTCCAGATTTCTAGTTTTTATCTATCTTCAATGGTCATGTGGTGATTATGTAGAGCACACACGAGATGCTTTTGTTTTCTTTTGGCAATTTTGGAAAGTACAGAAAAATACCCATGTGTCCTGCTAAAATCCAATGTTTTTGTTACCACTCTGTATTATAATAGTAGCACTGGAGATCTGTTTTTAGCAATGGTAACATGTCATATTAACATTAAAAGATATAGTATTCTCCCTATCCTGAAGAAACCCTCACTAGATCCCTCTCTGCCTTCTAGCTACTGTCCTATCTCCCTTCTCCCATATGTCTCCAAACTTTTTGAACGCCTTGTCTACAAAAGACTCACCGATTACCTGAGGCCAAAAGTACTGCAGCCACAGACGTCACATCTATACATATGGTTACTCTTATAGATGAAGTCATCTTACATTTTTTAATACAAAGCTTAACAAATGCCAACACTATAACCCTATTTATAAATATATGTGCAATTGGCCAATAGGGAAATGCTGATTCCTGCCACAGTTAAAATATTCCTTTGAACCTGGCAAAAACAGTCCACAACCTTAAAAATGTAATGTGAAATGACTGCATTGGTTACAGGTGTTAAAAAAGAAATGAAAGGTTCCTGTTTGTGTGAAAACAAGGAAAAGCTGTCCAGTGAATGTGCTGGATCCAGTATAAATGGAATGAATACACAAAGGGTCCGATTAGAGCTCTCCATGAATCACTATAAAAGCTTCAATTATACTGTAATATTTCCTAATAAAGTCATGATTAATAACACAGAAAATTACATTATATATACCTGTATAAGAAATAACATTTGATTCCAAAAACAAAGGATACGAAAAATTACATTTTGCTACAGAGAAAGGATAAAACATTGTCCCATTCTTCTTTTCTTGTGGTCATTAGGAAGGAACTAAATGTTAAGTTTTAACTTTTGTGTAACCAAAACTACTGACCTGAGCCATAGAACCCCATTTAGGTAAATAAACAAAGAGGGGATCAGTTGCTCTAAAATACCCTTATTTAGGGGACTCGCTCACTTTTCTTCTCATATACACACAGTAGAACACACAACATACTGACAAAGAGCCATCTCACAAAAGCAGCATTTTTATTGTTGTATATTATGCATTATATTATAATTTCTGTATCTATTTGCTATTTTATTAGAATCTTTATTTTTATGCAAGAACAGAACTACTTTTGGTCCTTGGGCACTTACAAACAAGGAAGTACCCACAATTATTATATACATACAGGTGTTTCTAATAATTGCTAGGTAGATATATATAAATGACATACAGAGAGCTAAGGAAGCCACTCAGACAAATAGTGAAACATCTTCACAAAACACGTCCAGTTAAAAGTGAGCAATCACTACGAGCTAGTCCTTGCATCCTACTTTTTAATGCTTTTCCAAAGTTTTCTATGTGTGCAGAGATAGTGGTAAAATAATCAGACCAACAGTCTAATCTCATAGAAGAAACAAGGCCAGCCAGTAAACAGCAATTCTTCCAGGATAATTAGCATGAACCTTCCAAAAGTAATGGGCACATTCTACAGCCAAGAAGAAAAAAAATAATTTCACCAAGTAATTGGATTTGAAAATAATGATGGCTTCTTGCATAAGGGACTGTTATGCCTGTGTCTTTGTTTGAGAGATGCTTGCTAACACTGATGATTTATATTCTAGAAAGTGAAAGTTGTTCTCTAGAAAAGTTTTTGTTTTTTTCATATGGTAATTAATTTTTAGATATATTTTCTGCTACTGTATCAGTGATATGATTGTTCCAAGATCATCAGGATGTGAAAAGGAAAATGATTTGCATTTGTATGTATGAAAGTAATAATTATGGTAGAGGTGTGTTCTAGTGAAATGGAAACATTTACAATTGATAAGGTCGGTTCACCCAGAAGAGATCATTTAGTTATAGTTGGACCTTAGTGGGCTCAGTGAGCTATTCCTTATGCCTTGGATACTTCAACAAGATCAGCCTTGTAGGTAGTGAATTGTGTTTGGAAAAGGCAAAAAAGCAGGCCTGAAGCAATAAGATGGGCGAAGGGCCTCATGACAGGGGGAGTAGAGAAGGCTGAGCGTTGGGGGGTTAAAAGTTCAAGTAAGGAGGCCGGGGGAAAGAAGAGGGGTGAAGGGGCCTCAGGACAGGGGGAGTATAGAAGGCTGAGGTTGGGGGTTAAAAGTTAAAAAAAAAAAACAAGTGCGGGAAAAAGGAATCTTAGGATTGGAGGGTGATGGGAAAGGGGAGGTGAGAGGTTAGGAGTTAAAAGAGGGGTCCCGTGGGTGGGGGGCAGCACTTTGAAAAGAATTACTGGTGACTGCGTTCCCACCCTCCCTCCCTATTTGAGGAAGGAGGGGGACTATTGACACAGCAGCCGACCGGGCAGGTTTGGTTGTTCGGGTCCATGAAAGTTAAAGGGGGGGTAATGGAAAATATAGAGGAGATGGGGACACGGAAAAGTTTGGTTTTTGGACAGTAAGGTTGGCCTTGCATGACACTTGATTGTTGTGGAGGCTAAGTTGGAGTATGGAGATCCGCTAACTGTCCCCGAGGCGGGGTATGTGCGCCTGGGGGCCTGGCGGTGGATCGGAGATAGCGGAATTACAAAGGAAGATTGGTGACCTTCATGGACCTACATGAAGAGTTGTTCCAGTTTATACTGAAAATGTTATTGGTACAAAAAGACTGTTGTGGTTAAAAAGCATGGTGTTAATAAAAGGGCTGCTGTGGCCAATTTTTTCCCAAAAATGTGTAATGGTCTTTCTTGTTTGCTTGTTAAGTGGATTTTGGGGGTGGGGGAATTAATTGATGATGGCAGAGAGGACTTCCTATGCTGTACCCTGGTCAAGGAAAGTGGTAAAAGGCAATGAGGGTCATTTGTTTGGTAGTACTGCAAAGCAAGAAGCTTGAGCTTCTGAGCCTGATTTGATAAAACTCTTCAAGCATGGAGAAAATTGACTATCTCAGGGAACTTGGGTGTTGCAGCAAACCTGGAATGGATCTGGACCAGTATTCCAAACATTTGTCAACTAATTACAAATTATTTTTTGGAAAAACCCATTCCATGATTGAAAGATCACACAGGTTCCCCATGATAGTCTATCCTCTCCAGTCTTGGAAAACTTTAATAAATCAGGTTCCCTCTCATTACATGTAATTTTACAAATTAAAGTGACAAACAGGATAAAACATTAAAACATGAAATAGGTCTCTTTATGTGTTTTTAACCATTTGGAATATCAGCTATTCATGTTTTGTTTTCAATATTTTTATTAGGAGTAGAAATTTTACATTTTCAATAGAACAGAAATATATAACAAAAACATAAAAGGGAGGAAGGATGAAATAACTATAACACCCATTGGTTAACAATCAGGAGCTTCAGATATCAGCTATTCATGTTTATTCATGTTGCTAAGAATTTCTTTAAAGCAAAATAATAAAAAAAAATTGGTGGAAAGCTGCCTATCCCTCCAGGATCCTAGTCAAGTTGGTCCCGCACCGTCCCGTCCTTCCTCTTTGTCCTGGCCTGGACTCTGGGTGCCCCCATCTTCTTCCTCTTCTTCTTCGATCTCGAAGGGCAGCCCACGGCCTCGTGGGATATGTAAAGTATGTATCCCAGGAAGCTGCGGGTTGCCAATTCAGTCTTTACTGCTACGGCTCTGAAAAAGAAAGAGTAGGGGTCTCCTCTTTAAATTAATTTAAATAAAAAATATACTTTTTTCTTTATATAAAAAGGGTTATCTGCCTTTTTATATAAAAAGTAAAAAATGTGATGATAATTTCACTTTAAACCTTAATGATGGGCTGCCTAATGACTGTTCAGCTCGTGACAAACAAACTAAAACATTTTAGGATAAAATGTATTCTTATTTAACCTCTTATTAACCTTATTTAAACCTAATCAGCTCAAATAATTATTTTTACCTCTTCTGCCCTTAGCAATAATTTTTATGAATTTTTCTTACTTTCTTTTTTTGCTATTATTATTTTTTCATTTTTTAATTATTTGGTTTATAATAAATTTCTGTGTTGCATAACAACATGTGCAGAAAAAAAAAACTTTTTTGCTTTGCTATACTTTGGACTGGAAAGGTTAATTTAGTGTTTTTTCAAACTGAACAAATCATAAATAAAAATGTGAACTTTTTCTGAGTCGTGGTTTATTGCTATTCTAAGTCAATTCTTCACCTTCATTCATGCCCTGATCTGGGACTGACGCTCGTTTTAGAAGGGTTAGAATTACTGCCCAACCAATAATATCCTTATTTTTATATTTTTTGACTACTAAATTAATAATTTTGAGATTCTGGTTGTCTCAACATTTATGCTTAAGTGAAGTAAAGGATTATATGGGAAAAATATGTTATAATAAAATGCTAACACCATTTTGGTGGATAATCTTTGGCCTATACGGCCACCTTGGATGAAATGCACATGGAATATTGCAATGGAATTCCTGAAACATTCACTTACCCATTACTTAATATTTAAAGTTCTTTTGTTTATCTTTTATTTTTGATATGCTGATGCCACTTTGGGAATCCACTCTTCCCTCTATGTGCTATTTCCCTGCCAAGTTCCCCTCTTTTTTTCCCCTTTGAAGTGCATGTGCTGTTTCAGGATATGTATTCTATGCTAAGTGTATGCTTCAAATTCATGGACATAATTTATTAAAGCTTTTTAGGGCTGGAGGGGATAGATTATCATGGGAGAACCTGAGTGATTCAGCAAACCTGAAATGGATGTCTTTAAAATCATTTGGCATGAGTTGGTAAATGTTTTCAATCCTGGACCAAATCCATTCCAGGTTTGTTGGATCCCTCAGGTATTCCCATAATAGTTTATCTTATTCCGTCCTGGAGAGCATTTTCTAGTTTGTTTTTTTGCATTAATTACATTTTTGTTTTGTTTTTTGTTATGCTTTTGTTTCTTTTTTGAAAACTCAATAAAATACGTTTTAGGTTAAGTATATACAGACAGTTTCCCCAGTTAAAACTGAGTGTTAAAACATGTTTGAAAGTCTCATTCATTCCACTAGGTCAGTTCACATCTAAGCGTTTTCTAGCGGGTTGCAAAGAAAAAGGATTCTGAAGCATTTGGAAAGAGTTAAAACACCCCAAAACACTCAAAAAGCCTCACAAACATCCAAAAAGGCAACAATTTTTAGAAATGCTTAAAAATAATCAAAAACATCCCCATTACCATAGTTGGTTATTTTTAGGAGCATTTTAGGGCGTTTTGAGGCATTTGGGACGCCTTTGCCCCTATTATAACTTAACTCATATCTTGGTCACATATCTTGGTTTAAGCTGGCTTTATAAAAACCCCAAAACTCAAACAAAAGCTGTATAAGCATTTATAAGTGTTTCAAATTGAAGTCAGTACATTAAAATAGTATTTTTTTAGAACTGAAAATAATTCTTTTTTTCGTTAGCTTTTTTCTTGTTTTGTTCCTTTTTTATTATTTTTTTTAATTTGCCTTTTTCTGTTTAATTTTCCATTTTAGAGTTTTTTTGGCTAAACATTGCACTTTATACAACAAAAAAAACATAATTAGGTAAAAAACTATTAAATTTTTGCAAAAGAAAACCAATATTTGTTTTAACATTGTTAGCCTAATTAAACAGATATAGTAAGTGAAAAATTACTCTGTCCCATAAGGGGTATCAAGGTAGAATAGCTGAAAAGGTTAAATAAGAATCTGAGAGGATTAAACATTTCCTTTAACGCTCCATAAGTACTATGACCCACATGCAATCTGCTATACGCTATGTAAACAGAAATTTCGGAATCGGTTCTGGGATGCCTTGGACTCTTTGGGGAGGAGTAATTGATTTCCTTCAGAAGAAAGTTCAGGAGCTGTTTATTCTCTTTCATGCACTTTTAGTATATTAATAACTTAGCAATTAGCACTTGTGAGGAAGCCGGACTAGCATGAAAGTCAGATCACTCAGCGAGAGCCGTTAATTGATATTTTTCAAGCCATGTCAGTTAAAGTGGGATTTTGCTTCGATATCATAGCTAATGATACAGCCAAACATTTCAAAGCTGCTTAAATCGGGGCATTGATGCAGGAGTTGTAGCACAGTAATCCCTGTACGCCAGTTTTGCAATGTAATATATCACTACTTAGCATCATTAGTCATTCTAACAACAACACATATGAGCTGGATTAATAAAGCAAGAGCAAAACCTTAAATTCTAGCAAACTATTCATAGCACACCAAGGGAAACCTTGATTGGCATTTTTTTTTTTTGGTAAACATAAACCCTCAACCCCAACTTATCATTATATTTTTTCCTGTAAATGCCTAATTTACCTTAGCAGGTTACCCATCAGGAGGAGATAGGGGAAAACCAATTGCACACAAACAGTAAATAGACCAATGGCACCTGATGCATATTTGCATCCAGGACAAGCTTTTAAGTTTTGTAAAGAGTAGGAAACAGTTAAAACAATTTTTTTTGGTCCAATAACTAGCTTACTGTGATCCAGTTTAAGAGAAATCGATTCTGGAGTACTATAGCCAATGTGAGATATCAGAGAACTGAAAATAAACCGATTTTTATTTCAATTATACAGTGCTGAACAATATTAATTTGATAGGGTGTTGAGTTTCGTTGGCAAATAAATGTTCATTTCTGTGCTGCATTGGGAGGCTCATTTACACTTCCTTAATGTAGTGCACACCAGTGCACGTCCCAAATTCACATCTCACGCCACATAAATGTCTGATCAAGTGGGCTTTTCAGTTCAAATCACAGTTCAAGGCTTGGTATGTGGTTTTGGAATTAGGTCTTTCTTAAATTTGACTTGGTGCAAAGCCAAACATCATGCATTACATATCAATGGCAGATCTGATAGCCAATCTGGATGATGGCAGTCAATGGATGATTACCAATGGCTGTGGCGATTGGCTGAGCTGTATGCAGTACCAGGTTGCTGGGTTTCCCCAAGCAATGAGCAATTTGTGTCTCTCAGGTCAATTTAACTAACATCAATAATCTTTTTGGCTATCTGTAATAATGACATTCTTTCCATTGGTAGCCATGTAAGTGGCATTCTTTCCACCATCCACCGCACTAACGTAGTGGTAACTGTGGATATATAAATGATTGTAGGTGTTCCCTGAGGACCTGAAAGTGATTTCAAGGGTTACCCCATAATTAAAAGGTTTAGAAAGTCTGTCCTATAGCATAGAGTCCTAAGCACCATACGCTCTGCTTATCAAGGTGCCATGCCTGTAAATGATGGGGTCGATTCGGCTACCAAATCAGCTTGAACGTTGGTGTCAATTTGGACGAATTGTCAGAGAATCAAACAAAGGCATATCCAACCAACACTAATCTAAAACCAAAAACAAATATTTGTTCTTTCTCTGGCTATAGGTAGCTCTCAAATGATGAATTTCTTCAATGGGATGGGAGGAAATGTCATCTGCATTTTAATGTTTTTCTCCCGCTATACAACCCTTATTAATAAATTCAGCATTTAGCTGTTATAAACTTTTGGATCTTGATCCAAGGTGTATATTTACCATCCCTTTATTATCCGCATGCACTTCTACTTGTAATTCCTGATGACACCTCACGAATCTTCATCCGTTTCAAAAGAAAACACGACCTCCATGTTAAAGCGGCCACCTAGCATCCTCGAAGCGTGACCTTTCCCGCATTGCTTTTTGTCATTTGTTAAGTGGAGAGACGGCTCCCTAGGCAGATCACAGCAGCGATCTATAAATCTGCATCACATATATATTTTATATCTGAGGCTGTTCTGTCTGAGAGGCGAATCCCTGGTGTGTCTGATTGGAACGCGGATGGAATGAAGGCTCAGAGATGAGCAGAATATGGTAGAAACTCTTATGACTTAATTATATGTGACGTCCTGTGGTTAATAGTAATTACTAATTAATACATTTAATCAGATCAAAGAACTAATCACAAAAAAAAAATATGGCATAGACAGTAAGAGGCTGTGCTGGGATCAGCCCATGAAATATAATTCATTTTATCAGCTGGTTTCTAACCTGATGGAGTGAATAAACACAATAAACAAGCACTGGGAATCGTAGACATTTCTTGGCAATACATAGATCTCACACACTGTTTTTTCTATGTTCTATCTCAGCACTGCTGATCTCATATAGTCTTTTTGCATCTTATTTCTGTTTATTTGCCTTCCGTTGTAAGCTGATTGATGGCTGATTGATGGCTGATTGACACTTTTCCAAGTAGGTTACCCAATGGTGACAACAGTAGCCTGTAAGTACCTATACTTATCCCTATAGAAGCTCAAAATGGGAAAAAAGAAGGGCACTAAGGACTATTTAGGCTTTGTTGCATGCACACCCACTGACAAGTAACATACTGAGAGGAGAAGACAAATGGGAGATATCATAATTTTACTGCTCATTTATTCTCCAATCACAGAGGGATCAGAATCATAACATTACCTGCTTTTACCTTTAATAGCCAAAAAAAAATTCCTTTCTGAAGCTCCTTGTGTTCTATTTTTATTTTATTCCTAGGAATTGACTTCTGACTACGTTTCAGAAACTGCCACCCATGTCCAATGAGAGAAACCTTACTGGGCATCTTGTTTAAACAGATTTATGGTTATCTAGAGTACAACAAAAATGTCCTAGATGTTTCTACATAGCCCTACAGCAGTCTCCATGAGCTTGCTATTATGAGTTAATTCTTGCCTTTCTAAATCATGGGGCTCCAACAAATACCTATTGGTCCATAACTATGATGAGCTGACTTACTGGCTGAAAGGAATGTTAGGAGGCAAGCAGGGGTGGGCAAATTTTAGCAGGAATTGCAATGATATTTGATGATGAAACGTTCTGTGCCTTGACCATTGTGGGATGGCCTATATGGGGGTAAAAGTTGACAATTCTCAATGCCATCATTTATACCTACAGAAAGTATATGTATGGCTACTATGTCCTGCTTTCCACTCCTTCAAGTAGATGTCCTACACTTTATTTGGGCCTATAAAATACAAGAATTATCATAAAACAATTGTGTACATTAAAGAGTGTTCTTTCCCTTCCTACTGTTCTTCCTATGCATATCTTTACCCATAGATAAAATCAAAGCTAATGTCTAGTTAATGCTAATCTGCACAAAGCCCCTTTTGCTTATTTAAAACTGTGGTCAAATGGCAAACCACATGTTAAGTCTTTTGTTTTCACCTGTCCACTGGTGGGGTGCTTACAGGGTTCATAAAACTTTCAACGGCAGTGTCAAGGGGGCAAAATGACTGATCAGGGAGCCCAGATTTTTTTGGCATATCATCAGTCTCCAGTGCCTTAAAGGGTAATATGTCTGGTCTGGTAAGTAAAAAATGCTTTTAGAGTTAAGAAAATATTATGAAGAAATTCGACCAGGTGGGTTTTAAAGCTATAGGTGGTGGAGGGTGTTTTTTTTTTTCCTTGGAGGCGGTCTTTATCATACCTCTTTTGAGAGATCCAAATACTCCTATGTTCATATCATACAGATTGTTACAGATTATTCGTAAAGATTTTATAAATTTTTTAAGCGTTGTAAAGATTAGATCATTTTTAGATAAATGTGCATAGCTATGGGAAAGTGGGATGTAATGGTTTGGGGGTTGGGTGGTATTTATCATTGCGAATGGAAAAAAAATGAAACTTAAATTGAAAAATTAAAATGGAAGGAAAGAAGAAAAAAAATAGTCAAAAACTACCTTCAGGTCATAGTCTTGCTAATAACTCATTTCGTACATTTTCACAGAGCAAATACCCATTTTAAGCCTATTGAACTCTCTTGGCACATGTATTCAAGGAACATGGGAAATTCCAAGGTATAAATATATACATCTAATAGAAGCAAAAAGCACAAAGAACAATCTCTGACACAAATCTTATCCTTATGTGAGCATTGCTTTTCATTTTCATGAAAGAATTTGTAGAATTACACCAAAATGAAGACAATGATTCCCAGCCTCAATTTTCAACCTTCTCATTATTAATATATAGCTCTGAAACATTAGCCCGTAATATCCCTGCACTTCCAATGTATGGTTTTAATAATGCATGTACATACTCCAAGAGATAAAAGATCTGGAGTTTTCTTACTGTTATAGAAAATGTGACTAAATCCACTTTTATTGCTAGTTAAACATATATATTTAACCTTCTGATATTGCAATGATCCATAAGGAGACAATCAAAAATGGGGGTCATTAGCTGTCGCTCACTGGTTTTGTTACCATTCTTTAGCCTCCTGTGTGCACAAGCCCCCTTCCCCATTTGGGTTCTCTCCCCACACCATGTAAATTTTGGGCACACCCCTTTTAATATTGTCTCCAACCATTTATTCAAGGTGGGCTGGGTGCAGAAGAGGGGAGGGACACATACAGGAGGCAGTCATAGAAACAATGCAACCCAAACTGGTGGCTACTAACTGTTGGAAAACATTGTTCATAAACATTTATATTGTCATTTGTTGGAATACAATATCATAACAAGAACACACATTCAAATCTATATCTGTTAGTACTATTACTACAAAATACTTGAAGGATAACATTGCACAGAAGGGTCTAACTATAGGTAGGTTAGATGGGATATGGTACCTGAATGCTAGACAAAGGCGAAACGCGTTCAAATATGAGTCGTTACCGTTGCACAATATTTTTTTACATATTTAGGGATACCTTTGTCTAGCATTCAAGTTCCATATTCCATCTAACCTATCTCTGATGGACCTATCAACTTGATGTACTCATTATATTACCTAACCTAATGTGTTTTATTTGATGTTTATTATAATTCACTTAATATACTTTGGTTTTCTTAAAAGACCCCAGCTTTCACTCTTTTTGTTTATGTGCCATTACCCATTTACCACAAAATATGAAGCCCGTTATCTAGGGTAATTATGTCAATGTATTTAGTCCTATCTTTAAATAAAATCCATGGAGCCCATATTTCTGTAAACAAAGAAATTGTATCACAGAATCATGATAGCTTCCCTCCAATCAGGGTTATTTTAAATCCCTTTTTTCTCCCCTGCCTTCTGCTTTAGCCAGCTGTAAATAAACTGTGGTCAGGTTGCTGTTTACCTGACAGCTTTGAGTTCAGAAGTGATTAGAATTTGCAAAATCATTGACAGATTTTTTTTCCCCAGAAAAGGCTAAAGTGTCTAGGACAGCAGTCACCAACCAGTGGTCCACAAGAAAACTTTGGTGGTCCGCGGCTTTGGCCAGTGCACCCCTGAGCGGGGTCAGGAGAAGGACCCCGCTAGAGAGACGCCCCACCCAGAGTAGAACACAACCCGCCCACTCTCTCTTTGCAGGCTCAGATCTGCGATGGGAGAGTGGGCGGGGTTATTGCATAATGACGTCACTCTGGGGGAGTGACACCCGGCTCTGTGCGCATGCGCGATCGGGAGCAGGTGATTTTAGTGGTCCGCGGGACCGAAAAGGTTTGCGACCACTGGTCTAGGAAATACAGTACAGGGAGTGGCATGCTGTAAATCCTAGAGTGAACAGATGATGCATCCAATAAGGTCACTTTTATTAAAGAGTGAAAAGTCACTAGCTGGTGTTATTGAACAACTCTGGCTTCAATATTTTCTTCTGCCAGTTGAGGTCCATGGCCTTCCAGGTTAAAATTCCCAAAACCATTTAACCAAGATGACTAAAGACAACCTATGACTACAGATTGCCATGGGCCCACCCCTGAAGAAATGTCATCTAAAATGAGTAAAGAATGGCTTTGAAATGATCACTTTGGCTAAATTCAGATCGAGTAACAATGAGGTGCAATTACTGCCTCTTTATTATTATTAATATTGTTATTATTATTAATAATATTAATAATAAACAGAATTTATACAGTGCCAACATATTTTGCAGCACTGTATTTTAGGTAGGGGTTGCAAATGACAGACAGATACACACAGTGACACAGGAGAGGAAAGGACCCTGCCTCGAAGAGCTAACAATCTAAGAGGTGGGCAAAGCAGCACACCATGCTTTGTGGGGGATATGGAATGGTGGGAAGAAGGTAGGGTTTTTAGAAACAAAAGAAAACGGGTAGGCAAGATTAAGTTTTGAGTGATCTTTTAAATGAGCAGAAAGTCGGAGCAAGCCGAATAGGATACCAGAGAGGCGGATATTACAGCAGTCCAGACGAGAGATGCCAATATGCCGATAAACTTCATCCTCAGTTGAGTTGCTATGTAATGTGTGTCACCCAGAGTCACTTACAGGGAATGAATGATAAGTAGTAAGCAGTTCGGTACCCCCCAAAATGTCAAACGTTGAAGTTCTGGTTCACTAAAAACCAGTGTAGTGGTGAGGAGGGGAGGCTGAACAGCAAGTAAAATGCCAACTGCCAGAAGCCTCTTGGGAAAACTTGTCCCCCCCACCTCCCCAAATTTGGCATTTATCACCACTTTGTGAATCACTGGAGACTCCCCCCAAGATCTAAATATGACTTCATCCCTGGACCTTTTCAAAAGATAAGCAAACAAAATAAAATACAGCCCTCAGGGGTGGGGTCATTTTTGGGAAATCTAAATCATTGGTGGTTAGGAAGAAGGAGCCTGAAGTTGAGTTTTAATTCCATAGTACGAGTTACTTGTCCCAACTAATCGCAACTCTAGAGAAGTTCAGACAACATACTGCCAATCTGTTCCCCTTACAGCTGTCATTGACACTGTAATATGGATGCTGCAGTTTTCAGAAAACTTCACATCTGCTCCTCATGCCCCATTCCTATTCCTACCCTATAAATCTCCCACTGTAAAAGAGCAGTAAGTGATTGCTACTGTACATTTTTTAAAGCTTTTCATAAATCATTACACACCTAACACAGAAAACAAATCACAAGGGGATTTAATTTGAATGAAATATAACTACCATGCTCAAAAGACATACGGCTTCATCCATCAAACCCAGCTAAATGTGAGCGATACAGCGAAGACACCACACAAAGTTATTAAGTTATTAAGCTGAGATTCCAGAAAAGCAGCACAAGGCTCAGAAGAACATTTAAAACATGATGTCCCAATTGCTGGGATATAATAGGAATGTGAGGACTAAGAGAAAGCTGTCTGGCATTTGACAAATGCTATATATGCTTTCTTCTTTTAAATAATGGTGGTCATGGATTGAATGGGCCCTGAGTAAATATACAGCTCTGCTATTCTGCCAGCTGGGGGTCTGGAGAAGGTGGGGCCCTAGGAATTGCCCAGTTTAGCCTATTATAAATCCTGCTGGTTTTTAAAACCCAATAGTAAGCGATTTTTATGAAATATACTTTTGTATGGTAATTGTGGTGTTTATGCAATGACCTGGATGTAGTATTTGCTCAATGAAGATGAGATGTAAAATTGAACTGCAAAAACTGTGTATCATGAATAACTGGAGTTTTAAAAATGTAAATTAAATTTTTCATCTTTTTGTCCTCTTTTGCCAAACTCCACTTTGCATATAACTTCTATGTATTAGATATATATACACGGCCTTGTTCAAAACAGGTCTCCTGATGGTGACAACAGTGCACTGTGCTTGTCAGTGAAGTAGGATCAGGAGTTGCAGAAGTCTCAATCCAAACCTACCTCCTTACTCCAGGGGGTCTGTATGGGCTCTTCTCATGACCTTCTTTTTCTACCGTTTCTGTTCTTGACTCTGAAGTAAAGAATATGAAGACTTCTGATGTAAAGAACACTAATGTAAAGGGGTTCTCCTGATTTGAAAGTGCTTGTACTAACTTGAGCCCATAGACTTTTAGCTGCACAACTAAAATGCAAGGTGGGAGTAGGGATGAGCGAGAAGGCCTCTGGCATTCTCGTGAAAATTTCCTTGAACTTCCAATGGGTCCGCAAAATTTCAGTGAACTGATTTCGCAAAACCATCGGAAGATCGAGGAAATCACTACGATCCCCAGCACTGGAGGTTAACCTCTAGTGCCGGGGATCGCAGTGGAACTGCAGATGAACTCTTAATGGAGTTTCTCCATTGGGAGTTCATCTGCAGTTCAGTTCCCACGGTCACCGGGCTGATAAGTACCGCATTGAAAGTTGCCTGCACTTACTGCATTGAGAGTTCACCTGCACTCACTGCATTGAGAGTTCGCCTGCAGTCACAGCTGATTGGAGGCTCTTGCGTGCCTCCTCCAATCAGCTGTGACCACAAAGTTCCCGCGGTCACCAGGCTGTATTTAACAGCTCGCAGTTCTACTGCGATCCCCGGGCACTAGATGTTAATTAACCTCTAGTGCCCGGGGATCGCAGTGGATTCCCAGGGCTGCAATCATTCTTATTCTCGCTTACAATTTCTGTTAGCGAGAACGGCTAAATTTTAAAAACTCGCTCGCTCATCCCAAGGTGGGAGGAGGTCTGGTCAAAATTCCATAGTTGCTCCATAGGTGTCCAGCTCTTAAAAGGGGACACTGGACTGTTTGGCTGTTGGAAGGTCACCAGGTTGCAGCCCTCAGACTGGGGGTTTTCATCAGGGGTGAAAAAGGAACAGATGGCCTTGGTGTAGGAACAGCCAGTGAACAGGTACAAGGTTGGTCTGGTAACAGCAGAAGATGTAGAGACCCTCTGGTCAGGACCAATATGATCCTGGGTTGAGGCAGGCAGCAGGCAATACTTGTAATTAAGATAGCACAAAGTTGGGGCAATAATTGTTGTCAGAACAGTACAAGCTCAGAGCAACAGTGCAACAGAGAGAAAAGTCAGGGTCATGCTGGGGTCGGTATCTGAGAAGTGAAATTGGCAGAATATTACTGAGTATGTGACAGGTACCAAGATGAAGATCCAGCAGCCTAAGCCTAGAACTAAAACATTATGAATGAAAGAAGTACGGAGGGCTTTGCAGCAGGAAATTTTGTGTATTCAACTAATTTACAAACAATCCATAACAGAAACAGTGAATAAATACATATAAAGTGAGGAAAAATGCATACAAGATTTTTTCGGGTAAATTTAGCACTGTATAAATACTGCTACTAAATTATTTATTATAATGACTCTGATGAGATATGTCCAAAATATGGTAAGCAATCACAAAACGGCTTTTTAATTCTTGATGCATTTCGCCTTGGTTGGCTTCTTCAGGGGTAATGACGATATGCGATACAGACTAAATCATAAGATAATAAATTAGTACTAGTCAACATATTAACTAATATATTCATTACAGAATCATTTTGCCTAGTGTCTATCAAAAAGAAAAATATGCAGTGGAGAAGGTTTTGAAGTGTATATGTATTGGAGATAGAATTTGATAAACATGTGATTATAAGATAAATATTATGCATGAATTCACATATTTCCTATATTTTTCAATATCGTCCAGATATGTGAGTTATTTCATACTATTTCATACATACAAATTCTATCTCCAATACAATGGGTCTGATTAATAAATGCTCTCTAAAGCTGGACAGGATACACTTTTATGAGTGAACTTGGGTGATCCAGAAAACCTGGAATGGATTTATTAAAGTAATTTGCTATTTGTTAGCAAATGTTTTTAATCCTAAACCAGATCCATTGCAGATTTATTGGATCACCCAGGTTCACTGATAAAAGTGTATCTTCTCCAGTCTTGCAGAGCTTTAATAAATCAGGCCCATTGCATCTATCTACTATTGCTGTTAAGGATTATTTGTAAATTAGTTGAATATACAAAATGTGCTTGCTGCAAAACCATACTTCGTTCTTTTGTTAATAATTTTCCATTTTGTTTTAGGGCTGGGAGACTAGATATTGTGATTTATGTAATGGTGGAAATGAATGACCAACCTTCTTACTAAATGATTGCACCTAGAGAAGGTAAAATAACGACAGGATCTTGGCAAGGAACTAATCTGCTCAATGGCTGCAAGACATATTCTCTAATCTCCTCCAGCTGCTTAAAGTGCCGGGGATGCCGAGATGGACAAAGTAGGTGCATATGTCTAAAGGGAGGCTGGGGGTGCTGCAGTCTGAGGAGCTGCAAGTGGGGTGGTAACAGGGTAATATATATATATAAAAAGGTCCGTGCCTGTCAGAATTTGTCATTTGTACAAGACTAAAATCTAGAAACTAGAAATGCTGTTAGGAACTGTCTAAATAAATGTTTTTAAAAATTATTTAAAAATGTCAATAATAATAAACATGATTATAACTGGTATTACTAACACATCCTCCAATGGAGTTATACAAGGCTTCCTTTTTGTTTGCAAAGCTGTTTTGAAAGAAAATTGATTAAGTATACAATAAAGCTCATTTGTTTTTATTCCTTAATCTGTTGATGTATACAGTTGTGTTTTATTGTATTATTGCTAGTTTTATCTGGCCTGCCTTTATTGAGCCTTTTAATAGAGCCTCATAGAATGACAAGGAAAAAAAAAACATGTGAAATGCATAGGGATATATAGGGTGCATTTTTAATCAGCACAATGAAACGTATTTACTAAAAGCAAATGCATTAGAGCAAGGAGAAATTGCTCTAAAAATAGTTGACAAGGTTCCCCTTGTTGCAGGAGGCTGTAGACCTTGGAACATCTATAGGATGCAGAGCACATTGTGTATTGTGTTATTAATGCAAAATGTTATCAACCATTGTTGTTGTTACGGCATTAAGGGTAAAGGCAGCCCATTGTATGAAATAAATGTGTAAGTTTGCATGGCAACACACCTGAATGTATTGGAATATTTCATGAACAGCAATGCCAGTAGTGTAGTCGCATCTTGGCATGATGAATGTCCATGGATTTTGTGTTACTGTGCTTTCTTGTGTGTTATTGCATTGCATAGGTCTGCATGGGCTCTTTGGTGAGAAACCCAAAAGTTTATGTTTTTAAACATTTGAATACAGGGTATGGGTAAATCCCCTGTGCCTTAGAACCCATGATTCTAAGAGAAGCAATGGGGCCTGGTATGGTACAGAAAGGGATGGGAGTGTTGTTTCTGACCACACATGCTGCCTGTATAAGGGTTTAATAAAAACCTAAGGGGAACCTCATTTTCCCCCTACTACTCCACATACAACTTTTAAACATACCTAGAGAATGTTATTTGGAGGTGTTTTTTAATGAAATTTCTAATGGTGCCAATAATAAAACAAGCCTCAGTGGAAATGGCTACTTATAAGCCACAACCGGAGTACTGGTGATTGGGTGACAATGGTGTAAATATCTAGTAGTAGTCACATTCATCTGGATTTTGTAATGTTGAAGATGTTTCGCAGCCTTCCAAGCTTCTTCTTTAGTTCTTCAGATTAGACTCTGGTAACTCCACATACTAAAAGTGAAGGAAAAATGATGCAGATGTCAAAGTTAATGACAAATTGCATGTTAAGTTATTATTTTAACTAGGGAAGGAGTAAACCCTTGTTAAGTTATTTCTGTGCTGTCCTACTGGGAACTCCACTTCCACTATTGGAGATGCAACAGGAACTTTACATGGACAATCATAATAAAGCTGCCACCACAATGGTGGTTTCTAGATCTCCCCATGGATCATTGAACTTAGAGGCATTTGCTTAAAATGCTTTTTGAGCAGGGACAAGGCTTGAAATCCTATGCATTTGACTAACTTGTGTGCATTGACCCAGAAGCAGGAATGCTTTTGTAAGGTTAGATACAGCTTGGTGGGTGGTACAACTGGTGGGCTACTGCGATGGACAGCAAATGTGTGTGTGTGTTGAGGGGGGGCAGTGTCCAGTCTGCCACCAGCAACATAACAACATGGACACCATAAGCAGGATAACAACATGAACACTAACAATAAGTTTCCAAGCAGTGTCTGTTAGGAAATGCTCTTTTGTCTGGTGACTCCGTGCTGTGCACCATTGCAGTAATAAACACTGTTTGTTCTGTCCAGCAATGTAGCCAGGAAAACTAAGAGAGCAGCAGCCACTGCTTCCCTTTAGTTGTGCAACCTGATGTATTTTCGGCATCCCCAGCATCCATTGTTGGGCTGCGCACAGCTGAATGGGATTCTAGAGGCCAATCAGCTCCTAACTCGGTCCTGCGTTGCTATTGTCTGGTGGGATTTTTAAGCCTCCCTGCTCCCAATCACCAGTGCCTAGTATAGCATCTGCTGGGCTTACCTGTGCTAGTGATTTTGAGTGTTCCTCCATTACTGACCTGTGCCTGTTCCTGATGATCCGTTGAACTCAGCCTGGGCCGACCTTTGCCTATGACCCCAAATCTGCTTGTGCCGTTCCCTTTGTACATCGCTTGGTGGACTATTTCCTGTGTTTTGATTTCGGCTTGTTTCTGGATTTCCTGATAATTCTTTACTCTGTATTTTTGAGCTTCTGGTCAGCTGCTGACCAATTCCCAGACGCCATCCCTTGCACACTAAGTCCTGGGGGCAAGCGAGTGCTGGGAGACGCAACCAGGCTCCCGAGGCTGAGCAGGGGCTGCTATAGGTGAAGACTGCGGCGATAGATTGGGGGACTGGTATCTGGAGACTATTGGTACTGACCAGGCCTTACAGTGTCATCATCTTTCTGAGACACCATGGCAAGCACAATCTTTAAATATGGCCCTTTAAGTGGCTTTATTGAACCTTACATGGTGGTGTAGGCACCCTAAACATTTCAGTACAACTACAGCAATTTTGTTGCTAAACAAACAGGCAGAACATGCAAGCTCAATAAAAACATCTATCAGTATAGGTAATAAACTGTATTGCATATTTTTATAGAGGGGTTTATAACATTTAAATAACAATAGACCTGCGCTTTATGATGCACCACTGCTCTAACCCACCATGACCAGTCATGTCCAACCTTTTCCCAGGGATCTCATCCCTGTGTGCCTTAACCATTTCTGTCCTCAATCCCTTGGATCATTTACAGGAGTTGTATGTTATTCCATATATAGCTGATGACTTTATCTGTACTTCATGCATATTAACACAAGCTATTCAAACATGGTGGATAACCAACTGCAGAAAGCACTTGAAACCAGTGGATTTTCTGTCCTCAAACCATAAATGCCTAAAAATATCTAATCCTTACTTAAGGGCTTCCGCACAAAAGAGTGTGTATTTAAATCACTATGTTGCGTCATTTTCCTCTTCATCCGCATTATCTCTACAGAGAGGATGAGATCCCGTATCCGTGCTGCCTCAAGCAGCATCATTGTCTATGCAGTGCTCATACATTGAGAATAAAAGGATTATGGCCATATGAGAGGCTTAACAAGCTTTAATCCTCCTGTGATACATGGAATGGCACCAAATAAGAACGACATGATAAGAAACTACATACATTATGCTAGTTGCTCACCATGGGTGCACACTGCATTGCACAATTGTTTAAGGGACGCTCAGGCCCTTTTGGGGTAGCGCAGTTCCTGGGAGCAATCCATTCCCTCCAGGGCATTGCATCAATGTTCGTGCTTCCTGTGTCCAACCTCAACTTTATATCCAAAGTCATGCAATGTTTAAATACCTAAAATCTAAAAGAAATATATATAAATATTGCAGCTTACCAGTTCTTAGATATGATGGTGCCATTTGTGTTTCTTTTTTTCTCCTACTTGTCAACTGATAATTCAGTAAATTCAACTTCCTATCCTATGGTGACACTCCTCTACTAACCATTTAAGGAGGGAGCCATGGTTGTTCTCCAGACCAGAAAACAAAACATCTTTCTCTGTTCATAGATGCTGGGGGGACCGTAAGTTTAAAAAAGGCAGATAACATTGTTTGTGTTTTCAGTTTATCACATAGGAATTGACAAGGATTTAGCAATTTAGGTAGAAGCAGATATTTGTTTTGATTTGCTTAAAATGCAAATGAAAATACAGCTACCACATCCACCTTCTAAAGACCAATCATCTGAAATATATTCATTTTCTCTTGGGTTTAGATATCCTGTAATTAATTCTGATGTGCTTAACCTCCCTGGCGGAATTTCCGACTGCGGCTCCGGGTGGATTGTCCATACCAAAGGATGTAACCGCGAGCCACACTCAGGGTGGAATTTCCAGGGAGGTGAAAACTCCTACGTTGTTCCCACGTTCCAGCGACGTCCACCAGCATTGCCAGCGGCGTCCTTCAGCGATGTCTGGCTTCTTCTTTCCCTGTGCAAGCTGGCCATGCCCAGCTCGCATCTGCATCCCTAGCATGTAAATGTTGGAGACGCGAGGTCAAGGGAAGCAGATGCCAGCCTGGCATCTGCTCGCGAGTGCGTGAAAGGCTGGACGGCTAGACCGTTATGCAGGTAGGTAGGTGGGACCGGGCAGGACATTTAAAATAATGAGGATTTTTTGATGCAAAGCTTTTGCATTTAAAAATCCTAATTATTCATACCACCAGGGGGGTTAGGGGTTGAAACACTTGGCCTGCTTCATTAAAGCTCTCCAAGGCTGGAAAACATATAGTTTCATCAGTTATCACTGGAATAAGAAAAAAGAATGCTGGAAGACCCAAGTACTCGAAGGCTTAAGGGTCAAGGTAAGCTTAAAGATCACAGGTGGCACAAGGGTCACTGGAGAAACAGGAAATGAAGGAAGAATGGAGCCACAAGGGTCAAAGAAGGTAAAACGTCACTGAAGGTACAAGAAGACTTCTAGAAAACCCAACATAACTGAAGTACAAAAAAGACTTCAGTAGCAAGGGGTTTCGCCCAAGTGTAGCTCAAATGAAAGTCATAAGTACCTGGGCCAGTCAGGAGAGCTGTCACCTGATTCTTCTGAGCTGGTCGTGGTGACAAGAATCTGGGTTCTGGATTCTCTGGCAGTGACACCTGCCATGTCCCAATAAACAGCAGCAGAATCTTTTTTTAATGCATTATTATGAAACAATCCTTCAGTTCCAGTCCAATGAGTTTAAGATGTTCTCAGTCTCTTCACCAATCAGAATAAACATTTTTACAGTATCAGATATTTTAACTCTGTAACATGGCACAGGGTAAGAGGCTGCAGCAGGAGCTGATTCATGTCATAGATATCAATTACTATTATTATTACTATTAATGTATATAGGGACACTCATGGTCACACAATTCTTTAATGTTCCTCTAAAATTTTAGGACTGTTCCTTGTTTTTGGAGTATCAAAACAGAAAATGTTTATTCTTACTATCAGTCAATGATCACTTATCTTTAACTAAAAAAAAAAATATATATATATATATATATATATATATATGTGTGTCTAGTAGAAATCCGTCATTAAATGTTTTATGTTGAACTACATGAATAATTAAAGCCGTTTGGTAAATAAATGGGAATTTGCGATATTTTAAGTCCTATCTTCACTCTAACAAGGTCCCAATATTCCTTCATCTTATGCAAATCATTCTGTTGCTTCCAGGCCCGTCACCTGATCTGTAGTCACAGCAGCTGTAATTTTCAATTAGTGGAGCCCTAAGATGATCCTGCAATACTCCGGGGACCTTGTTCCTGTATATAATCAGAAAAGTACACGGTGAAAATAGGAAGAGGAAAGACGCTTAAAAATGATTTTTACCCTGGAGCCCTCCTGAACATCCTTCATGCAAAACTGCCACCCTTAAAATGTCTTATTTTAGTACTAAAAGCCTAAAATCTATTTAAATCTATCTATCTATCTATCTATCTATCTATCTATCTATCTATCTATCTATCTATCATTCCTGCTTTCTCCTTTTTTTGTTTGCTGCTCCAATTACAAATAACCAGCTGGTGTTTTGTCTTCCTTGCATTTTTTTAAATAAATAATTTCCATTTTTATCATATACCATTGCCATCATTACTGGGTATTTGTATTTCTCTGTGCTATACATGCAGATCAGGTTGGTGGAATGGGTCAGAGTACTGCTCCTAAAGACATCACAGCACCGTACCGTTCTCTGTTAAGAGCCCATAGCCCTGATGTTCTTGGAAGTAGTTATACAAATATCAGCGTTTTGATGGAAATGTTAGCCAAGCGTTTCTCAACCTTTAACTGGGGAACCTTTGAAATAACTTTCAGGTCTTCAGGTAAACCTTGCTATATCCGAAGCTCACAGTACATTAGCCTGGTGGTCAATGGGAAGAATCCCTCTTACATTGCTGGCCATTGGGAAGAATTTAACCCTTGGCCAACTTGGTGCCACCTAAACTGATCCAAGAGTCAGAAATTACTTATTGCCCATGGAATCCTCGCAACCCGAAGGAACTCTAGGGTTCATCAGAAACACTGAGATATTCTATCCATCCTATCACATTAATGAAGGAGGAGGGAAGAACCAGGCAAGACACAAATGAGCAGATTGAACTTCAAATTTCAAGTAAGGCTAGTTTAGATCAGCAAAAGAAGAGTGCAGATGATACAGGTGGAGTTCATAAATCCTATGGTCACATAGGACCTGATTTATTAAGCTCTCTAAGTTTAAAGAATATACATCCCAAGATTGAATACAATTGATAAGTAATAGCAAATGATTTTAAGAAAATCCATTTTAGGTTTGCTGGATCACTCAGGTTTACATATGATAGTCTATTTTCTCCAGTCTTGGAGAGCTTTGTTAAATTAGGCCCATTGTATAAAAAAATTAAATGGGGTCTATTTATAAAGCAGTGAACTTGACACTTCCTGAAATACTTCTGGGAGTTTGTTCAGACACAATGGAACCATCTTTGGCATGCAGCTTACTGATGTCTAGTTGTATATATGTTTGAGATCTCTCTGTTTGTAATTAGGGACAGTTATTTGCAATTTCCTATTGAATGAATGGTTGATGTTTTCAACAACGTGGATAATTAAGTAAAAAAAAAAAATCCATTACAACATCCATGACAATGAATTACTAGAATTTTTTTCTTTCCATATTATTTTTTTTTGGGAAATAACTTATTCGTACCACATCATTCCAACTGGGGTTTTCATGACTTCAAATTATGAACAACAGTTTTTATATTTCAACACTTTCACAATAAGTTTATAAACAGTGCATTGTATAAGAAATCCTTTTGTTTTGTGTGTTTTTCTTTGGCCTATTTGTTATATTAGTGTTTTATATAAATGATTTTTTTTCCTTGTTTCGGTTTAATTTATGTTTGGTATATCTTTACCATTACAATCTGCATTTCTATTAATATAAAGGGACATTCATGTTCTTGAACCAGTGTTCAAATTTGTGTCCATTAAAACATTCTCTGGTGGAAAATAATCAAAGCTCATGTGTTTCAATGGCAGTAAGAGATTCTCCATCAGAGAATGGTTAATGAAAGTCGATTCACTGCTTTATAAATATACCCCTAAAAAATATTATACCATTTGTATTTATTTGTGTGTATTTTTTTCCTAATTCTGTCCACTCCAGAGTTCTCAGTATTTATTAAACCATTTGCACTGTTCTTTGTGCATATTGTAGTTCCCAACACAGCTTTGTAATATTCCACTTCAAAAAAAAAAGTTGAAACTCCAGTAACTTATTTTTATAAACTTTTTCTTTTGACTGTGTACTTTTTCTATCACTTGTTGAATTATGATATTTGTCATATACCTTGCTTTCATCATGGTTACCAGGTAACAAGTGAAGCACCGCTGTGAGAGTACGTAGTGACTGTCTATATACTGAGAAATCTTGAAACATATTAAAAAACAGAAATTACATTTTAGTACATTAGTAGCATGTAGATTTTGCACAAAGGTGAAGTTTGAATTACTGTATTGGGGCTGTTTATCCTTTCAGTAGAAGTAGATGAATTCATTAATATAAATTATTATAATTTGGTTAATTAGACAATAATGAATGTAGGTTCTTTCTAGCTGCACATTTAGAGCCAATTAAGGAGGAGATTAACATTATAAAACTGCCAAAGTCTTGTTCTATATATTGCATGGTTTTCCTTGTGTTTAGATTAAAAATAACCTAAATCAAAAACTATTACAAAGTATATATGTATATATATATATATATATATATATATATATATATACCAAATAAAACACCAAGGTGCTTTTTTTTACCCCACTATACAGGAAATGCTATGATTCATGAACAACCTAGGACACTAAGATGTCATTTAAAGTTGACATTTTGTCATTCATAACAATCCAAACAGTAATCAACATAATTATCTACAGAATCAATGTGAATAAATAAATCTGTTATTTTTAAAATGTTTATTAAAAAAAAAAAAAAAAATAAAATCACATGGACTTATTCTGTCAATTCCCCCCCCGCAAATAAAGTTTTTTGTATTCTTTAGTTTGTTATGATCGGCCATTTGTTCTTAACCTCCCTAGCAGTAATCCCAAGTGTGGCTAAAAAGCGGTAACCCTTAGCCACACATCCTCTTGGCGATGCGCAAAGTTGGGGATGCGAGGCCATAGGATGCAGATGTGGGGAGGGCATTCAACGTGTGTACGTGCAGGGGGCGTGCACTAGAGAGCTTGACCAGCTGGAAGTTTAAAATAGGTATTTTTAAATGTCAAATGTACCGCTTTGACATTTAAAAATACTAAAATAATCATACTGCCAGGGATTTTAAAGGATATTTTATGTATTAATGTTGACAACCAGTAGATGGTGTTGTGTCCTCATGTAAAGTGTGTCATAAACTCATGTCTCCGATGGGTAGAATTTGTTACACATGTTACATGGGGACACAGCAACACCTACTGGTGTGACCTGAGTATAGACCAAAATTCTTTTTCGAATGGCATTCTGAAGGCAAACAATCTCACATTATATTTGAATTTCAGTGTTCTTGAAAGAATGAAAGAATAAAGACTTCTATAACGATTTGTTCTTTGTCTGTGAACAATTATGGAGACATTTTTTAATTGTCTTATTTTTAAATGTTCCTGGGACAAAATGTGATGGAATTTAAAAATCATAAAGATGCATATTTTAGAACTCACCCAACTCTTATATAAAGTTTACATATTTTCACAATAAATTAAATTTGTAAATGTGGGAAACAATTTTTTATGTAGGATTTTTACATTTTTCTAGGAGAACATAGTGTGTAAAATTTAGATTGGATGAAATATTTATAAATAGACCCCATAGTTGTCACCTGAACAGGAGATAATGCATTGATGTGCAAAATGTGCATCAGGACTTAATCACAATGACTTGATGACCAAAAATGTTAGCCCATTCCCACTCTTACTGCTAAATATCAGATCCTCTGTGCTGCCAAAATAGAGAAGGAAATTCTGATGTATACATTATCCCAATTTGACCATAACCCAATTTGGCACATTTTTTTGCGGTGCATGATGTCTGTCTTTTAAAAGTCAACATGAAATGGAGTCTTTAAAAAAAAAGTAGGGGTTTTCAATGTTGCCCATAATGCTGCATGAAAATACCATTTCTATAGGCAATGCACATAATTGCAACCCTTAACAAATCAGCAGGTTTTTGTACCAGCATTTAAATGTGCAACCCTGAGAAAAGAGGCTTCTCATTAGGTAAATTTTTTAAGCATTTAAACGTGACCATTAGCAACATTCTCTGGTGGACAATTTTCCAGGTTCACGTGATTGAAGACAGTGATTTATTCTCTACCAAAAATGTTTAGTGAATATTAGATTTGCCTCTTTATAAATAGACCCCATTGTGTATGTCTACAGAAAAATGTGATATACTTGAGAAAATGGCAAATAAACGAATTTACACAATGTATATATTCTCAAAATTTAAATTACTAACATTCAGATATATCAAATGTAAAAAATAAGTACACCCTTACATTTGCCACTGCTTACCATCAATCTAAATTAGGAGCCAATAATAAGATCCTTCTTAAAAAGTATGCCGAGGAAACTAATATATTTAAGCCTAAGATATCACAGGTCTGGTGTTCCTATTGCTTTTGATGTGTAGGCTGTCATCAGGCCATCAAATGAGCTCCCTAAGGCCCTCAAAAAGATGTTCACCAGAGTATTGGAATTCAATCATTCTACTGTAGGGAAAATTATATACAAACTGTGTAGGTTTCAAATGCTAATATAATCAAGACTGGCTTCTTCAGAGCAAAAGCTGACTGTTTGATGATAAAATATTTTTTTAGAAGCCCAAAAACATTTTGTAGGACTGAAAGAGCTAAAGGTATCAAAAATAACAATCAGAAAACATTGCACCAAAATAAACTGCATGCAAGTAAAACACATTTGCTGTCCAAAAGCATGGACAAAAAATAGATCTTCTGGAACAATATGCTGTGGACATATAAAAAAGAGCTGTATGTTCATAGTAACAAATTTAGGAGAAGAAGCCAATACCAGCATTGAAGCACGATGATGGAAATGGTTTAATTTGAGGTTGCTTTGCTTTGCTGCTTCTGATTTGTGGATAGCTTGCTATCACTAACTCAAATATGAATTCTGCAAAATAATAAAGTGTGCTCGGAGAAAAATAAGGTCACATGTCTAAAAGTTAAAGTTTGACTTTTAACACAATAATGATTCAATCAACACTACTAAATCCACCCAAAAATAAAGGGATATGGACTGACAAAAGACATTGGGTACTTTATTAAAGAAAACGAAAGTTCTTCAATGATGCTTTATCTTTTCCAGTCTTGTAGAACTTTAAAAAACCTGGTCCATTGAAACTGATGTTTTCTGAATAAAGAAATGGTCAAACCTTTTACCAAGTCAATGACAGATACTGATGGGAAGTTATGCAGAATTCCTACAAGAAATATTTTTTCCTAAAGGAGGCAATAGAACAAGCCAGAGGTGAGAGATTAGGGGCAGAAATGGTGTCTGTGGATAACTGCTATTATTGCAGAAAGAAAAATATGCTTCCTAGCTGAGGATGCCAAGTCCAGTATTAAGCACTGGAGTCCAACTGCAGGTTCCATATGGATAGAACTCTGGTTATTTGGGGACACTCAGTCCATATATACTCCCACCATTGTACCAACTACACATCTACATCTCCAGCAGAGCACATAAACTTGAGGGTAATCTCTGTGAAGGGTGACTGGGCAACTTACTCTAATTAATATTTAAGCTGGCCTCTAGTTGGATAAAAAAAGTCCCTATTTAATAAAGCTCCCCCATCCCTTCCAATAAAACACTTCACAGACTCCTTTAATAACTGCTACCCCAGAGCTTTAAAATACCAGACCATCTTCTTCTTTACTTGAGTGCCTCTGCTATCCCCATTGTTTTTTCCTAAATTTACCAGGCCCTCTATATAGTACAGGTCCAATTTGCATTTAATAGTGTAGGCAGAATTTCTTATATCGTGCACCTGATACTGAAGTCTGCCTTATCTTGTAGCAGCTTCCATTTTTCTGTCACAATAGATTTTCTTTAATTCTGCATAAAAATATTCTGAGCAGATAATCAAGCCATTATATAGGAACATGTGAAACCTAACCCACAGCATTTTGTATTATACTTTGCACAGTATATCCTTTTCCGTCGGAAACAAATGACTTTACAGCCAATTATCAAACTTTACTGATGGCATAAAACATTGACCAGCGATGTGCTCTTGCCCCTGATGAAATCCGGATTTACTTTGAAAGACAACAAAAGTTGAAGAATAGAGAGAAAAAAAATGCCTTGAAGCTGGGAAGTATTGATCTAGATTGCTTTAAACCTGGAAGACTTAATTACACATTGAATTTACATTAGACTAACTAGCTGTGTATCCCTTCTCCTTCATTACTGCCATGACATCTAAATAGGTTTGCTTTAGGTCAAGTCACTGGATACACAGATTAATCCTAACAAACTGTACTTAAAGGAAAATTCTACTCTCATTGAAACCTTGATATAAGCTAAGCTACACAAGGAATTTTATAAGTATAGATATATCAAGTCACTAAACTTTCATACAAATTATTAAGTTACAATAACACTGCACGCTGTGGTGTAGCTGTGAAGCCAAAAACATTTTGATGACCCTCCTCTTACACATCCAGTACTGGGGTATCAACTTTCTTACCAAATGTAAGAAAGTTGGTCCCCTGACCTATTTGAATTCTCATTGGTTCTGGTAAGTTCGAGGAGCTATCACTTCTTTCAAATGAATCCCCCTGAGAACCCAGAGCCAAATCTACCACCCTAAAAGAACATCCACGCCAATCTCTTTTAAAGCACATCTTATCTCTTTCGACACATCATATGAGTGGTTTGAAATCCCAAACTTTTATATTCCCTGACAAATCTTTTTGTGAAACGTGTCGGAATTTTAGGACTTATCGATGGATTTCAACCTTATTTGACCTTATTTGTTGCATAGGTGGAATTATTTATGTCAATATATTGATGAACTGTATGTAAGAATTAGGATATATCTTGATAAGCTGTAAAAACATCACGATAAATAAATGTATTCACATATATTTATCTTTTTCTTAAAAACCAAAAAAAAAAAAAACATTTTGCAGCCATGTTGCATGTTGCTTTAGGTCTCCTGTTTTCATTGAAGCAACTTGCTGAAATACGTTAAAATCAGCCATTTTCTCTCCTAATTCTTCTAGAAAAGTCCTTTGTTAAGGTCTTCCCTTATCATGCACCTGTGTAATCATGGATGCTTCTGCATCAGACTACAAGTGTCCATGGATAGGTTTGCCTCACTATTGTCACCATCTCATTTTTGTAATATTGGGCAACAACGGTTTTCCTCTGTTTACTAATCATTCACTTGCATTGCCATTCTTATATGCATGCCTGGTGGAGATTGGTAAAGGCTGATCAATATACATTACAAAGCCATGTTGCACCATTGTCAACATCAAGTTGTGCATCAATAATGTGCATACATTGCTGAGTTATGAGCCTGCAATGGAAGTCGTATTGTGCACACAACATCAAAAAAGTTGGGATGCAAATTTTGTCAAGTGATAAGTCATAGTAGGCTAGTTGAAAAAAGACATAAGTCCATCAAGTTCAAGGTTGAATATACTAGCTTGATTTTAACTTGAGGGAACCACAGTTTTGCTATATGTAATCCAGAGAAGCATCGACAGAGGGGCATAAATATTCTTTTTTTTAAAAAAATAGTTAATGATGTTTCAGATTTGATGTTGTACCAATGGAATGTTCGTGAGATAGAGTTGAGTTATTTGGATAAAATGTATGGACTAGGTGGTTTGGGATTTTTTCATGGTTGAGCAGCCACCACCTGGTAGCCTTCACCTAGCATTGCAGTGCATTGTACAACTGCCCTAAGCAGAACTTCCTAAATAGACTGCTGGGAATTAGGCACGTGACTGATGAACAGGTTAGTCTTTCTGTTTATGCTCTGCTTTACTCTGGTAATTATTTGCAGTTAATGTGTGTGCTTATATTGACTATGAACTTGTTACCATCATTGTCAGTCATTGCTCCTGAACCTCTGGTACTTTGGAAGAAGGACTTTTAGGATCAGATTGTCTGGTTCTGAATTGACTATTAGTTGCGTGATTTCTATCAGCTTGCACCATCATCACTATTATCACATCCACCATAGCATGTAATCTGTCCTCTGTATTTTTTAGCTCTGCCCATACAGTGTGTGTCTACAAATATTGTGATGGCCTTTCTAGGTGAAGTTAATAATTCAGAACATTAATAACCCCCATTTTCTCCCTAAGTGGGGAAATGTATTTAAGTAAAGAAGGATTAGAACTCCTGTCAGGTTCCCATGCTTGGGCATTTCTTCTAACCTACTGACCTTTGCCTTGATCTGAATCTGGATAGATCAGATCAGAAAAGTTCGGGTTTATTGATCACTTACCTGGTCCCGCTGCGATCATCCAGCGTCGTGTTCCAGCGTCGTCCTCCAGCATCGATCTCCAGCGTAGGGTGCCTTCTCCGAGAAGAAGAAGCCGGCCGGCGGAGAAGAAGAAGCTCCTTCTCCGTCCGTAGCGTGTACGTGTCCCTCGGCGATGATGTCGGCGTGTGTGCGGGAAATTCAAATTGAAACTCATTCAAACACATTTTGTATTGGATTCAATACAAACTCCTGTATCCAATCCAATACAAAATAATTCAAAATTAATGCAAAGTATGTAATTGGTAAATTCAAACTCTCATTTTCTATTGGATTGAATACAAACTCCTGTATCCAATCCAATACAAAATAATACAAAATAAATACAAAGTATATAACTGGTAAATTCAAACGCTCATTTTGTATTGGATTGGATACAAAGTCCTGTATCCATTCCAATACAAAATAATAGAAAATATATTTATGTGGTTTTGTCTATAGGTATGTGACGTTGGACACTAGGGAGGTGTTTTAGAAAAATATATTACTATACAGTATACCGAATTATCGCATTTTCAGTATTTTTCATTTATTTATGTATTCTTGTTTAAGCTGATTTTTGTGTCTTTTATTTAATTTTATTAAAAGTAATTTTTTTTTTTTTTTACATGATTGTGTGTTTTAAACCTTTTTTATATTCATGATATCTACTAGACCCTTGTTCGGACCCTTGTTACAATTTAAAAAAAAAAAAATTTCATGAAAAACAGTGTACCGCTTTTGCAACAGAAATCTAGACATCAGTGTAACGCCCAGTTGGTTAATAATAATAATAATAATAATAATAATGTCACAACAACAGAAAATGAAGGCGATATCTCACAGACAGCAATAAAAACTTTAAAAAAGTTCAGACTGTTCCTCACTCCAAGTAGGACATATAAAAAGACAGGAAGCTGAGATAATCATTGTGCTGCATCTCCTTTACGGTCCAATCACAGGTAAAGGATATGTCCATAACAGCCTGGGATCAGAAGTAGAATGAAGTTTGTTGTTTTTCAAGCTGAAGGACTGAGGGCATCTAGTGTCAAAAAAGCAGCACTACAGGATTAAACATAAAAATTCCATTATTATTTTTTTTTAACTTGAAATCAGTTTACCATAATTAGTCTGCGTAAATCAAATTCAGAAAATCAGAGAAACGTAAGTAAAAAATTTGAATTTTTTCAGAGACAAGTCATCACAATCATGTGTCTTCAAATGGCATGCAAATGAACACAATGTTCTGTCTCTGCAAACCGTCAACAAAGGAAGTGTGAGGATTCTTCCTGCTTGCTAATATTAGAAGTTGTTTTAATATAAATTGAGGTGAGAAGACTCTTCTAAATTAGAAAAAGAGAAGTGGCAAGCTATCTTGATAAACTAATTAGGGTGTCATGTTATTAAGTGCTGAATAGCTAATTAAATTCTTTAAAAATAAAATAAAATAGAATTCTGTTGAGTTAATCTAATCACATATAATCGCAATAATTTTGTCAGTTTTCATTGCACACTTAAAATTCAGCATCGGGTTTGATCACGTTTGTCAATAGAAACAACAACATTTAAAATGAAGCTGAGCTGCATGCAGGCTGCAAAGTACACAGGAAATATACTGTGGCCAGGTTTGGAGACTCCTATTCATCATACCTAGAGACCTAAGAGGTATCAGGCCTAATGTGGTGAGAGTCCGGTGAAGACCCCTTTCTGTTCCAGCATTCCTATGTCCCTGTATACAAAGCCAGCTCCTTAAAGACATGAATTGATGAGTTTGTGTGAGGGAACTAAAATGACCTCCACAAAGCTTGAGAGGTCTTTCCAATTCGTGAACATTCATTTCCAGATCGGAGACATTTCTTTCCAATTCATAGATGTTCCTCTCCAACTCATGGAGATTCCTTCCAATTCATGGACATTCCTCTCCAGCTCATGGACATTAATTTTCAGCTCACCGACATTAATTTACAGCTCATGGATATTCATTTCTAGCTCTAGCTCTAGTTTATTTCCAGGTCATGAACATTCCTCTCCAACTTATGGACAATTTATTTGCAGCTCATGGATCTTCCTTTCTCAGATTATGGACATTCTTCTGCAGCTCATGGACATTAATTTCTAGCTCATACCGGTAGATATTCCTTTTCTATAGCATGGATATTCATTTGTGCCCAAAACAGAATTTGTGGGATCAGGTGTCTATTTTGTATAACCTGGGTCACAAATGATATTCAAATTCATCCCAAAGAATTTGGTAGGGATGAGTTTAGGTATGAGCGAGAATGCCTCTGACATTCTCGCAAAAAGTTCCTCGAACTTCCATTGGAAGAATGAGGAAATCATTATAGGAGGAGTACTGCGGCTGCATTCATGAATGCAGCCGTGGGAATCCTTCTATGCACGATCCCTGGGCACTAGAGGTTCAATGACCTCCTCCTGTGTGTTAGTTCCGCACATCCAAGAACACATACTACAGGGCTGCAAGAGCAGTCAGGTGAATGTAGCTGTCATCTCCGCTCCCCTGATTGCTCTTGCAGGTCCCAAAAAATTCTATCTCGATGTCCAAATTTGCACAGGCCATTCTCGCTTACATGTTTGGTAAGTGAGAAGGGCCCAATTCGCCACGAGATCGAATTATAAAATTTTGCTCTCTCATCCCTAGTTGAGTTTAGGGCTTTATGGAAGCCATTCAAGTTCCTTCACTCCACACTCATCAAACCACATCTTTAAAGAGCTGGCTTTGTACACAGGGGCAGAGTCATGGTGTAACAGGTAATGGTGTTCACTAAACTGTTCCCACATGTTTGGAAGAACACAAATGGTTTGATTTATTAAAGGACTGGAAAAGATAGCCTATCATGGACTATCATCATAAATCAGCAAATGTTTTCAATCTTGGACCAGATCCATTCCAGGTTTGTTGCTTTGTTTGCTTTAATAAATCAGGCCTAATGTCTAAAATGTTTTTGTATGCTGTAGCATTGACCATAATCTGCAGTGGAAAGGCTTTACCTTAATGAATTGGAGGCGTATCTACTACCACTGGATAGCTGTACACAAACCAAGACATTGCCAGATAAAAAGACCAGTATAATAGAAGGATGGTATTGTAGCACTCACCGCATATGAGTGTCTGATTTTATTTTTATTTGTTGGGGCAAATAAATACACACCAGAGTTTATTTAAAGGCAATTCAAACAAAAGGAAAGTAGAACAGGGGTGTAGAGGGTCCAAACAAGTAACTTACAACCAGGAGGGCAAAATACATTGAAAAGCCCTGAGGCCTCTTCATCCCAGATTTAGGAACTGACGTAGTCTTGACACTAATCCGCGAAACGTAAGTAACTGCAATATTTAACCTAGTAGAGGGGTAAATACCCTATGCGGTGGAAGTCCAGTTCTGTAGCACTTGTGGACCCCTGACTTAATTCTGGGTTCTTCTATGTACTTCTTCCTCTCCCAAAGACTTCTTACCTAGGCTCCAAAGTTTCTTGGGCTGGCTAAGGCACCAAGCTGCAGTTGAGCTAAACCATAGGGCCCACACCATCCATCCCCAGAGACCCCTAACTGTTACTGCATCCTGAGACCCTCCTTTTTTTATTTTCTTGATAAAAACCCCAAATAGAAACCCACCTCATAAGGAGCAAATCACATTAATTGGGTACAGGAATACTCTCTTTACCTGAAGATTGGCATGCTCAACATTGACCAGAAATCCTACCAGCAACAGAAGAGGGAGAGCATCTGGGAAAACAAGACCTAAGGGCAATCTCAAGGCTTCTCATAAATTAAAGCACCAGTATACATCCAGGACCAATAAATCTCAACAACCCACAAAATTAGCAGCAGGCATGAGTGAGAAAATGATCTCATATATTTATATTATTATATAATCCTACAGGAGGTAAGTGGTTAAAAAGGCTTTCTTGCATGGTAAGGATATTTAATTCTTAAATCGATGACATTTTAATTCTTGACTCAGCCTGTATAAAAAAAAACTTGCTATGCTCTGAAAGGCCTGAAGTGGTGTGGGATCAAATAGTGATGTAATGGAGTAGTAAAGGAATAGAGAGGTGGAGTGGTGAAGAGTTCTGTCTGTCCTATTTTTATAACTGTTTTGTTCCCGTTGGGGAGATTCACCCTCAAATGACTAGTTAAAGTACATTCCATTTACTTTGAATTTCCCCTCACCTTCTATCATGTCACTTTCACAGAAGAAGAAATCTCCCCTTTGGGAAACTTTTCGGGCTTATTATACACTTTAAGAGCATGGATAAGGTTCAAGTTGATCCCATGTTGGGTTCAAATCCACCAATCAATATTTTTGGGAATCAATGTCAAAGTTTGATTAAATGAACTTGACAAACTTAACTGGTTCCAAGCCAATGTTGAGTTAGTGCCAATTTCTTTAATATTATCAAGGTTGCAAAAGTAAACATCCACTGGAAATTAGTTGTTCAGTTACACTGGTTTGTAGCATTCTTATTTTACGATGGTGGTCAAGGGAAGTTTATATTAACTTTAAATCATTAACCATCATGGGCAAGCACCAGCTATTGTCAACACTGCTCCAATGATGTGCCTTAACAGACAGTTTTTAGAAAATGTTTAACTTTCTAGCAAGTGTATTAGTCTCAAAGAGGTTGGTAAGGAATTAAAATGAGGCTTGAACTGAAGATCAGCAAATATTAAACCTTGTACGAACCAAATTTAGGCACACTTGCCCATTCTGTTTAAATGTATCGGGCTTGTTAAAGCTCTTCAAGACTGCAGACGACGAATTATGATGGGAGAAGATTGTTGATCCAGCAAAACTGAAATGGATTTGGTCCAGGAGTGAAACTATTTGCCAACTAATAGCAAGCGTTTTTTTAGGAAATCTAGTAGAAGTTTGTTGGATCACCCAAGTTCTCCCATGATAATCTATCTTCTCCAGGCTTGGAGAGCTTTAATAAATCAGACCCATTGTATACCCTTTTAAAATAATTATCAGTAGTAGTCTTATATCAAACCAATCTATGCACGACATATAACAAAATCCAAATTACTTTTAAAACTTGTTCCTATCGTGTTTTGATTGCTAAATATATAATATATAACTATTAATATATATTTTATATTGTTTTCTGCTAATTACATTAGATTAAGGATTTTCAGGGATTACTACCGTGTTTCCTCATGAGTGACTTTCAACAATAAATGTGTACTGTAGTCTTCTTCATGGAAAAATAAGACATCCCCTGAAAATAAGACCTAGTGTGTTTTTGGGAGCCAAAAAAAAATATAAGACTGTGTCTTATTTTCGGGGAAACACGGTAATAACCAAAAAATCTCTGTCTAATAAATCTTCCCACTTGTGCACAGCTTTGATATCGCCAAGACATTGGCTGACATTGAAGATTCAAATTAACCTGAATTGAAATTGCTCAGGCCAAGGAAATAATACCTTAGCTTAGGCAAGCTTGAGTGAGCTGCCGGAAAAATGATCCAACCCAGAGCATTATGGGAACTCTGCTGGAGACCGAGCCAATGGCAATTGTTTTAATAAGTGCACCTGAAATTAAACAGTGTTACATTTAAGTAACCGTGAAGCATAACTGCGTTTCTTTCTAATTAGGAATAAAGATTAAATCCTAAAATATATGATATTGGTTTATGATGTCTTCATGTGGTATGTATTTCTTGTTTTGACTTTTGTGAAACAAGACATAGATATTAGGGTAATTACTATTATTTTTTTAATCAGCATTCAGCTATGTCTTTGTTCCTTTTTTTTTATATACAACTTTGAAATCATTTCTTTATTTCTTTCTAAAATTACATTTTAGTTGGTCCTCGCTCAGTGTAAAGACTCCTATGAATATCTCTGTTGTAACAGCACTCTGTGCAAACAAATTAGGAGAAAAAGGAGCTGCGGTATCATTAGGCGGGATGTATGGTGGAAATCGTGGTTTTTTTTTTTTGCTTTTTTTTTGTTTGCTGGAAGACAATTTCTGCTGGCCAATGTAAATTCAGAGCATCTGTTCTAATAAAGACTGTTAACAAGTAGTAGAGGTTTTATACCCAGTAGGAACCTTTGAAGTGTATTTTTTTTTTTTTTACACGGTAGACATTAAAATACAACATGTTTAGAAGGAATTATCACAATCATTTTTGGAAGTGGCCAAGCAGGGTCAGATACAGGAAGGTGTTGATTTTAATGAGATCGGTACAGAAAAGTATGTGGGGGCTGCCATTGCTAAGCTTTTCTTGTAAAGGCTGATGTTGTCGGTTTTTCCAAATTTACTGGAGTAGCAAAAATGCAGCAAGTGAAAGTGAAATAAGGACCTCTAAATTTTATGTTTGTGGTTACGGAATAGTGATTTACATAACATTGATGTTACTAGATTTATGGGATTGCCAAGTAAATTGTTTTTTTAGCAAAATGGGCCAATAATTTTTAACATTGCTTCCATTGCCATGCTCACCTCCAATCAGGTGCTGTCTGCAGAAGACTTACTTGTCACTTAGAAAGACAGAACTATTAGAGGGATGCTATGGCTTGCACAATGGTGGTTTGGGCCCTAAGAATGGCCAAGGCACAGATTCTATGCAACAGTCTGGGTTTCTCCAAGGCCTCTAGAGATGAAGATGTTGCGTTGCAGACTGTTGTGGGGTTGCGGTCCTTGTGCACACCGGGGTAGGCAGAACAATGTCCAGTATCGGATCAGCAGGCAAGAGAATAGTCAAAGATTGCAAGGGTCAGGACAAGCATAAAACAAGCGAGGTCAAAAGCCATGGGTCATATATCAAAAAAATACTCTGGTGACACAGACACAGGGAAACACAAGAGACAGAGGAAAATATTTGGGGAACAGGTGACACAGGGGTCACCATTAACAAAGGGAATGCAGGAGACACTGGAGCAGCACAGGAGAACAGCAAACTGGACAATAAATGGTTGGAACAGAAGCTGGAGGGGGAAACACTCAATTAGGCGACAAGTGAATATGAAATGCTCAGCAGAGCTAGTGGGCTCGGTATTATTCAGGGGACACCCTGCACGAACCAAGGCTTGTAAGAGGCTAGCTCCGGATTGGCTGGCTGGAGGGGTGATGCTGAATAAACTTGCAGGAGTAGGTTTGCCCTGGATCAGAACTGCTTTAATGCCCAGGAGAGAGGAGCTAGCACTTTAGTGAGGAGGAAGTCTTAGCTCACAGTGCAATACTACTTTGCTTATATTGTAACATAGCAATTATCTCTGCAGAATGGAGAGAGGATATAAATGTAGAATATATAAAGAGGACATTTTTTGTAAAGTTAGGAGGTGTGCATATGGGGGGGGGGGCATATTTAGTTGTATTTTAAAATTCTGCTTAAAGTGCTTTGCAAAAAAGAATGAAAAGAGTGATCAATTTTACCCCAGCCATGGTCATGACAAAATAAGTGCAAGCTTCAAATACTAGTAGAGGCTGAAATGTTCAAGACAGAGAAGACAGAGAAGACAGGAGGTTGTCTGTAAGTGTTGTCAAGAAATCAGTTGCAAGTCACCTGTTAGCTGGTCTGAGTTTACTGCACAAAGGAAAACCACAATGTGATGCACAAAAACGTAAGACATACATAGTGTTGGTGTTCGATTACGGGTTGTCCTTATATTCGACTTGAATATGGCTGTTCGAATTCGGATAAACCCGATCCGAAAAAAACAACATTTAACGGCAAAAATGTGGATAGAAAGATGTAAAAAAAAGTAAAAAATAATGTTTATGTTATGTTATGTTATAAAATAATGTTAAATTATTTTATTGAGTTTTGTGTTTATTCTACAATGGCATGATATGTCTTACTCTCTAACACACTTTCTAGCACAGTAATATTATGACACATTTGTTACATTTTTCTTTTATCCACTGGGAGAAAATTGTGACAAATGGAGATTGCACACTAAGCCAAGGCTGCATTCATTGAGAAGAGTGTGAGATCCCCAGGGCACTACAGATTAATTAACCTGTAGTGCCCTGGGGATCGTAGTGGAACTGTGACTGCAGGCGATCCCCAGGCACTAGAGGTTGAATGGGGACAGGTTTCCCCATTCATCACATCTAGTGCTCTGTGTTCTTGGATAAAGAAAACTCTATCCAAGAACACATACATCTACTAAAGGGCTGCAAGAGCAATCTATTGATCTTGTAGCCCTTAAAAGTCCCTAAAAATAACCCGAATTCTCCCACCATTGACTTCAATGGTGTTCAAATTCAGCATTAGATCACCCGAACAATATCTGACTAATAGATTGAGCAGTTGTCGAATCAAATAGTGATATATTTGACCAACACTATACATAGCAACAATCTAATAAACAAAACAGTGAATATACACATACAATGTGATACTAACAATAACTATTTACCTTGTCTGGACAAAAAAAAGTCAATCTCTAAATTTCATTGGTCCGCCTTTAGCTCTGTTTACAGCACACATTACTAAGGTATTGTTTTCTTAAGCCTATGGAATGTCATAACATTTGTTCCCATCCAGAGTTGAGTTATTCTTTCCTTGCAATCTTGTATTGATGATGGGAATGTCAGAGTGCTGCGGAAAGTCTTCTCTAGCTCATCCAAAAGATTCTCAATTCAGTGAAAGTCTGGACTCTGTGGTAGCCTATCCATGAGTGACAATGATGTGACGGTTTCCTGAACCACTCTTTAACAATCTGAGTCTGATGAATCCTGGCATTGTCATCTTGGAATATGGCCGTGCCATCAGGGTCTGGACATTTATAATTTAGGGAGTCAGCTGACCTCATTTTTAAGCACATAACATTGGTGAACCTAGACCTGACAAACTGAAGAAACCCCAGTTCATAAAATTGCCCTCACAAGCACCCTAGATCATAACACAGCAAACCAGGCACCCCAGATCATAACAGAGCCCCACCAGCACCCAGGATCATAATACAGCCCTTAAAGGTACCCTGGTTCAAAACAGTTTTCCCACAGGGACCCCAGATCCTAATACTGTATTCACAGGAGCCCCAAAGAATAACACCGCATCCACAGGCATCCGAGATCTAACACCGCTTCCACAGGCACCCAAATTATAACACTGCCCCCACAGGAACCCCAGATCACAACACTGTGGCCACAAATACTCCAGATCATAACTCCAGCTTAAAACTGTCTTTACAGGGACCCCGATCATAACACTGCCTGCACAGATCCTTGATCATAATACTGTATTCTCAGGGAGCCCAGATGATAACATTGAGGCCATGAGTACCCTAGAATATAACACTGCCCCCACAGGCACCCCAGTACATAACACTGCCCCCACAGTCACACCAAATCTTAACCCTGCCCCCAGATTATAGTACTGTGGCCACAGGTACCCTAGATTATAACACTGCCTCCACAGGCACCTCATATCTTAAAACTGGCCCCAATAATGCCCCGGATCATAAAACTGTCCTCACAGGGACCCTGCTCATACTACTGCCCCTACAGATCTGGCACCACTTTCTGACCAGGCATTATATGTATAAATATATATATATATATATATATATATATAAACACACACAATTAATTGAAATGATAAAATTTGCTACAGTTCGCAGCCACTAGAAAATTAGAAAAAGTATGCTGTCAGTTATTTGCCGGTATACGGTATAAAATACTGATGGTCTCACTTGTGTTTTCTTCAGTTTCAGGTTAGATTCCAAACCATGGAGAAAACTGCACACTAATCACTGACACGCAGATATTTATAGGCGCAGGATGTAACATTACTGACAGTCCTTATGGTCGAGAACTAATTTGTGGTTTTTGTACAAGTAAATTAATTGAAGCCAATGAGCTATAAAATCAAAGCCTGACTCATAACATTGCGGTGAAATATAACATTCTGTTTGTTTAACCCTGATGTGACCAGTGTTGGAATCGCTTTCCTTTCACAGCAAACATGCAGCTAAGTAAGGGAATACATATCTGAAATATATTAAACCATTGGCAAAGTATTTATGATTCTGTCCAACCAGTCCCCATAGTCACACACACATGGCCGGCAGGCTGGGTGACTTCCTGTGTGCTTCTTAACACTGATTAAAGCATATCTCTGAGCTAAAACCCCAATCTACTGACCACCCTACATTTCTACCCCTGGTGTAGCCCTAGAAGTTTTATTTTGCTTTATTTGTATTTTCATACTTTTTACATTAGCTTTCAGTCAGTAACATGATATACTCATTTCTCTTGCTCTTCAGGCCATATTCTGTCAAGTTTTGTATGATACAAAAAGTATTAATGATATGATGTGAATTCTGTTCTCTGCATCAATGAATGCGGGGTACCACAGTGACCACTCCTCAGGGCACCCTGTACCTACATGATGTCATCAGCATTCCAGATTGGGCAATGGATGTCATTTCAGTTAGAAGATTGAGATCCTGTAAAATAGTAAAAAGAAACACTGTGGGGTACAAATCCAAATGCAGGCTAGTGTTGCAGCTACCAATTATTTTTATTTTTTTTTTAAAGCTCAGAATTGTAGTTTTAATGGTCAACCAGCATGTTAGAGAGAATGAGTAGGAGGAAAAAAAAGAAGGGGGGGGGGGGGGGTTGTGGCAAATATATTTAAAACTTGCTGATTCAAGTAACGATGGAAAGGAAACAAGAGGTTTCAGTCCTGACGAGTTTCGTTTGCTTGGCTTCCTCAGGGGATTGCGAGAACCATTAAGCAACAGGATAGTTCAGGTGGTCATGGATGAGAGAAGGACGTCTGAAGAAAAGACATCTTTTTCTTTTTGGTGAGGGAAGGAAAATCTGATGTTAAGGCAATTAAGCCATGTTGCATTCAACAGTCCACTGGCTACCAGGGATTGTTACTTAATTCTTTTGGAAAACCTGAATCTGGCACAGTAACTCTTTCTCAACCAGGCTTATTAGTTCCAATTACAGATGTACCAGGGCTCTCACTACAAAACAATGATCTAGGCATAATATTATAATATTATATATATATACTCCAAAAAGCTCCAAGGTATCAAAAGGTATAGAATCAAAGCTGGCTAATTTTTATTACTTCTAAAAAAACACTGCATTGAATTTGCATTTGTTTTAAAGTTAACTATACACATGGTAATTTGTAGTCTTTTTTTAATGAAAACAATCAATAATGATGATGATGATTATACAATATTATGACAAAACGGTGCCCCTAAGCAAACTGGATTAAAATTGCCCTGATATCACTATTGACTAAGTTGTAGTGGTCGATTAAACTTGCTGAGATTGCTTAGTTCAAGGCAATTGTATTTTCCATGGATTGAAAGTGTTCAAGGATTTTTTGCCAATAAATGCACATTGCAATTGCAATTAATGCAAATCGGCAAGTAGTGTATATGAGCAGCCTAATAGTCCTTTGAAAATAAAGGCACCAAAAGCAATAGGTAACTGATTTTTTAATTCTTCCATACTAAAATATTTTGACAAAAGTCGGTATTTAAATTCGCAGGTGTGGCAACTCATAAAGGATTGTTGCAAGACTAAATGTGAGGACTCTGAGTTCAGTTCTTTTTTTAAGTTATCTTTTTAGGTTTGAATACATTTTATGCAATTAATTTTATCAAAAGCGATTGAGACAGCGCAGCTTCTAACAAATCCACAATTAGACCACTCAGCTTTGAAATCTGAAAATCAAAATGGTTGAAGTTACCATTATCGGTTATCATACCTCAATGTTTTGATTGCACAAAACCAACAGCCATAATCTAGTTGTGATCTGCCATTTGTACATAATATAATAAAATCCTTATGATTTTCTTTGAACTGTTTTGTTCACCAGTTATCTAACAAAAAACCAAGCTATTTCTATCTTTGAAATCAAACTGGTACCCAATAGCTTTAGTTTTATGTTAGAGCAACATAAAAATAATAATAATTAAAAATGCCGCACATCTCCCCCTGTTTTATTCCTTTTAAAGGCCCAGCCTGTACAAAAAATACCAGTTGATCTGCCAGAAATGCACTCAACCCTTCATTTCCAATTGTGAGCTGACAACACGGAACATTTTGTGGACTGAGTGGTTTTAGCCTTGTCTAGCCGTCTTTGGAAAATCACTTAAATATTCCTCCTATTGTATTTTCTTCCAACATAAAAAATAATTATTATGTAGTCCCAAAAAGAACTGAAGGGAATAAGATGCAGGACAGCTCTTTTGCTTATTTAGTGGGTTTTATTTTGGATTTATCAAAGAGATTTGCAAAAACTCTCTAAATTTCTCTAAGTTTCTCAGCCAGGGTTCTTCCAGAGGCTGCTAGAGGTTCCTTTGCCAATGAGCAGTTTGTGCCTCTTGGGTCAATTTATGTCAACACTCTTTATGGCTGTCTCTAAAGTTGACAATCTTCCCAATGGCCAGCACTGTAAAGGAATTCTTCCCCTGACTAGGGATGGCAAAATTGGGCCGTTCACACTTACCAAACATGTAAGCGAGAATGGCCTGTGTAAATTCGGCCATCGAGATTGAATTTTTTGGGACTTGCAAGAGCAATCAGGGGAGCGGAACCCACCACCAGAGGGAGGGCTGGAGCAGAGGCAGCTCAGGTGGTGTTCACACTTCTGCCAGCAGATGGAGCATGTCTGTGGCATATTCTGGTCATCTGGGGTAAAGGAGCAGTTTTCAGGTAGTCTCATTACTCCAAGACCAGGAAGAAACCAACAGACAAGATTCCTGAGCAGAGCCACTGTTGCTGGCTGCAGAGGTGAGAGTGCAAGGTGGGGAACACAGACAAGAGCACAGATCCCTGGCTGTCGGGGTCTTTGAAAAGGAGTTACCTGAATAGCTCAACGTTTGCTCAAGGGTTCCCCCATGTTTTAAAAAAAAGGGGAATAAATAGTTCATGTTAGGATTTACATACACTCTGGGTCTGATGAAAATAATGGGGAAGCAATGTGTTGGGGACCATGGTGGTGAGAAGGAGTCATGATGGAACATAATGCCAAGACCCAAAACCCTTTCTATCAACTAACCGGTTTAATTCAGTCTCAATCTGTGCAAAACAGTTTCCTCCTTCACCATCAATAACTATAAAAGAGAATTGGATACATTCACAGATGAAATAAAAAAGCCTCTTAAAAATAATGTCTGCGTTTCGTTCTGGTCTTCATCCTTACCAGGAGAAAAGAAAATCCTCCCACAGATTTGTTATAAAATGGAAAAAATGTCATGCAATGAATTACTGTTATCAAGAAGCAGAAGAAGAAAAAAAAAAACATGCCAGGACAGGTGATCTTTATCTGCTCAACAATGTACGATGGAGCAAAGGAAAGTGTTGGCCGGTATCTTCCGCCCACGATGTCATGGCAGATATTTAGGTCCGGTGTAAAGCAGCAGGAATTAAATTCACAGACATGCTGTTACTCGGATGAAGTTATTTCGGAGGGAATAAAACACAGCCAATAAATATAGTGCAGTAAATAGTCGAATAATACAGGTTGCAACTAGACCTGCCAGCCATAGAGATCTGTGTAATCTTGTTCTCTAAGGAGGGAAAAGATAAACTATCTTATCAGAGCACACTGATGCTAAATCTTTAGCTTGAGATAAATGGCAAGGCTGAATTTCAATATCATACTGGCAGCCGAATGCAAAAAGGTGAGAATTAAAATGTAACAGATACACAGATTATAGGATAGGAAGTGTTTTACAAGAAAATGTGTTGTTAATTAATACAGTGCTGAATATAACGATATGATAAGGTCAGCGGATTGGGTTTGCTTGAGAGATGATACCTGGTGGCAATCACACATCTTCTCTGTAGTATGTAGATGTTTGTGACACCCTCATACCTGAACGCATGATAATGTCATCAAGATTTGGGTGTGATGATGTCATAGCAGCCCATTTACCTTCCATTTTTTCAGACATTGCCATTTGCCCCCTTTCCCATTCTACATAATTATCGCAACCGCCTTCTTGTACTTTTGCCAAGTTTAGACAATTATTGCTCACTAAGCAATGAGCAATCTCTCCAGCCGGTAGATTGAGGAAGGCTTGGAACTCCTGGCAATATTTTGTTTACTGTTTGTGCCTTACCGTCCCGGTCAGTACACCAACTTTTTACAGACGTTACAGAGGAAGAATGTAAAAAATATTTCCTTTGTAGATATAGACAATATGATGTCCTTTGCCGTCATCTCTCATAGCAGTTTTTTTGTATCATTGATTGACGATTGTGTAGCAGCATTGCTGGTTTTGTGTCTGCTGAAATTGCGTAAACATTTTCCCCTAGGGTGGCATGCATAGCTTAGTGTCTACCACTCCGCAGTGCTGGGTTTCTGGGTCAAATTATGACCAGGACATTATCTACAAGTGTGCATGTTCCCTCTGGGTTTCCTCAAAGCACTGTAGGTTCCCCCACACTCTCAGAAATATTGCACTTGCAGTTATTTGCCCCCCAAAAAATTTTCCATGGTATGTGTCGAAAATAAGTACCTGTGGAAAATGGTTGCTGGAAACAATATGGACATATGAAAATAACAACAAAGAATATAACAAATACAAAAACAATCAACCTCTTAATCAGTCCTTGTGACTTTAAGCACTGTATTTGTATTTGGAGGCTATGGCCAAAAAGGTAAGCAGAGGGTAAAAAAATAATCATCAATATTGCATCTGGGCTTTCTACAGGTGATCTAATACTTATCACTAGCCTACCATACTTTGTTTTAAATTTGTTATTATTCCAAACCCGCGGAGAGTAGCAGTCAGGGCAAAATGCCTTAGGTTATCTCCCACTGCAGATACACAGCTTCAAAGGTGAATGCACAAAAGGTGCAATTTAGGCACCAATGACATTCTTAAATATTCCTTATAGGATCGATTTACGTCTACTTTAAACCAATGGGGTTGCTGGACTAATGGAATTTAGAGTACTGAAATAGCAAAGTGAATTATCCCCTTGCAAAGCATACATTACTTAGCTTACCTACATTGTTGGGTATTCTTTGCAAACCTTTTCACCACGTTCTGTTATTTTTCATCTGTCACTTAAAGTAGTAATTTCCAGTCACATTCACGTGTCGTCCAATGGATGTCTGCACGAGGCTTTAGAAAGTTTAAAGTGCCCCGTGTGCAACTTTTGAGGCTGCTAAATGTTCAACCGTTTACTGATAATATTCTACAGTTACATTTCCATTGAATTTGACACAATTCCCTGTGCTGCTGTAGTTTAAACATCCCAAAAAGTTCATTTCTGCATCGGATTTGTTGACTTCTCCCTAACCACATTATTGCATATGCACAAATGTGATCTTACTTTGTGTAGTGATAAATATACATCATATTTAGAAACTACACTATATACATATAATGTATGCAACAGAAGTCTTTGTTTTAAACTTGGTAAATGAAGCAAATGGGGCTGATTTACTAAAATAATTTAGACTTCACTTGCCAAGGTGAATTATTATCTTGCAAGGAAAATTTCACTTAGCTTAGTGAATGTGGCTCCTCGGGGATGGCAGCACTTGCCAGATTGCTGCCCTAGCCAAGCATGGCAGTTCACCATGGACGGTTATTATATGTGTACGTAGAATTTAGAGTATTGAAACATGATTATAGACTTGCTAATACCAATATTTTGAAACATAAGGCCAAGTTAACTCTTCGGTGGCAGAGCCAACAAAATGAAGACTGTAAAGTGGCAATTACAATATTCAATATATCATTAGGGCCACTTTGGGATGATCTTGTTCATGCAATTCATAATAAACAACAAGAAATTTACAAGACTTGCAAGATTTTTTGCCATCTTACTTCACATTAGATATAATTTTCTGTTTTTATATTTATTATTAAATTAAATTCTAAATATAATTTCTAGCTGAATAATTGACTGAACTCAGCATAATTCCCCTTAAAGAAAATTCAGTGCTTTTAATTACATTATTGCTGGAGAAAGGAAACACTCCATTGTTGTTTGTTAAGACTTAGAAGAAAAATACTCATTACAAAAATTGATGTATTATCCGAGATTAAAGATTAAGGTTGTCCTACATAAATTAAGAACATCTAATAGATTATTCTCTGCTCTGAAGTTTAATCTTTCGTATTTACCAGTGATTGTAAAGACAGCACATATTTTAATGAAGAATAGGCTGGCAGGGAGTCGGACAAGGGATTTGGTGATTTTGTTTTAGACTTTTTTATTTTAGTTTTAGCACTAATAGGGTTTCAAGATTTTTATGGCAGTGATCTATCTTATAAAGCTTTTCAAGTGTTCAAACATCCTTCCACTCTATGACATTAAACACCTGAAAAAAAAATTAAAGGTGAACATTAAAAGTCATACTTTAGTCTTGCTAGGCTATTTTTAAACACCGCTGGTTTAATTGCTATGAGCTTCATATTAAGTTTCCATAGTCCTCTGTGCACCAGAAATCAGTGAATTCAAAAAAAGTGTGAATCTTTTGAGCTAAAAGGAACTGCTTACTTGCATGGTGCTCTGGTTTGAACTTGTATCAGCCCTTGGCAATTAGAGGGAGAGGAGTTTTTGATTTGAAGGCAAAAGAAAAACGAATATTGATGGGTGGTGTTGGTAGCAGAAAAAAATGATATTTAGATGACTTGGACATACGGGTAATATATGAGGTCTGTCTATTAAAAAAAGAGACTGATATAATAACTAGGGATGGATGAGAATGCCTCTGGCATTTTCGAGAAAATTTCCTCGAAGTTCCGATGGGTCTACAAAATTTCGGCGAAATTTCGCGAAAGCATTGGAAATAATTTTAGGAGGATTATTGCGGCTGCATTCATAAATACAGCCGTGGGAATCCTCCTGTTAGAGAACGTAGTGCCCGGGGATCTCTCACTGAGAGGAGGATTCTCACGACTCCATTCATAAATGCAGCCGTGATACTCCTCCTCTCAGAGTGGGACATGCGGCTTGCATTTATGAATGGACGTGGCCGTGGGAAAAATCAGAAGATTTTTCCCATGCTGCATTCATTCATGAGCAGCCAGCCGTGAGGCTCGTTCATCCCTAATAATAACTCCCTTTTATTTATTGATATGAAAATTTCAATGTTTGTCTCCTTCAATATTCTCTCTGTTGACAACTAAGCACCAATGCTGTCTTGTTTTCCAGTTTCTGCCAGCTGTTTCATGAAATCTGATGTTTTTTTCATCCATTGATTCAAAACATCAGTTTCAATTCAGAAAAAAGTCCCAAGGTGCCAAATCTGGTGAATATGGAGGATGTTCCAGCGTAGTAATGTGGTTGTTGGTCACAAAGCGTGCTGTGTGAGAAGGAGCATTGTCCTGATGAAGAATGAAACCATTTCCCACATTTCTGCCCATCCTTTCCTTAATTTTTCTCTCAGCTTTGTCAGAACTTCCTTATAATAATGTTGGGTCACTGTTGTGTCTTCTGGAACCCATTCTGCCAAAATGACGCCCTTCATGTCATAAAATGCAATGGCTGTGAATTCGGAATTTTTGGATTCTCTGTGATGAAGGTGTTTCCAGTTTCTGTGGTTTTGTTTCAGGATCATACTGGAAGATCCGGGTTTCCTCAGAACTGATGACTTTATGATAAAGGTTTGGCTCCTCCTCAAGTTGCTGAACAGTGTCAGCGCAAATTTTTGTGCTTGGGTGGGAAATTTTACTAAAAATTTGAAATTGATGCATTACTAAACTTTTATACTTCTTATCACATGAAGGGAAATGCAACTTCATTAAACGGTGACCTACAACAAACTAAACAGCAGAGAGTCTGTTTGGGAATTTTTCACAGCTTAAAAGAACATTATATGTGGAAAAATATCTGTTTTTGAAACAGATAGGAGGTAATTTGCATCAGAATTTAGCACAGTGACATACTAGTACTTTGTTTAACAATAGATGTGTACCAGGTCAGCTTACCATGAAGACGGTGGGGAGGGGAAAATGTTAGCTATCTCCTTTGCAGAAATACCTTTGATTCTGAGATTTAAGCATGTTACAACATGGCAGGAAAAAATTGTTAAATATTGTGTGACTCAGGAGGTAGGGACATAGTCACCTGTTAAGGCTGCATGGAGCAGGACTGATCACATTGATTCCTGGAAAGTTTACTATAGCTATATGCTATATGCTATATGGGGAACATGGCCAACCCTTGAAATAACTTTCAGGTAAATTCTGGAAATTCCTACTATATTTATTATATCACAGCTCACAGTACATTAGCATGGTGATCAGTGGGAAGAATGTCTCCTACATTCCTGGCCATTGGGAAGAATGTCACCCTTACAGATAGCCAAAAAGATCATTGGTGCCATTTAAGCTGGCCTGAGAGGCACAAATTGCTTGTTGTTCAAAGAACCCCTAGCAACCTCTGGAGGAAACACTGTGCTAGAAACACTTTTTGCATATGGTTAATCCCCTGACACAGTTGGTGGTGATACCCTAAGGGAACATGGGGTACGAAAGTAAACCTTTAGAGAGATGTGAGAAGCCATCTCTATGTACTCTTCATAGGATCCACTCAAACCACTAAAGCATCCCACGTCAGGATACAAAACTGTCAAAATTGTCAATTGCAAAGTAACTGACTTGCCACTATTGCTTGATAACAGAACATACAACAGGTCTACAACTGAATAACATGTAGCCATACAGGCCTACTGGAACCAAAGTTTTGAGCGAGTAGCATGGGCACTTCTTTGAGACATCTTGTGGTTGTCTTTTCCTAACTAGACCATCTGAGCATCATATGTGGGTTGCCCTATGCTTCCAAAGCATAAGGCAATAAATAAAAAGTTTCACATATATAGGGAACTTCTAATTTACTCTGTAAAGGGTCTACACCACACCAGTCCTGCCAATGGAAAGGCAAACTAGGGAACATTTCAAACACATCCTTATAAGCACAGATCTCCATGAAAAGATACCCTTACATAAGAATATATTGCAATTGTATCATAAAACAAAAAAATGTATGATTATGAAGCTATCTAACATGCTGATGATAGGGGAAAAACAGGAAACAGAGAAGACTGGGAGGGGAGTTTTTCTATTAGTCATTTCTTCCCTTAGATGTGGTGACTTCACTGGTTTTAAAGCTAAGAACATTTTAAGGAAGTACAGAAAACACCTGTTTAACTTTCCTTTGCCATGTCCTGGTGACTTCATGTTCTTCCTGGAACTCCTTTTCAGTGACTTTGCTTAGACCTGAGGTGGTGTCTTCCGTTATTTGAAGGCAGGGGAAATCATCCTCTTAGTGTTCTTTTTACCAGTGATAAGACTGAAAGTCAAAAAGAAGTATGTAGTAGGGACTGATACATTTCTTAACACAACCGAGAAGTGGCAAGGCAACGGGAGTGACACAATTGTGTCTTCTCTGAGACGACATCTAAGTTCAGTAAATAAAAATAACTGTAATCTCTGTGCGAAGGTTATGAATATCTAAAAATGCTGCATTTACACATTACTTGGCATGCATGCACTTATCATATAAAAATATATCTGATGCTGGATACACGGTTATTAGGAGCTCACCACCAAGTACCAAGCTCTAGGCCAAACCAGAGACTTTGGTTCTACAAATCCGTGAAATAATGGCATCAATTACTCAATATCTCCTAGACTTGGTCAGCTTACTGTTTGAACAAGGATATCTAGTTCAAAAACATTTCAGAATCACTTCTAAAAAGCAAGGATTTGGTGAAAAGGCATTCATTTTTAAGTTTCCTGTTTCCTGTGGAGCTGCCTTTTAAAAAGCCTACCGACTTTGACTTTTTTTGAAGCCTTTTCCCATTTCTTTTGCTTTGCTGTAACTTTTGTGATCAAAATGTAATATTACCATAAATAACAATGGGAACAGAAATGCAGTTCCATTCAACATATAGCGCATGCAAATGCGTTCATTTTCCCATTTTTGGCATTCTAAAAAATTGTAATGTAATGTACGGCGGCATAAATTAGTTGTTAACTAACAATATGTTGCGGCACGGCTGTAAATTCGAGCTCGGCTGTCTAAACATTCTATCTTAATCATAAAAGTATTTTTATAGACAAATCTTTGTCAAACGGATCCATTGATCTTCAGAAATACTAATGCATCGCCTGTTTATTTGGAGGCGATTTAACCACGCCAGCTGTTGGATGGCATTTGGTCGGTTTTAAATATGTACTTTACATGCAGGGCCTTTATGCCAGGTTTGATGTACACCGCTAATGTTTCATCAGACTAGTCTGTCTCCCCTGATTTATCCCCGCTGCGTAGGATTATCTCACTTAGTTTGTTTCATGATGTATTTAACTAATACATCAAGAGAGGGATGTAGCGATGGCAGCCAAAGAGCTAGGATAGGAAAAACATTGCAGCCGAGAAGGCAATAAGGTAAGACTGATTTATAAGTGACAAAAAAAAAGAAAGATTTTTTTCAGCAAGTCAAAGAAACATAAAAAGTCGGCCGTTCTAAAGCCGTGTCAAGGTTAATCCCTTCGCTGACAGGTGGCATTGGAAGCGCTCTTATGTCTGAAATAGACATTGGAAACTTATTTTCTCCGTTTTAAAAAAACTTCAAGCAGAAGGTAAAATATCACAAGATACAGAGAAAAGCAAGCTGACCTGTCTTATCTGTTTTAAATCAAAGAAAAATTTGTAAAAATAGCTGGAAGATGTACAATGCCTCAAAGGACCTTAAATTTTAAAGCTCCCCAAGATTGAAGATAGACCATCATGATAGAACCTGAGTGATCCAAAACACCTGAAATGGACCTGGTTCTGGATTGAGAACATTTGCCAGCTTAAAGTAAATTATTTTTTGGAAATCCATTCCAGGTTTGTTGGATCATCCAGGTTCTTCCATGTCTATCTTCTCCAGTCTTTGAGATCCTTAATAATTCAGGCTCAAAGTTCCCTTCAGTCATTCTTTAGTATAGCAGGAAACAAAAAGGCGAACACACACTATATGTATAAATGTATCTGGACACCTGACCATCACCCCCTTCTATATGGACAAAATACGGAATACCCTTCTAAATTTCATCACACTAATGTTTCTTTTGAAGAGTAGCATGGTGGCTCAGGGGTTAGCACTCTTGCCTTGGCAGCACTAGATCCCAAGTTTGAACCCCGGCCAGGGCACTATCTGCGGGGAATATGCAGTGTCATGCCCGGAGAGACAGGACCACTAGGGGGTGCTGCGGCTTGTATGTGTGGTGTGATCTCTGAGAAGGGATTTCTCCAGAGGTTTTCTCCAGAGCCTCTGATGGTGAGGGTGTTGCTGCTGGTTACGGACAGGTTGCAGTCCTTGGGTACACCAAAGTGGGCAAGCACGGTACCAAATCACAAGGAAGGTGGATAGTCGAGGAAAGTCAGGGTCGAGATAGGCAGCAAATGAAAGGTCAGGTCACACGGCAGGGGTCAATGGCCAGGAGACAGACACTAGTGACACAGGGGCCCCTACGGGCACAGGAAACACAGGAGACACTGAAAGCCACAGGAGGCACAGGAGACTCAGGGATATCCACAAACTGACTGGAACAACACAGGGAAGATGACTGGAAACAAACAGACTAGACAATGAGGGGTTAACGCAGGAGCTGGACCGAGGAAACACTGGATTTAGCCACAGGTGAACAGGAACTAGCTCACAGAACTAGGGGCTTGAGACATGTAGCATGAACACAAAATACAGTCTGTGAGCTAGCTAAA
>NC_092862.1:7318042-7339288 GCF_032062135.1 Pyxicephalus adspersus | reverse complement strand
TTTTTTTTTCCCCTGCTGAAACAAATTGTACCAGGGTTTTTTTTTTGCCTTCCTCTGGACCAACTATGTCTTTTAGTGTTATATACCTGGGATATGTTTATTTCCCTAGTGGTTGAACTTGATGGACTTTTTTTAACCTAACCTACTATGTCACTATGTAACTGTGTAACCCTACCATATGAACCTTTAGCATGTTTAACTTTTTAAGAATACGGCTAAAAAGAAAGTTGGTTATTTACAAGGATGGCTAACCCTTTTATGTAATGTAACCTGCTTTTTTTTTACCTTTAAATTTTTTTGGTTAAACGTTTTCGAGGAGAGCCCCTCCTCTTCCATATTCTATCAGCATCATCAACATGCCCATAGGAAATTAGAATAGCACCCTTCCAAATTCATTATATACCTTTTTTTTTTAGAACCGGTCTTTATATACCAGTGGCAAATCATTGCTGTTGGCAGGCTAACTAAAAACCTCAGAACACTCAGCCATATGTAGGCCACCCTAGGTAATGCCCCCATGTGATGCTGAGTCTCCATAATTGAAAGGACCAAAATCCAATAAATGAAAAACGCTGGCTGGGGACAGTCCTCCAGGGAAGTAGGGGATGCGATTATGTTAAATGTCCTCCAGACAGAAAATAGGCCAGACTCTATTTGACTTGCTGCATTTTCTAATGCACGTTGTGAGAGGTTCACATTGTGCAGTGAAATCAGAGTAACCAATTTCAGTCCAGGAGAGGACCCTGTACAAGTGTGCAAGAGTGAAGAAAAGGATTCGGCTTTAAGAAAATAAGGAGCCGGCATCCACACAGATTTAAATGCGGCATTTTCACGCTCGAATGGAGAATTCCTTTAAGTAATACATCAGGAGAGGGATGTAAGCTATGTACACAGAATTGAGATAACAATAATACAGCAGGCTGTACAGGAGTATGATGAGACTGATTTCTAAGTGACAAATAAGTTATTTTCTTACCAGCAAAAAGCACATAATAAGTCAACCGGTCCAAAGGCATTTCAAGGTTAATCCTTCGGATGACAGGTGATGTTAAAACCAGTTTCTTTGCCGAAAGATTTTAGAAATTAAAAAAAAAAAAAATATTAGAAAGCTTTAGCAGAGTCTTAATCTTTCCACAGTCATTGATATGGAATTTGGCTTTTTTCTTTTCGTGTGTTGTTTTCTTGATGGAATTTATATTGTAAATCATCATGTCCCATTGGACTATCCACCAATAATTTACCCATATTTTTTATCATGTAGAGCCCATTTACACTAGGTAGTCTGATACATTTTTGAAAACATATGTACATGTCATAAGACATCAGCATGCATTGTGACACACCACAAAATATTATGAATACTGGTGCATGGTAGTCTCTTGGTACAGGTTGTGCTATTGTGCACCATGCAAAAAACAGGTGCAATGACATGAGCATCAGCATGCATTGCAGCACACCACAACAAAGGAAAAATCATGCAAGCTGGTGTATTGGGGAGCATTGTTACAAGTTACCCTTATGTGACCTGGGAAGATATGTGTTAAATGCTATTAGGATTTATTAACAATGCTGTGCACCAGCATGTGTGATATGCATTGCCACAGGTTTAGGTAACATGAGCATTTGTGCATTTCCCCCAATATGGCTGTGCTGCTCCACCGACTATTTAGCCATGCCCTCTTACCTTTTCCTAGCAATTTTTAACACTAATGCTGCACCAATACATAAAGTTCCTGTCCATGCCCACCCAGTCCTTGTTAAGTAATTTTAATTAAATCTAGTCTATATGGCCTTTGTAAAAGGGAGAAGATCAGCATATGGTCAGCTACATTGAGAGATTTTGGGCTGAACAATTATTTAATTCCCCAGATTATGACCTGCAGCTACCAGTGAGATCAGTGTGTGGGGGCATCTGAGATTTGCACCATCTTCTATAGATGATAAAAAAGATCATGCGGTCCATAAAGCCATTTGTAATGATTTGGACTGTAGAAGTGGAGCGGTTTGGAACAGCTTGTTCCTAGACAGTTTTTTAGCAGCCCTGAGTGGTTGACCACTTCCAGTCACCGGACTGTGTCCAGCTGCAGCATTGGTTCCTAATGAACCAGCCTTTTAACATTTTACATTGGACAGTACTGAAACATTTCCAATGGGTTGTTACTGGTGGGACCCTATGTGTCTCAACCACAGGCGTGATTTACAGGTGTGAGGAAGTGGTAACCACATTGCATCCTTAATGCCTTTATTAAACACACCCAATAACACTCTGGTAAAGCATAGGTAATAATTGTCATTGAACCAGTCGATTCTGTGTGACAGCACCTGAGATTTGCATCATCCTCTGTAGATAAAGACCAGCTAAAAACATAGATTGATAGTACAAAAAAGGATCATGTGGTTCATCAAGCCATTTTTAATAGTTTTGTTTGGAAAAGTGGAACAGTGGAAACAGCTGGTTCCTGTACAGCTCCCGGTGATTGACACCTTCCAACTACTAGATCACCCCAACTGCCGCACTGGTTCCTGACAAACCAGCCTTTCAACATTTTACAGTGGACAGCACTTAATCCTTTTCAATTGGTGGCCCCAGGTGGGACCCTACATGTAGCGTTTCAACCATAGACCAAATATTCAAGTGTAGGGAAATGGGGACCACATTTGCACCCTCAATGTCCTCATTGCACACCCAATAATACTCTGGTAGTTAAAATCCCCAGGTAATATTTCCATTGATTTAGATCTGCTATCTTTAATGGTATAATTGTGGGTATAAAGCCTAATGGTGGAGATGTACTGCTCTGTTGTAGTTTATTCTACTTTCTATGGAACTCCGATAAAATACTGATTTTCAGCATCCAGCATCTGTTTCCTCCTTCATAAAAGAAACACTAACACTGATCCCATTTCACGTAGTCAATACATCAAAATCTCCAGACCAGAAAACATGTTTTTCTTTAAGTCCATATTGATTATTTCATTAATGACCAGCTGACAGCGGATAGCAAGTCTCATACTGGACCATGTTCATACATGATGATTTATTATTGATGGCGTGTTTGGAGAGTCTACATCTAATAAAGTACAGATGGTGAAGGTTTGCTGACAATGTGCTTTCAGCATAAAAGCTATTAATCTCAGCATTCTGTTCAGGATTGTCTACATGTAGTAGATTAAAGGCAAATGACAGCCTATCCTCAGTATGCACAGTTTTCGAGTTATGTGAATTTTAAGTGTTCATAAACACTTAAAGTAAAGTTATTGATTATATGAATGTTTTTTTCACATAGGTGATAATCCAGGACAGCAGTCACCAATCGGTGGTCCGGGGAATCCACGGCTCTGGCCGGTGCATCCCCCAGCACGGTCAGGCTAAGGGGGCGCACTGGACAGAGCCGCGGTCTATGTCTCCTGTAGGGATCACAGGCTTATGGCGGTGGGCAGGTTGTGTATCTGGATTCTGGCATCATGACGTCACTAGGGGGGGAGTTTCTTCCCCTTTGAGTGACAAAGGGCCCCCCGTGCATGCACAGTCCAGAGCCCATAAGTTTAGTGGTCCGTAGGCCTGAAAAGGTTGGCGACCACTGATCTAGGATATGGGGCATATTGAATGTTCCTACAAATATTATTTAGGTCAATTGCCAAGCCCCTATTAGTCAAATGTGTATAAAAAAGGAGAGAAAGATTAGCAGGAGTTTTTTAAATTGGCAAAAACATTATTGAAATATGATACCAATTTCACATAACAAATTTATTTGAGTGAAGTCATAGAGTAGATGTTTCCCAACCCCAATACTTCATGGGGTGTGTGGATAACTTGCTAGACAGTAATATTTCTAGTCAAAAAGTAATTAAAGTAGGTCCCCAATGAAGGAGTTAAAGGCCATGACGCAAAAACAGGCAACACCGACGTGTTTTGCCTATTTGGCTTCCATAGGGGGTGAGAAACATGGGGTATGGGAACACGAGATTACTATTGACCTCATATAGGAATATACAGCAAGTAATATTAGCAATAAGTCAAGAAGGTGAGAAAATTCTGACTAATGAAGAAGAGTCATGCTAGGACCCTGGGATGTGCCAGCCTGAAGTGCAAAATCAAATCACTTCAAGCTGCCTTCTTGACTTCTTCCCAATATTACTTGCTGTATATTCCTATATGAGGAAAATAGTAATCCCATGTTCGCATATCCCCACTGCCTCCACCCCTGAGAAAGCCAAATAGGCAAAGCGCAGGACTACTGAGCCGAGATTTCTGTATTTGCATCATGGACTTTAACCTCTTCATTGGCAACCTACTTTAATGAACTTGCTGTTATCTCTCTCCTTTTAACTTACATTTTTTTTTTACATATCAAATTCCATAAATATTTTACTAGTAGTGCTAATAATCGGCTAAATCTTACCAAAATATTCTGTCAGAGTACATCCAACTAAGCTACTTGTAGTAGGAAGACAATGCACACCAACTGTTTTATGCAGCAATTTTTGTGTCGTTTTGCTTTTTGCCAAGATAGTTTTAATTGTTAATGAGCAGCAGATCTGTATTGTATATTTTAGGGCCACATCCATATATATCCATAAATTTTAGGGCCATAGGGCCATCCATATTTTTTATATTTTAGGGCCATCCATATATTTTAGGGCCATATCCGTATATATCCATAATATCATAAACAACTAAAAATGTACTTTACAGACTTTAAAAGCACTACTTGTACAAGATATCACATCTGAATTAGCCTAAAAATGATCCCTTCTCTCCCAATCATGTCAATCATGCCAATGAACCCAGATTGGAGTCAGATACCCTTTGGAGAATAACCGTCACTTTATTCTGCATGGGGATGCGACAATGTCTCTTTCTTTTGCAACGTGCATTGATGCACAAAAATGTGTTGCAAGTCAAGGCTGAGTGCTACAGCTTTCATAATATAGCATAGCCTTTCTCAACTTTTTACTATGGGGGAACCCTTGTAATAATTTTCATGTCATAGGAGACCCATGCTAAAGACAACTATATCCACAGATCACGGTATACAGTGTAGTGGTCAATGGGAAGAATACTAATGACGTTGCTGGCCAATAGAAAGTCTTTGTTACATATATCCAAAAAGATTATTGGTGTCAGTTAAACTTGAGAGTTACAAACTGCTCATTGCTCTTGGACCAAACTCTGGAGGAGCAATGGATGAGAAACACTGTTAAAGACTCTTGCATGCTATCGGTATTTTTTTCATTACCATCCATTTACTGCATAGTTTGTTGCAAAATTTAGTTGACAGTCCTTGCTGTGCCCACGAATCAAAAAAAAAAAAAAAGAAATAAAGTAAAAATGAGGTGTTGTAAGAAAAGTATTGGTTCCTCTTGTAATTTACATCAGCTCACAAACAAGTCATAAAACTTCAATATTCAATGTAGCATTTTATTATTCAATCAAGGATGGGAGCAAGTGAAACCATGTTTCATAGTTCAATCTGCTTCAATCGACAGCCTGACAGTCACTTTACATACACAAATATATTTCCTCCTTTCTGACCATCTCAGATGGGAAATTTAAAACACCAAAGTTTCTTGTTCATAAATTAAAATTGGATTCAAAAATAAAAAAAAGTTTTTATTGGGGAATTATGGATTGAAGGATTATCTATTTTTTATCAAGGTAGGTCACATTAATTTGAAATATTCATATGTAAAGTAAATCCAGCCATAGCCAGTACTATAAATAATTTGTTTAATTTCTCCCTAGACCAATACTGTTTTATATTTATTCAGAGTAAATTGAAGCTCTAAAAGAGTCCTTGAAAAAAATCCTTACTAAAACCAAACAATATTCTCAAGTGTTTAAAATGTTTAATTAAGGAATCATGTGTTTCTCGTCTTAAAGCTAAACCCCAGGCAGATAAAAAAAGACGCAAATTAATGCAGCTCAGTATTCATTTATTGTATTTTTTTTTTTTTTTTTGCAAGCAATGTAGGCATTTACACTGGACTTGGAATAAGCATATACATTAGACTTTAAATTGGGACTAGAATTAGAAGAAGAAGAAACATGGTGGTAGAGGAAGCAGGCAGACTGAACAAAGAGATGAGCTCATCAGTCTGATACATTTCTAGACTAGGGGAGGGATAAGATTTTTAGGTGTTGTTTATCTGTAGAAAATGAAGAACAGGTTCTCTAAGTGGCCAAAAAGATCTGTATTATGTTTCTGTGTTGTGTTTCATTCTGTACCTGGATAGAAAAGTAATCCATACCAGCTTCCATTTACACAATTCGTCTGTGTATTTAGATCAGTGTTTCTCAATTAGGGTTTTGTGGAACCCAACAGTTCCTCCAGAAGTTGTTTGGGGTTCCTTGAGTAATGAGTAGGGATGAGCAAACACCTGGAAGTTCGGGTTTGCCGAACTTCGGCTCACTGCTCAGGTCCGGGTACCCAAAATCGTAAAGTTTGGTACAGACCTGAACTTTACAGTTCGGGTTCGCTCAACACGAATACTAATGGTTAGTGGGTAGGGATGAGCGAACACCTGAAGGTTCAGGTTCGCCGGGTTCGGCCGAACTTCGGCTCAAAGTTCGGGTTCGGGTCCGGAACCGAAAATCGTAAAGTTTGGTATGGACCCGAACTTTACAGTTCAGGTTCGCTAAACACTAGTAATAAGCAAATTGGGTCAGTTTGAGTGTCACCAATGTTCTTTTGGCTATCTGTAAGGGTGATATTTTTCCCACTGGCCAGCAATGTAAAAGGCATTCTTCCTAGCGATAAACATGCTAATGTGCTGAGAACTCTGTACGTATAATAATTATAGCTGGGGTTCCCTAAGATCTGAAACACATGTTGCTGATGGCGGGAACACTATAGGATATTCTTGCTTTACTTTCACCATGGCTTGCATTCAGAAAGAAATAAATGTGCTATAGGGTACTATTACAACATGGAATTAGCCTCCTCAATCTTTTTTTTAACATGGGGAACCTTTAAAATAATTTTCAGGCCTCAAGAAATTCATGTCAATATATACATTATGCCCCAATTCTGGTACATTATCCTGGTGGTGAATGAAATGAATGGCCTTTACATTGGTGGCCAGAGGGAAGAATGCCATCCTTGCAGATATCAAAGTAGAACATTGGTGTCACCTAAGATAATTAGGAATGAAAGAAAGGAAGAAAGAGAGTTTGGGCAAAGTCATTTACGTGCATATATTGATGACAAATGTATAGTGCCCTATAGGGCCTGAACTCTTATCAACATCAAGCTGTACATTGGGGCCCACAAGATGACCATGTTTTGTATTGTTATATGAGAATTTTATCATTCAATACAATATATTTTGCCAAAAACCCGTTTTTTCCTTTCGTTCATTCCTTAATTATCTTATGATTCAGGATTAGGTATTACTATCCTTTAGGACACTGAATATTCATTCACCACACAATACTGTTATACATTGGTGTCGCCTAAACTGACCTGAGAGGCTAAAATTGCTCATTGCCCAAGGAACCCCAGCAACCTCTGGAGGAACCCCAGAATTCTGTAAAACTTTGGCTGAGAAACACTGGCTTAGATGTTTGTCTCTTGTTTCCTTCAGCAATGACCTTTAGCTACTAACTTCAGCATCTTTTATGGTTCCTAACTCTCTGGCCCGTGGGCCAAATCTGGCCTGGCACGTCCTTTTTTTGGACCCCAAAAGAATTCTTAACTGTTTTACTGTTCCAGAGAATGCAATGTGAAAAAAAATGAATCCAGCAATTCATTTGGTTTCAAATTGCATTCTCTGGCAAAGTAAAACAATTATTCTCAATAAGAAGGAACAAGAACACACGAGAAGAGCATGCAATGATATGCAGTGGATTGATAAATCTAAAAAAAAATAAGATTTGCATATTACTGCATGCTCTTCTCATGTGTTCTTGTTTCTTCTTCTCGAGAATTTTTGTTTTTTTAATAAATTTCAAGTTTGGCCCACAACATGGTCTAAGTTTTAATTTCCGTCCCTCTGTGTATTTGAGTTTGACGCCCCTGATATAGGTAATGTTTAATATTAATAATAATAATCAAGCTTTATACAGTTCTTTATAAAAGTTTTTGGCCACCTAAGCCAGAGATGCAATCTGGGTATGTGGCAGGTATTCTACACATCATGTCAAAGTTGTGAAAAAGTCAAACCTAATTCTTATGGTAACTTTGAAGTTGGCTGAAGACTTCAATGAAAAAAAAAATTTCAATACCATTTAATAACAAAAAGGCTTTGAAACATTGATAAATGTTCTGTACTTTTAAGGTAACTGGATTTATACTTTAAATGTCTTTTTTTTTACTTTGTAAAATATTGGAAACCGTAGAAGCGGCCACCACTAGGATGAGCCAATCACGCCGGACTTGTATAAGATCTGATTTGCATAGAATGATTACAGAATTAAATTATACAAATGTAAGTTCCCAATTCCAAATCTAAAAATTAAAAAAAAAATAAATAGCAAAAACTTTTTTGCTTTACTTTAAAGGTAACATTAAAACTCCAATCATATGCCAATTCCAGTTCCAATATATTTTATACTTTCATGTTTTCAGTTGACGCATAGCTCAGGTGCTTACAATTTTCAAGTTGTCAAATGATTAGTGCTGAAAGGAAATAGATAATTTTATTTTTGTACATTTAAAAGAGACAAATTTTATGAAAATAATCTTTTCCATAAAGGATTTTTTTTTCTTCTACACAAAATGTCATGCAACTCTCACCCGGAATTCACAGATTAGTCAATCTGAAATAAATATAAATGTGCATCTGGGTGAAAGTTGCGTTAGAACATTTAAAAATAAATTCAGAAGCATTAATGTTTTTTTTTTCAATATGCAGTACATGGAGGAATTCACCCTACTTAATAGAAACCCAAGATTCTTTATTTACCTGTTTTCCAGTGCTACACATTGGTTGGCATGGTTAAGAAGGAAGAGAGAGAGACCGGGCCTAATTTATTTAAGCTCTCCAAGGGTGGAGAGTAGTGTTGGTCAAACATCTCACTATTTGATTTGACAGCTATTCGATCAAATAATGAGAAATTCTCCGGGTAATCAAATGCTGAATTTGAACACTATTGAAGTCAATGGTGCGAGAATTCTGTTTTTTTTTTTTTTTGCAGGGTCTTTTAAGGGCTGCAATGTTTTATTGGATAGAGTTTCTCTATCCAAGAATACAGGGTAATACAGGTGATGAATGGGGACAAGTCTAGACACCTCTAGTGTCCAGACATTGTGGTGGATCTGCAAAGGTTCGTAATTCAGTTTCCAACGTGATCTCACAATGGAGCTGAACTGCAGATTACCTCTGCAGATCCACTACGATTTCCGGGCACTATAGGTGATGAATGGGGACCTATTCATCACCTATAGTGCCCGGAGATCCCGCAATGACAGGAGGATTCCCACGGCTGCACAGCTGCGGGAATCATAATGTCATTGTGGGAAAATCTGTAAAAAAAAAAAAAAAAATGTTAGTTAAAAAAACACAAACTCCCAATAAATTACTTTAAATTAATTTTTATTTTTTTAACACATTTTTAAACACATATTTCCCCAAATTTTTAACGTCGAATCCCGTGTTTTTCGGGTTGGGTCTATCCAAATTCGAACAGCCATGTTAGGGTTGAATATAAGAACAACCCGAATTCGAACACCAACACTAGTGGAGAGGATACACTTTCACCATTAAACCTGGTTATCCATGAAATCTGAAATGGCTTTCATAAAAGTATTTGCTTTTTGTCAGCAAATGTTTTTATTCCTGTACTAGATCCGTTCCAGGTTTGCTGGATCGCCCAGGTTTACCAACGAAAGTGATTTTTCCCTAGCTTTATTAAATTAGGGCCACTGTGTGGTAGCAGCCTTGTAAGAAAAAATGTAGAGGCTAGACAAAAAGCAGTTCTCCATATTGTAGTGATACAGTAGAGCAGAGTTAAACTCAGTTTAAACTGTGGTTTAGACTTAAACTGCATAATCAAAAACCTCCCTTTGAGGTTTTTTCTCCCTACTTCAGGAGACAATGAGGTTAGTTTACTAAAGGATTATAAACTGTTCACATAGCAAAATAATTTTTCACCTTGCAAAGGATATTTTACTTAGTTTGGTAAGTGAGGTGGAGATCAGCTGTCTTCAGTTATCCAATTCTTACAAGAATTGAGAAATAAAAAAGGAATGTACTAAATGCTAACACGTAACAACCCCATAAACTTCCCAAATTTTAACCATATAAGTTAATTATAAAATGAATTAGAAAAAGAATATTTGAAAAAGAGTCTCGGTTTATACTTGTGGTATACAACTAGATGGTGCTGTGTCCATGTAAATGGTTCAACAAACTCTTTCTGTCCAAGACATCATTAGAGATTGTTACACACTTTACGTGAGGTCATACCACCATCTACTGGTGGCCAAAAATATTGTACAAAAGATCATTGTAGGAGCAAATGACCCTTCTTAACCAGCTTAAAAGTACAAAAATATTTCAACCTGAAAAGAAGAAAAAAAAAAGATAAAAAGATTGGGTCCAAGGGATTTTAATTTTTTGTCCCTACCTACTACCTATAACCTACTATCAATGTATTTATTGACATTCATTGTATTTCCATTTCTATTAAAAACTTTTTTGAATGTTAGCAGTGACAGACAGATTTTGTGCCCTATGTTTATACTAAAGTCAATGTAATTTTTCAGTTTTTCTTCAAAAAGAAGGTACCTTGGCTTATATTGAGATTGATTTATGTTTGAGTATATACTGAAATATTTTTTACAGATTTTCTATTTATGTTTCAGTTTTTTTTTTTTTTTTTTATGAAAAGAAAGAAAAAAATTAGCAAGTCCAATAGATTTGTTTTAATGTAAATTTGCTTTATTTTCACTGAAAAGTAAAAGCCTGGATAACAATACCATATTGTAACACAAGGCAGAAAACAATGTTGATTTTTAAATCTAATACGCTTATTTCCATTATTTTATTGCATAATAACAGTCTTACTTTCTCCTACTAAAGGAATCACTTCTTGTCCTTTATCCTTTTGTAAGCAATGTGACAAAGTGAAACAAAGAGTGTCGCCATAAGTATTTCATACAGGGACTAATTGTGCTGTATAAAATTCAAGGTCACATCATTCCTCAGATGTATGTCACATTATGGGGGGGGTCCATTTGTTAACGGCGCCGTCTCTGCATAATGGTGATTTATGTATAGATGTTATTGTACGTGTTTAATGCAAAACGGTAATCTTAATAACATAAAGCTGCCATTTTCTATATGATAAAAATATGTAGAAAGCTAATTGAAAAGTTTGGTATCTAAAGAAAACTTTGACAACTTTTAGTAGTGTCTAATAAAGACTATATTATATAATTGTATAGCTTCGTAGTGTTACATGCTTGCAATGATATATCCTATGTTCTCCTTGCTTCTATTTCATTTACCAAAATTGTATTAAAAATTGTATTATCACAAGTTTACTATAAATGTTCTAAAATTACAAAATAAAAGTGTTGGAAAGCCAAAATTCTTCCAAATGACTAAAACACACATGTACGTACGTGAGCTAGGGATATAGTAATTGTAGCCGGGGTTCCCTGAAAACCTTAACGTCATAAATATTAGGAAATAAATGTGATAATATAATATATTATTGAGAAATAAATGTTATAATATAACATTATAATATAAATGTTATAAATGTTGCTCTCCAGCCTGACTGTTCATGGCCGATCACTTTCATTTATTGGATTCTGATTATTTAAATCATGGAGGCATAGCAGTCCATGTAGGTGCTACCTCGGGCTGTCTGCATTCATATAAAGTCTGCCTAGAAATGCCCAGTTCTCCAGACTAAAATCTTTGCATTTGCTATTTCTAAACAATCAGCATGGGGAATCTTTGGTAATATTAGTGAATATAATTGGTCATTATTATCAATGGGGATTCCCAACAGTGCCTTTGGCCATTGTCAGTCTGATGACCCTGCTGACTGCTGAAGGCATCCGTTACTGCAGTTCTTTATAGGTGTAAACCTTTTTTTTGGTCTTAATTTGCTATATTTTGCAAGGTATTGAATCTGAACATTTTGCAAGGAGGCATGAAAAATGTGTTAGACTCCACAAAGAGCAATAACAATCTTGCATATCAGGATCATGTTATTCTGATATATACAGTCTGATTACATGCCAATCAAATTTATGAAATTCATAAGCACCCCCAAACCCTCAATGTGTTGTTTTAAATCAGTTGTAATATATAAGATGGATTTATAATTTTTCTCCCCCAGACTATCTAACTTGTGCCGTCTCATTCTTCCCGTCAAACTCTGCCCCTCTGGTCACATGACCTCCACCTTCCAGGTACTTTCAGGCTGACAACTAGCAGCTCCTTTAAGTTCAGGGATCAGTGGCCAGATCATGTGATCAGGACCCCGAAGCGAAAACAGAGAATGAGAATGAGTCGGTCATATGAGGTTGCCCGGGGATTGTGTCTGTTGCAGCTTCTGCCAAACCCCTTCAGGCTCTTTCCCAGTTGTTCAAAGGACTAAACTGAAGAGAAGGAAACTGTATGGCAGACATAGAATCACCAGACAAGTCAGTCAGGGCAAAGAAGTCATCTGGAAATGGTGAAGGATTGACATGGGCTCAAATTGCACCCCTAGTGGCCATGGCACCCTAGGTCATAACCTTGGTGACCTTGTGGGAAATCTGGCCCTGTGTCTAACAAATGTACAATCTAGTGAGATTAGAGAGAGAGAGATTTTTACCAAAGATAATATATATTTATATATATATATATATATATATATATAAATAAATATATATATATATATATATATATATATAAAATATATATATATATATATATATATATATATATATATATATATATATATATATATATAAATAAATATATATATATATATATATATATATATATATATATATATATATATATATATAAATATATATATATATATATATATATATATATATATATATATATATATATATATATATATACAAATATATATATGCATTAGGCAACAGAATATATATACAAAACATTTTGCATTTACTCCTAACATTAAACCATTTGCTATTTTTATGGATTGCATCGTGCATTCACTTTCCCTATTTTGCTTATTATTATTTACAAATTCCTACAACATGCTGACACAGATCCCAAGAATAGGAGAAGGATGACTCGATGGACAAATGTGAGTTTTTCTAATATTATTCATACAAATGTATTATCCTGTCCTTTTATCTGTAAAACTGTGCAGCTCTTTATCATTTCTGTATGGAAATGTGAGGACTGAATGTTTGAACCTCGATTCATTCCTCCAATTCAGTTTCATAGGCGGTGCAGGAGGAGCCGATAATCTTTTCTGCATAATAAGACTGTAAGAATGCACCAAGTATTCAGCATATGAATCTGTTTTATAGTGCATTCACGTGGATAAAGGGTTATTTGGAGGTAGAGAAACTTGCTTGTTATATCTCTGATGAGCAGACTATGGACACAATTATCAAGAGCAAACTGACACAAAAGGAGAATTGTGTTGGGATACGTTAGGAAATATTTTACCGTAAATACGTTAAACTTTGCAATGACAAAGATTCCATATAGTATTATAATGGCACAAAGATTTATTGAGGAGTCCATTTTCAGCAGTACTCAGAAATAGGGATGAGCAAGCAAGTTTTTAAAACTCGATTTCACGGCGAATTCAACCGTTCTCGCTTACCAAAACTGTAAGTGAGAATGGCCGATGTAAATTTGCTGATTGAGAATTTGAAAATAAAAAAAAAGATTGCGGGCTGCGTTGATTAGGGCCAGCTGCATTCATTAATCAGCTAAGTGTGCCATCCCTGGCACTAGAAGTTAAATGGGTTACAAGTTTCCCAATTCAAAATTTCTAGTGCTCTCTGATTGGCTGAGGAAAGTTTGTCCCCATTTAACCATTTAACCTCTAGTGCCGGGGATCATAAACAGGATCCCCAGAGCTGCAAGAACTATTGCAGCTCTGAGAATCCACTGAGGTCCCGGAGCACTAGAGGTTCATTAACCTCTAGTGCCCGGGAACCGCAGTGTAACTGCAGAAGAACTCTTCCACTGCGACTCCCGGGCACTAGAGGTTAATTACCACTAGTGCCCAGGGGATCTTCTCAATGAATGAGGGTCAGGGCAATAGAGGTTAATTAACCTCTACTGCTGGGGATCTTCTCAACGACTGCATTCATTGAGAATAATGTGCGATCCCCAGCACTAGAGGTTAATAAACCTCTAGTGCCCCGGGGATCATAAACTGGAATCCCCTGTGAACCTTCCTGTTATAATGTCCTCGATCTTCCGATGATTTTGCAAAATCGGTTTAGCCAGAGGCATTCTCGCTCATCCCTGCTCAGAAAGAGTATGCAAAATAGGAAAATGCTCCTATGAGACCGGTAATGTAAAAAAGTAGAACTTTTGGAAAAAAAATTAACACTTACCTTTACAGGTATAAAGCCATCTCTCCCTCCGCAAACCATGTCGAATAGGTCTTGTGCTGTCTCGGCTTCCTTCATTCCGGCATAGATGGGACAGCTGGCTCAGCCATCTTCTTCCTTCTTCCATTTTCTTCTTACGTCACAAGATTTTGCACTGCAAAGTATTTAGACATGTATCCAGCAATGCAATATAACCAACAAAGGGAGCATATATTTAGTAGTAGTTAGTTACATTCAACTGGACATTATTTTATAATGTTTAATAAGTTTCACAGCCTTCCAAGCTATCATATTGGTTCCACTAATGTATTAAATATCCCAACATTTATATCTACCAAGCACAAACACTTTACTCCAATCACCATGGAATGTGACACTGCAGATGATGACTTTCTAAGTGCAGGAGGTGTAAAATGAACATGATACCATCTGTGTAGCACGGTGGCTCAGAGGTTAGCACTCTGGCCTTTGCAACGCTAGGTCTAAGGTTGGAATCTTGGTCAGGACTCTATCTGCATTGAATTTAGAGATTTTCCTTGTGTTGTCATATCATTAGGTTAATTAGCTTCCTCCTAAAATTGGCCTTAGACTGTATTAAAGACATATGACTATGGTGGGACATTAGATTGTGGGCCCCTATGGACTTTGTAAAGGGCTGCGCTATATAAATACAAGATAAAACTTTTATTAATAATCCTTGGTGGAAGGAAGTCTGATTTATATTTGTTAATCTTAGATGTTGAACTATCAGGAAATGGAGAGGGTAAGGGTTTCCTCTCTGTTAAAACAAATTCAATCACTTTATGGCACCTCTTGGGTTATCATAGAAGAAAAAACTAATTTAAATTCCAATGAAGAGTGTGGATGAAACCAAAAGAAGGTGGGGATATTTTTGCAAAAAAAAATGTTACAATTGTAAATTAATCAGTGAAAGGTCCACCTAGACATAGTTCAACTAATGCACCAAAGTAATATTTGATTCGTAAAAAGCAAGACTAAATCCATAGTTCATATAACATCAATGAAATGAAATAAGTCTTGTGCCCGACGCATTTCGCCGTATGACTTCTTCAGGAATAGTTGAGATGAGTAACAAGTAATTTATAAAGGGATCTTGAATACCTTGATTGTAATGGAAAATAAAAATTTAATGTGCCAATGGTGTAGAGAGATGAGTCACCGAAGCTGGTCCCGGGAGTGGGGGATATTGGATTTATATTGATTGATATACTTTTTTGACTGTTCCCAGCACACAAGCCTCGTGGCTGCAAATCTTTGATCCATCCCCCTAATGCTCTAATTATTAGCGTACTCCATCCTCTAGGCAGCAACCTCAGGAATAACTCCACATTTGGCACGGGACACTTCTCATATAAGGATTCCCTAAACAGCTCAACATAAATTGGTTTGCCACACCATAGTTCGCTGCCCACTGAATAATGACTTTGAGATGACAACCCTGGGTTCTTGTGAACAAACATTTCCTCTGAAGAAGCACAATCTCCTATCAGTGAAATGCATTGCGACACCATTGTATGGACCCACATAGTGACTGCTACCTCTTAATGGACTTTTAAACAATTGAATTATGCTATACAATCTATAAGTAATATATGATGTTCACCCAAATAGTATACATAGTAATATATTGCTTGCATAAGAATAACTGACGTGCCACCCGAAACCCCCTTTTTTTCTTTTCACCCTGTTAAAAATTGTCTTTACCTACTGTATTAGGTATAACACAAACAAGTATGGCTTAGGGAAATATACCACTTTGAACCTACTAATATTTTATTTTTCTGCATGATTGTAGCCTCTTATCACACCTTGTTCTGTTCAAAGTAGTCAATGCCATATCTTTTGAACAAACCTCTTTGTTCTCCACTTTTAGAAAGGCTACTGCTGAGGAAAAAGAAATGCAAATATACATTGAAAGGCAGATGTTGATTATACAAGAACATGATGGTAAGTATGAATGTTTGCAAAATCATCAGAACAAGGTGTCTTCACAAACCGTAACATCTTGTTCTTGTACAATAAACATCTGCCTTAATACATTCCATGGTGATTGTATTTATTTGTTACCAATTAAATTACCCATGTGGCTTTAAATGTTATAAAATGTTCCTGATGCTAGCTTAGAACATTTACAATATGTCTTAGGCATGGTCTAGCTAAATGTGACTTAAGGAGAATATTAGGAAGTGTGCTTAAAATCTTTACCTCCTTTCCAGTGGAAACTGATAATCATCAAACCATTCCGAAATTGATATCAAAATTCACTTTACGGAGTTGATTCCCCCAATCTGCCCAGCATTTAAAGAAATTATTTAAGTGGACCTCTTATTGATTTTTTACAAAAGTATTCTAAGGATTATCCCAAATTATCCGACCCCTATTTACCAACTTGCAACCCAGGACTGAAAGCAATGGCTACTGCTTTAAACTGAATGGCAACTGGGAAGTAGAAAGTCGAATGACAATGATTATTGACAGATTGAAGCTTTCTATAGTGAACTGGTCAGAGACTCAGGAGAGCTCATTGAGCGGATTCACATGACATTTCTCTGATTTGATTTGTTTTCAGTAAATTGACTCAGTATGGTGTAAGCTCATTCATTGCTAAATGTACTCATACTCCAGATGTCTAATGCAAAGACAGCCGCTCAATCAGACTGAAAAGGCATTTCTTCCTCTTCTATCCCCAGTGATCAGACTATATCAGCCTTTTTCTAAATACAACCATGAAACTGTACACACATTAGGATTTATACAACTGTATCATCTCTGAGCTGACATCTTAGTCTAAAAAGAAGTTAATATAATAAGCTTATTATATGGTACTACAACCCATTTAGTTACAGCTTGGAAAATTTGAAGAAACGGGACTGTTGACATAGTACTATTAAAAATATGTTTTATTCAATTATACAATACCATTAAAAACCATAAATATATAAAAAATACCATAAAAAAATAAAAAAATGTGACAGAAATTTCAACCTAAGTGCTGAGTATCTTGCATTTACTTTTCTTGTTTTGCCGATACATAATTATTATTAAGCGTTGCTCAACGCGTTTCCTGCAGAAAAATATAGTCAAAACATAAGCATATTACTTAAGTGTAACGTATGTAATAAAAGTGAAAAGGTTTATATGTTACATTGGTGCAGTCTGAATATTATTATATGGTATAGATTGAGACAAATGTTTATGTTTATATGTTATATGTTTATGTTTTAGACAAAATTAGAAATTTCCCCTGTGGAAACATAATTAGAGAAATGCGTTGAGCACACTTATTATTGTATATGTGTCAGCAAAGCAAAGAAAAGGATATGCAAGATACTTAGTGCTAAAGTGGAGCTTGTTGTCAGATTATATGGTATTGTATAATTAAATAAAAACTAAAAGCAATGAAATCTCCTCCCTGCTTTCCTAGGCTTAATAGTACCAACTCCACATCAATACAAATGAAAATTAAAGAACAAAGAAAAGCAGTTTTTTTTTTTAGTTGGCAAACACATTTGCATTGGAAATCACAAACACAGTAACATTGAAGAATGAGCGTCTGTAACAATGATACGCTCATATACATCATATAGTGGGGTCAGTCCCTATTGTATATTTATAGAGTGCACAGCCATAAACTATACAGCAAGGAACCTATTTTTTTTAGCAGGCAGTGTGAAAAACATAACAATTCTAATACCAATGCGCTTCACCTCTTGGCTTCTTCAGGGGTAATACAGGAATGTTAAATATATTAAAAAGGAAAATTGCAGCTCAAAAGAAAGTACAGGTAGTCCCCGAGTTAAGGACATCCAACATACAGACGACTCCTAGATACGAGCAGGCTTCCCTGCTCGCTCATGTGCAGGACAGAGGCTTGATGGGGGGAAAAGGGCAGTTCGCATGACTTGCTGAAGAAGTCTTTTGGTTAAACTCTTTAATGACTGAGACAAACTCTGCAGTTGTTTCTTTTTGCATATCAAAGCACAGCTTGCTCCAGAAGTTAATGATTGTCTAGGCTCCATAAAGTTTTTTTTTTGCTTTGTTTGTGATTAGCTCACAGTGAGGATTTTATACAGTAACTGACACCACACTGCCTAGTAATATGTTGAGACAATATCTGTCTTAATAGCATTTATTAAAATAATGTACCTCTTCCAAACTTACATACAAATTCAACCTAGGAACAAACCTACAGTCCCTATCTTGTATGTAACGCGGGGACTACCTGCACTTCATAAAAAGAAGGTCAAATGTTCTGGTGCAGGTAAGTATCATGGAACTCTATAGAGGTAGAGATTGTCTCATATGATTTGCTCCATTCCATGATATACTCAAACTTTCGAGAAACGTAAATTAAGATAGCTGCAAAGATCTTTGTCAACAATGCTTTCTTGCACTCCTCTGCAGCCAGCAACAATACCATGGAATCCTATCCACTGGTAACTTCTTGCTCTGATTCAATGACCAGTGGATAGGATTCCTGGGCAGTGTTGTTGCTGCTGGCTGCAGAGAAGTGCAAGCACCAAAAGCTACCAGCCCTCCAATATAACATAGTGCCAAGCTTACGTTCTACAAAACAACTGATTCAACCTAAACCAGATATATCAGATTAAACTTTGTCATGGAAGAATACCCGGGGGGAAAACCTTGGGGTTACAGCACTATTAAATTTTGGATTATTTAAAAAACTTGTAATTATTTTAGAACAAAAGAAAACATGCAAAAATAGTTCTATAGATAGTCCTAATACTGAGAAATATCATTTTTAATAATGGAGGTATTATCTGACAGTGATATGGGGGCTTATGTAGATTTACAGTACTTTTTTCATAAAAGCCTTTAGTCATAAAGGATTTTGGACCACTGATATCAATAAGATAACTCTTTATTCCCAAAAAATCACAGTAGTTTGTGTGTAGGTGTGCAGTTTTCTTTGCCATAACATGACATTGAATTGTAAAGATGAATAGCAATGCCACTTTGAGTTGACCAAAGTTTTGTAACTGTAGCATTGCATGTCACAATTACCCTCTCTAAGCATTATATATTTTTTGGATAAGGCCCTGGCCTATCTAGACGCCAGTCCCCCAATTAAGCTCCACACTCTTTGCCTATAGCAAGCCCCTGCTGAGCCTCAAGAGGCTAGCTGTCCCATTCCAAAACATAGTTGCCCCAGGACTTCTGTGTGCAAGGTATGATGTCTGAGGTTGGGCCGACAGAGGACAAGGAGCCAACAGATAATGTAGTACAAAGGATTCCAGTAGAAAAACATCCATAATACAGAGCCAAAGGTCATAAACAGGAAATCAGTCCACCAGACTTTACCAAGGGTAAAGACAAAGCAGAGTCAGGGTCAAGGACAAAAGGTTGATCTAGGCAGCATACAATAACTGACTCAGGAATAGGCAGAAACAGTAAATCTAATGAATAACCCACCAGCAGCAGGTCATACCAGCCTAACGCTACAAAAGCACCGGGGACAGGGAGAAGGGAGACTATAATGTCCCAGCAGCCAATGGCAGTGTGGGATTAAGACCAGGAACCTCTCTGCCTATTGGCTGCAGCATAAACTCCAAATCCCCTTCAGCTGAGCACAGTCTCACAGCAGGGGATGCCAAGAGATCATTCACAGCTAAAGGAAAACTGGGGATGTTGCAGACTACAAAAGAGGAGGACTGACAGCTATTTGCTTGATCTTTCCTGCCGCTGTAATTGATTCCTTCGAAGGCAATAAACAGGGTGTGCTAAAGTGCTGGCCAGATAATCCCTTCCTAACATTTTATTTTTAATAGCCCCACAAATTTTAGGGAATTTTTTATTTATTTATTTGTGGTGCCCCTGGGAAGATTTTTGGCTGGTTCTCATTGACAGTGGGGTTACGGTTTGATCAGCTTCCTCATGCCTGGAAACCATGCCCATGATTCAGAGTCTCACCAGTAGGGGCCTATAGAGAATGAAGGTGATAGTGGGCAGTACAGTACTTACCCCTGACAAAATTTCAAATGCTAATTCAATAAGAACAAGTATACAGATATGCCAAGCAGCTGGCAAGGTGCCAATTTTTGGAAGCCGTTATGGAACTGTTGTTCCCACTTTCTTTCTGGACAAGTTCTAACACTCCCTGTTGGCCCTAGTAACCATTCATTTTGAACCATCTGTTCTGAAAGAAAGAGCAAATTAATCATTTCAAAGAACTAAAGATAGAGAAGAAATATTCCAGTGGAAACACTTTTTCCAGTCACCTGCTGTATTTCGTTAGATTGCCTGTTCCTGACCCTGCGACTGCATGCTGCCTGGACCGACCTTTTGCCTGTGACCCCAACTATTCTTATTCCCTGGGTACCCTGTCTGTTGGATTGGACCTGCTGCAGTCTTTAACTGCATTTTCTGTGGGCTCCTGGTCCTCTGTCAGTCCTTCCACAGATGCCATCGCTTGCATTCAGGGGGGCGACTGTGTACTGGGAGAGGGCAACTAGCCTCCCAAAGCTGAGTGGGGGCTTTTTTAGGTGGGGAATGCAACAATAGATTGGAGGACTAGCACCTGGCGAACCCTGGTGCTGGACCAGGGCTTTACAGAACTCCTGCTGTAATTCTTGGTTTTGCTCAGAAATGACTCAATGTCCTTCACAAGAAGGGGCCAATATGAATACTTAAGCTCTGGGCTAAATCTGTCTATCTATCTATCTATCTATCTATCTATCTATCTATCTATCTATCTATCTAT
>NC_092862.1:7295778-7317834 GCF_032062135.1 Pyxicephalus adspersus | reverse complement strand
TTCAGCCATGTAACCATCTCAATATGTACTGCACTGCTTTTACAACAAAGTTAAGCATTTCCTTGGCTATTAAATGGACGTTTCAACAAGCTGGAAAAGCACAACGCCACATGAAAATATCTTTGTTTTTTAAATATTTATAAGCATCTCGGAGTTCGTACCTGCTAAAATATGAAGCGGTGTGTGATGTAAGTGATGTGGCGTTTGCTTTTAACACCTTCTCACCACATCTTCGATGCTAGTCAGTGGTCCATCATCAACATCGCACCACGTCTATCTTGGAAATAAGAAAAAACAATCCCATTTGCAAGGATGCAATAGGGAAAGAATGAAAAAAAAATCCAGAATGAACTTCTACAATAAACTTTTATCTCATTACATAGAAAATATTAAACAAGAAAAACTTTTGCATTGCCAAACCATTGAAGACAGGTCAGAAGTAATAAGTCCTGAAATGATAAGATGGATTATAGTGGTTTATTCCCTTTTGCTTAACTGCTCTGGAGTTCTTATATTTAAGATTAAGACGTAGATGAAAGGGAAAAGAAAATCTGAGGAAAAATCTGTTTTATAGATATAAAAAATATTTTTTTTCCAATATAAAATCAGGGTGAAGTCATTTAAGAATTTCACATAGAGGAAACGTTTAAGACTTCTTGGAATTGTTAGCAAAATAAAAATTATGTTTAATCATTAAGAGGGACAAAACACTCTAAAGAGAGTTCCAAAATACATTTTAGAGAAGGGAAAAGTGAGCTAGGTGTATTTATTTTTTTTTTAAGGAAATGTCTTTACGTTATTGATGAACATTTCTGGGTACGTTTTTAATGATTGCTTTGTTGCATTTTACTGTGCTAATTACTGTCTGTTTGACAAATTAGAAGATGGAGTGAAAGGTGCAATCACATACCCGGTGGATGTTCAAGATGACAAGGGTAGGCACTCATGCCAGTGTAGCCATGGTGGTCCCAATGCTACGACCAGGAAGCACTGCACACCAGGAGGGCATGCGTGCTGGTGGAAACGGGTTGGGGAGAAGCCAAAGTTGCCAATGTGCTGGCAGATTTGGCAAATACAGGAACACAGATCAAGGACAGGTAACATGCAAGAGTTAGCAATGTGCTGGCATGTGCTATATATGTTGGAAAGCAAAGCAGGTCCAGGAACAAGCCAGGTTCATCAATGGGAATCCATTTAAAGGAAACAGGAGGGTAAACCAAAGAGGAAAGCCAGGATACAATCTGGGTCACTACAGTAATGAAAACATGAATCAGGTTGGGTGCATGCAAAGCCAAAGGCCACACAACAAGGCAGAAAGACAACAAATACATATATGCCAGCCACTGCCTGATGCCAGTTAGGTCTGTGGGCCATCCGCCCAGGAGGTACACAAGGCTGCACAAGGCACATAAGTATGGACACACGCCCAACCTTAAGAGCACACATGCAAGCCATATGCATGAGCACACGCCCTAATCTTTATACATGCTCTTTCCTTACAGGTGCAATTAACAATATTTGTCTCTCTTTGTTTATTACTGTAATGCAGAAAATCTGTATATATAATAATATATATGCTTGTTCATTTTTAGCTGCTAGGAGCTGCAACATGGGTTGAAATGCCCTGTTCTAGCAAGTGGAATAGCTGGCCCACTGCTCATACACACAATACAGTGGTCCAACATTCATACTGCACACTGCTCTAATCAACAGTAATCTTGCTCCCTAAGCAGTGCTGAAGATTAGAGAAGCGTTCGGTCAGAATGTTGAACTGCTGGAGAGTTTGGCCGCTGCATTGTATGTGGGAGCAGTGATCTAATTTCCTATGTGCTGCCAGTATAGGGTATTTTCAATCCTTAATACAACATTAAACAGAAAAAAAAACAACATATATAATGCACTGTATTTGCAGCCTAATATATAATATGATTTAAGTAAAGGGATAATATATTAATATAATTGAATTTAAAATGCATTTTTAAAGCAAAATTAAAAGACAATGTTTGATTAATAAAATTATGACTAATCAACTTTAATAATCTAAATTAAAAGTTTGCTCATAGTTCAGTAAAATTTTATTTACTTTTTTTAGTTACTACAAAATCACTACATTTAGTAGTACATTTAGTAAAAAAAAAAGATATTTCAGCAAACAGACTGATTTTGTCATGGGGTCAAACTATAATATGGTATAATTATGTTCCAAACAGGCATATAAAATAAATAAGTGGATGTACATTTTTTTCAGCAGACTAAAAGATATTATGGCTGTCTATTTATTTGTGGAAATAAAATCATGGAGGTTTCCCCACTGTGATTATCATTACTTACTGATTCCATTCACTCTTGGAGAGGAGAGATAAGTAGACCGATCTGCCAGGTTTGAGGTTCACGGCAGGGGGAACAGACTGACTCCTTGGCCAGCAGATATCTGCAAATGTCAGCCAGATCATCCGCTAACTTTGTTTTTAGCCTTTTCGACATATTTTTCTCCCCTATTTTTCCTATTTTAATTAATCTTTCTCTCCCTGAATAATACCAATTCAGCACAAAAAAATACCAACCTCAGATAGGACACTATGTGGATCATTCTGGTATCAGCTTCAAGCAATTAACAATTAATATGTAATTAAATAATATAACATTTTAGGAAATATTTTAAGAAAATGTAATTTATGTATTATGATTACTGTAATCTACACTTTTACACCAACATTCAAGGGTTTTTTTTTTTGCCTGTAATTAATCTACATTTAGAAATATATATTTTGGTTTATAGTACGTACATAGGTACCTCTATGAAAATGAGACATTTGGATCTATTCTTTTGGTTTAATGTTGTTTTTATATTATATACAGTCATGTGGCACATTAATCTCCATTTCCCCTGAGGAAGCAGAATTGTGAAATGCGTCGTGCACAGAGATAGCCTTTTGCTTTCTTATTTTGTGCATGATGAACCTGCACTAAGATATCGGTCTTTGATATGATTATGTGAATATTTGATTCTTAATAACTCAAACAAATGTTTATTGTATGTTTTTTTCCTTGCTTTATATTAAAAACAATGTAAGAAACAGAAACAATGTAACTAGTCCCACTTTTTACTCAGGAAGCAAAATAAAAGTGAAACATGAAAGTGAACAGTCCAATATAATTTGAGGTATTTGTAGAAAACTTTGCATCCACTGGCTCTTTGACCTTTGTGAAGTTTTAGTAAACTCATGTTTATTTTAAATTATTATTGGTGAATATATCAAGTATTTTGGTGCCTAAAAAGTCCCTTAATTTTAACAGAAATGTGTTTAAATATTTTATTCACTACCCATTATTGTTTTACAGGTAGCTGTGATAAATCAACTGTAATACTATATGATTTGCATATTTAGTTTAGCCATTAGTTCTCTCAACTTTCCTGGCGAATACAGAAAATATATAGTTGCTGGACCTCATCCAATATATATATAGTTTACCTACTGGACGTTCCCCTGCTCAAGAGCAAGATTACACTGAAGTGTCCACACCTGGCCTTATTAACAAACTTTAATGTTAAGTGGTTGCTTCAACTCAAATCTACTAGTACCAGTTTAGATTTCGGTAATTTGGACCCCTAGTCCCAAAATGCAGTTTATTAGTTGGACCTGAACTCATGGAGTTGTGTCTGAGGTCTACTCTCTCAGGTGCTAAGTTTTACAAATCCCGATAATACCAAATTTAATGCTACAAATCCCTCAATGGAAATTCACTTGCGCTGGCTGCATACATGATCAGCTCAGTGTGCAATCCCGGCACTAGAGGTTAAATGGGGACAAGTCTCCCCATTCAGAACCTCTAGTGCTCTCTGACTGGCTGAGGAAAGCTTCTTCATTAAGTTCTTCATTGAGAGTCCTTCAAACAGGATTCCCAGGGCTTCAAGAAATGCAGCTCCAAGAATCCACTGCGATCCCAGGGCACTAGAGGTTAATTAACCTCTAGTGCCCGGGGATCACAGTGGAACTGCAGAAGAACTCTCAATGAAGTTTCTTCATTGAGAGGTGTTCTGCAGTTCCACTACGATCCTCAGGCACTAGAGGTTTTTTAACCCGCCTTGGGTCGCATTCATTGAGAAGATGTGTGATCCCCAGCACTAGAGGTTATTTAACCTCTAGTTCCCTGGGGATCGCAAACAGGAGGATTCCCAGGGAATCCTGTAAATCCTCTTGTTATAATTTCCTCGATCTTCCGATGGTTTCGCGAAATCAGTTCACTGAAATTTTGCAGAAACATCGGAAGTTTTTTCAAGAATTCCAGAGGCATTCTCGCTCATCCCTAGTATGGACTATGAGCTAGCAAATCTTAATGTAACCATACTGCACTTGAATTTTGATATTTAGGGCTTGATAAGGTCAACCTTTTTAAAATTACCCATGCATACTCCCCCAGGCACAAAGTTTTAATACCTGTTTGTTATGCCAGTAGATCCTTAACTTTTCTTTGCCATTGCCTAGACATCACTTTTTTTGCAAGGAAAAATTATTGTCTGAAGGAAAGTCTCAGAAATATGAAATGTATTTTCATATAGGCCTTAAAGCGGAACCAAATTTCCACTTGTAAGAATCTAGGATCAGACAGGTCTTTCCTACAATAATCCCTCCTACCTGTCTGATCGCTCTGGGTTATTGGCAAAAAAAGTTTAGCTGCGCGTGCATGTTCAGCTTTGGTTGCCAGGATTCCTAGCAATCCCAGCTTCCCTTGCACGTGTAAAGAGTAAATGAATTCTTTCACTCCTGCGTGGGATTTACATCATCCCAGCCCGACCAATAAAGATTCAGTCAAAGATGGTCTTCAGGAAGAAAAGAAAGAAGAAGATATTGATGCCCTGCCAGGGAACGAGGGCAGGTATGTGTCATGGGTTTAGTTCCTCTTTAGGTAAAAAATAATCAAAGTAAAATCTAACCAGCTAAAACTTTTTAGGTTATTACAAGGCAAGTTTTTTCAGTTGTTGATGGAAAGCCATATGAACAACCAATCATTGAAAGAAACTCCAACAGTTTTATACGGTTTGGCCTAACCCCTGTAACTGCAACTATTTTTTGAGCTCTTGGACTGTTACAGGAACTGAACCATAATGAATAAACTGGCCAGATAAACAGGTTACAAAGCCATGTTACATGAGAAAAACAAAACTGCTCTGTTATTGGCAATAGTTATGCATTACATTTTTCTTTTTGCCTCAATTTTTTCTTGAAGCCCAAAACTATTTTGAGGTATGCGTGCGTTTAACATTTTAACACTTACATAGTTGAACCATTGGGCAAATAAACATATCCATTATGAAAACACTATAGACAAAGTTAGGAAGGCAAACAACAACCCTGGTTAATTTTCCTCCAACAGGGGAAAAAAAATCCTTGCCAATCCTGTGAGGCAATGCAGTGTTCCCCGGAACAGTCTCTGTTGTCATTACTTTAAAACTTTAATACCAAGTTATATTGCACAAATCATCCAGCTTTTTCTTAAATCAGTCTATAATACCTTTAAAACTATTTCCTGAGGGAGCAGATTCCACTTTTTCACAGAACTTACAATGGTGAATCCCTTCCTTATCTAGAGATTACATTTCTTTTCCTCAAGATGCTTGAAAAGTTGGGAAGAGAGTTCTCTATATGGACCATTTACATATTTATACACGGTGATCATATCTCCATTAAACATCTCTGTAATAAATACTACAAAATCCATGTTCCTAAAATATTCTTCCTAAACAATCTATCAGCACACTTCCTGATGGAGAAATAAACAATTAACTATAATGAATTTGAAAGTTTATTATTTTTTTACTTTTTAAAAAGATTAGGAATGAGGAACAAGGATGCTTTAATGAATAGATCAGTTTACTGGCTCCCTGTGGAGAGGAACATAATGAATAATAAATTATAAAATATATAAATAAGACAGATGCTTCCTGTTACAAATCAACTTTCTTTTTAACACACACTAAATCTTTATGTTCTCATTGTCTTCCTAAATCATAGCAATCGTCAGGATTTGCATAATGAATTACGTTATTTAAATCCGGTCTACTTGTTTTTTCATCCATAGAGACACTTTGGATGCTGGCTTAAGGAAAGTAGTCAGCACCAGCAGCAATACTAATACAAATACAGATTTATTTGCCTAAAAATCAAAATGCAGTTAGTAGAATCCATTTGGAGGGTATTGGTGTTCTAGGAGATGGTTTGGATTTCTAGGTTTCCTGTGAAGAGACTAGGCTGTGAAGAAAATATTTTTAAAGGGAACCTGTGCTGAAAGGCTTAGATAGGCTGCCTTTACTGACCTCTGTGTTAGGAGACGCTTATCTGTCTGATTCCAAGCTGTGCACCACCGGAGTATGGTATGCTCTGTTTATTCTCTCCAGTAGTGTCGCTTGCAGCAGCAATAAAATCAGAATTAGTTGTCTGCTCTCTGATCTGCAGGTCGAAGCATCTCCGGCTTCCCTTTAGCCATACAGCCTGGGTACCTTCTCGGCATCCCCGGCTTGGCTAAAGGGAGTTTTAGGAGACGATTAGTCTCTGGCTTCATCCTGCCCTGGCTTTGGCTGCTAGGACTGTATATCCTTTCTGCTATAGTTGCCTGATGTAGTGTTAAGCTGGGCTGATTTAGATTGATCTCTTGGAATTACTGTTGCTGATTCTGCCCATTTCCTGACCCTGTGATTGTGTGCGGCCTGGACTGACCTTTGCCTATGACCCCAACTTTGCTATGTATTTACCGTTGGATACCTAGTTTGGTGGACTGATTACCTGTGTGTGACCTCTGGCTCTGTATTCTGGACTTGCCTGTAATCAAATCCTGGTACTGCATTTTCTGTGGGCTCCTGGTCCTCTGTCAGTCTTTCCCCAAGACACCATCCCTTGTGCATAGAAATCCTAGAGGCAACCTCTTGCTGGGACCGAGTATCAAGCATCCCAAGGCTGACTGGCAGCTTGCTGTCGGAGCAGAGTGAGATGTTAGATTGGTGCTGGACCAGGCCTTACACTCTACTTTAAAAATCCTTGATGTTCAAACCTCGGATAAGAATAAACAAAATGGTTTCAGCAAGACTGAAATCACTATTAAATTTTCTCATTGAGCTTACAACACAAGGCTCCTGCTGAGCTCAAATCCCAAGAAGTTTTGTTATCCCTGTCCAGTTGTCCAATGTGGACTATAGAATAAGTCTCCCTGACCTCATGGATTTCTCCCATGTGCCTGCATGGGAGTTACTTCAATCCAGCTTGGCCAATCCAGGTGGCCAAAGATTGTTGCTAGAAAGAAAAAGAAAAGAAGATGGAGGTGCACTGGTATAAAATGTGGATATGTGTCTCTTTTTACTCACTCAAAACCTTTGGTCACAGTTCTTCCAGGCACATAAGGCAATCCTTCTGGCAAAACAAAAAAAACTTGTTGATTCAGCCTGAAATCCATTAGTGTTCCAGGCAGTGTTATCTCGGGCAATCTAATCAGTCTGCAGTTTACCTCTGAGATAACAGAACACTTCCCATCTATGTTATTAAGATGTTAGAGTATGATTGAGATAAAACAATTCAACTTGACAACGGTTCTCCACCATTGATTAAGTAGATTGGCCAAAAGAATTATGTGTATCTAATGACGGATACATTGCAATATCTCATATTTTGTGTTCAGGTTTGGATAAACTTTAATATATAGGACCTTATTTGTTAAAGCATTCTGAGACTGGAGAAAGTAGACTAGCATAGAAGAACCTGGATGATCCAACAAACCTTTAATGGATCTGGTCCAGGACTGAGCAGGAACAGCATTATTAAGAAATACATCTCAGTTTTGCTGGATCACCCAGGTTTCATCCATCATAGTCTACTCCAGCCTTAGGAAGTCTTTAACAAATCAGGCACATTGGATTGTTGAACCTCCTCCCAAGACTTCAACCTCAATCTTACTGAAGCAGGGAAACAGGGATAGCAACAAACTATTTTGAATAGCATGCAACTCCAAAACCAGCAGATGCATTTAATTTGATGAATGCCAAAAGGTGTATTTTTTCCCCAACAATAGTGTTGTGTGATATTCAGTGTATAACATTACAATAAATGTTTTGCAAACAAGCTGTCTGCTTTTTGCAATGCAAAAAGAATGAAGAATCTCGGATATTTTTTTGGTCTTGAATTATACATGAGAAACATTTCTGTTGAAATCCATACTCATGACAAGATGCATTTCAAAGTGTTTTATTCTATGATAGCCTGAAAAATAGACTGATAGTTCCTTGCGCTCTGTAAGCTGCGCTGTGAGCGATGTGTCGGCTACAGTTGGGCATGGAAATAAAGGATGAGGGGGAAGAATCTTGTTAGCTAGGATGACACGGTTAAAAGGATTGTAACTAATTTTGGAATTGACTGCCTAGCTGGAGACCAGCGCATTACTGGAAACAAACCCTAGGCTAGAAAACAAAGCACTGTGTGAATTTAATCACGATTCTACGCCATAGACAACAGCGGGTGCTGAGAAAGACGCGTGTTAAATGCGGAAAAAATAGACGGCCAATGGTAATGCTAATCTCCCCAAATGAAGGTCATCTTCTTACCTGTTGAGGCGTGTTCTGCTCTAGTTTAGTAATACGTTTAGAGGGGAAAAAATGACTGACGTTTTTATCATTGCAGTCTGTTTTGTTGCATTCACTGAGATCTGCCTAACAACACGGTATCGTAAATACATACAATGCGTAATCAAAATCTTCAGAGAATTAAAAAAGTACCTTGGGTTTGATTTGTTAAAGTTCTCCAAGACTAGAGAAGATAGACTTGAAAACATTTGCAAACTACAAGTAGAGGATTTTTCAGAAATCTATTCCAGATTTACTGGAACACCCAGGTTCTCCCATGAAAGTCTATTCTCTCCTAATAAATCAGACCCAATCTGTTTACAGGCTAGAAAAAAAAAGTTACTGGTATTTAAAGATGATCAAACTATTTGTAAAACAGATGCCTATTTATGGCAAAGGTGTAGGTTATCCTAAAATGGAACTTTTGTGAAAAAAAAAAAATTATGAAAACCTTTATGAAGGGTGAGCCCTCCATCAGTCCACAAACCAAGCCTAGCAAGTTCCACGTTGGCTCCACTTTGCTCTTTTTTCTGGCACTTCTCTCTGGTAGCATCCAGGGCCACAATCTTCTTTCTTCTGGACTTATCTCAGATCACCCAATCTCACACCACACAGGCACAAATTGGGGCAACGTGAGATTGAGCACATTTTTTTTTAAATGATCAAACATGCCCGATTTCTGGCAATGAGTAGAAACGGCAGCCCACAGCCTTATGGGATATGTGACATATTAGTATCCCTGAGGGCTGTGGGTTTCCCCTTCTGTCTTTACTGCTACGGCAGTAAGGACGTAAGGTAAGGATCCTCCCCAAAAAATGATAAATAAAAATATCATAAAAAAAACTCCAAGTTTTTACATTTTATTAAAGGGAAAGCCACTTTTTATTCAATGTTAAAAATTTGAAGATAGGTCAGCTTTTAAAGAATAACCCATACACACTGATAACCTTTACTGTACTACATTGTTACTCCATTGTTCCATCAAGAAACCTAACCTTGATATTTCTGTGATGTATTGTCAAAAGTTGTTGGCAATCTTTTAAAAATCTACAACTTTTATGACCATAATACTGCTGATCCCATTATGAAGTTACTTGTTCAGGCACTCCCAACTTTAAGGGGACAACTGTCTCCCAATGGAGTATTTAGCTTTTGCAAAATTCACAGACCTTTAAAAATTGTAACAAAAAAATCAATAGTTTTATCTGAAGTTCAGGTAAATTCTTATTGTGTTCCCAATGTTATCCTAATAAAGTTGTCCAGACGAAAAGGATATTACACTATCAAATTAAAAAGATCTGTGCAAAGTTATCATAGTATGGATCAGGTGGATATTACATTTTTTATGTTTTATGGACACTGGAAAGCTTAAACAAAGGAATAAATGCCCAGCATATAAATATACTTAATAAGAAACCCTGCCACATCCCATATATAAAAGTACAATCATACAAAAAAGAGAAGGGGTTTTTCAAAGGCAGATATCATTGACCAAATAATTAATTTAAAACATAAAATGTATTATAATACCAATAAAAACACAAATGATTAATTAAAAAGCTTCTAAATAGATCTCAAATTTTTTTTTCAACGCGTTTCAAAAGGCATAAGCTGCTTCCTCAGTGGATTATTTGAGATATGTTAACACCAGTCGAAATATTTCAATTTTGCTACTTCCGCATAAAAATCTCAGAGCCAGCGTAAGGGATTTGGGACAAACTGCCAGAGCATCCTAAGGCGCAGGCAAGTGATGTGTTGCAGGGTGATCCCAGTGTCAGTCCTTGATCAGTTTACTGGAATATGGACAAATTTCCAAGAGATCCAAGTTCACTTGATGTGCTGCAGGGAGATCCTAGTGTCAGTCCTTGATTAGTTTTAAGAAAATGCACAAATTTCCAAGAGATCCAAGTTCACTTGCTAACAAACAAACAGGCAAGTCAATCCCACTGATAAAACAAATGAAAAGATTTGAAACATGCCAGACCTAAATGTGTTGCAGCACCGCCTGCGCTGTGGGATGCTCTGGCAGTTTGTCCCAATTCCCTTACACTGGCTCCAAGATTTTTATGAGGAGGTAGCAAATATGAGATATTTTGATTGATGTTAACATATCTCAAATAATCTCCTGAGAAAGCAGCCTATGCCTGTGGAATGTGTCGAGAGAAAACAATTTGAGATCTAGGAGGTTTTTAATTAATCATTTATGATTTTATTGTTCCTCCCAGGAGGCTGTGGGCTGCCGAAAAAAAAATGCCAAACACACTAAACTTGAGTGAGATGGGCACTTTTTACATTTTTTTTTTATTACAGGAAAGGACCTTTTGCATATGTCTGCTTTCCTCCTTCGCTCAGCAGGACCAATTGGACCAGGACCATGGAAGGATCAGTGGCATTCCATCTGTAATGGTGTCATTTTTTTTTAATACAGTTCTGCTTTGAAAGTCTTATTAGCCCTTTATATTCTTAATTAATATTATTTATCTCTAATAATCTCTATTTAGATCAACATTTAGAGTGCCACCAATCTTTACTGCAATAAAGGTCATACTATGTAGGTGGAGGCCACAAAAGAAATACTTGGGAGGGCTTGGCTTCCCCAAATTTAACCCAAGTGTTTTTATTCTTTTCCTTAAATGTATAGGATGCTTATAATACAGTGAGGCTGTACAAAAGGTGTTCATTCTACAATTCTACATTTTTATTACCTGGACAGGAACTCACCTGCACAGGGCAAGATGGACAGGCTATGTACAGTGCATGACAAGCTAAGAGCCTAAGACTAAGGACCTGCTATTATGATTGCAATCTAGTTATGCACGGTGCAGCAAAGTAAGAAGTGTAAGGCTAGGTTTGGAGGTGATTTCAAGGCTTTTTCCTCATGTTTACAGCCTGGGTAAGGCTGTAAGTAAGTGTTGCACTGTAGATTTGCAGCTCTTTTTTTAAGATCTAGACCAAGAATGTCTTTGAAGGAATGGGTGGGCCAGGAACCCCTTCCTTTTCCAGGCCAGAAATTGCAGTAATGTTTTCCTAAAGTAGCCTAAAGTACAGGAAAAAAAATATTGTCTTTTGTTCTCACTTGAATCTGGGTTGCTTTGTGTACTTCTTCCTAAATCGGTGCAGTAAACTTTTGCAAACTTTGTTTATGTGCAGGATCTTCCTGTAATGAACACTGGTCATTGCTACTCTCTGTTCATGTGGATGATCTTGCCTCTGCCCCTTTCTAGAGATTTCAGGTGTGCATACCTTCTGTGCCAATTATTAGGGTTCATAAATAAAGGTGGTTGAACAGTTTTAATTAAGTTCAATTCAAACATTATTGTCCCTGTCATCAACAGCTATGGTAGGCTAATGGAGTATGCCAACTGTAAGCCATCCGGCAATGGGATTGGCTGAGCCATGCTATACTTACCTTTGACTTATATAGTAGACTTCCGATTTATGACAACTTTGATGCTCTGGTGGCCGGCTTGGCTGGGCCACAGTATACCTTTCATTGACAACAAATATAGGTTCCGATTCAGAAATTTCCAATTCGGTACATTTTTCAAAGGTTTGGTTCAGATTTAATAGGAGTCAGAAATGTATTGTTCCGACAACACCAACACTACAGTATACCAGCTGGATTTTATATATTTTTTAGTATGAGGAGAGTAACGGGAGGATCTAGAACACACAGATATATTTGGAAACACCCAAAACCAGATGGACAGAAACTTTGTGAATAATGGCAAAGAGATCTGTGGTGTTGGAACAGCCAAGGGATTACAGAAGCCAGGGATTGACCCAACTCATCAGGCTTCACCTATAACATGAATGTCCATTTCTGGTGGACTGGTCCTTTAACTAATATATGATCGTGTTTCTGAAAACCTTTATATGACTCTTTTCTGCTGAATAAATGTTTCCATAGTCTGCCTTTTCTATGTCATATGATTGTGCCTCTGCTTTTCTTTTGCAATATCGATCAGCGTTATTCTCATCTCACGCTGTCATTTTTTAGAGTCTATATTTGATCTTTCTACATCCAGCATTGCATAAATAATTCACTCCTGGACTCGCTACTATTATTTGTTTGTTTTTTTTTGTTCCTATGTACATGGTGATTTTTTATTAGGTACCGTGTGAAAGCCTATCATCCCTACATCAACAAATCATATTAAATGCTTTGAACAATGTTTTCTTTATTGATCAGCAAATATTAATCTGGTTTTTCAGTGTGTGGAAAGAGCAAAGTGAAGAAGGAAATTGATGGAACTTAAATAAATTTCTATTGCAGGAAAAAAAAAAGATGCTGGCGAGATTATTAAATTGCAGAGAAATGTCGCCTTACATTATCTGCTATCGATTTCTTCATAACCTTGAAGGGGTTAATCTATAATATAAAAATGAAGAGTGAATTGCAGTTATGTGAAGCAGGCAGAAGTTTGGACATGTACTATGATGTATTATGGCACACAGCATTCACCTGCAGCCTGTTTTCTGTGATCTTCAGGTTTCATTCTGTTCTGGTACCACCATCATTTTCTGTGCTATATTTCCTGGATCTTTGCAAAGCACACCCAATATGATACAACCTACCCTGCAGTGGTGGCAATTGTATCTGTTTATTTGCTATATTTCCAACATATTTGCAAAGGACACCCAATTCTGGCATTGGGCACAACAAATATGATACAACTACCCTCCCTTCAGTGGTTCCAACATATCATTTTAGTTTTTTGTTTCTATGCTGACATTCTTTTAAATGATAGTGAAGCTTTTCTTTGCCCAGCAAGTTAACTTCTGACATTTTTGAAGGCCCATTTACAAGTTAGTGTTTTTACAATGTTTGTCAATGTTACCACTCTGCCAGCAGATCATCTGTTCCACAATCTGCAGCATCACCTGCATCCCCGTAGCTGGGAATTTTCCACCGTTCTTGCCATCCTCTGCACAGAAACTCAGGTTGTGCACAGCTGAAAGGGATTTTGAAGTAGGTGCTGCAGAAAATGAATAGATATGAATAGTTCAGTCTTGTTTTGCCATTGGCTGTTGGGCCTTTTTAAACCTCTTCCAGTTCCAGGCTCAGGTTGCTGGATCCTCGGTGCACTGGCTGCCTCTCTGCTAGCTAATTCTGTTTGTATATTTTGTATTTGTCCTTGGCCTGTTACCTGACTCTGCCTTTTCCGCTGCCTGTCCTAACCTCGGCCTGTTACTTGTTGGCCTCATCGCCATTCCCATGCTGAAGTCATCTGATCCATGTAACCTCCTGGCAGCAAAGCAGCCGCTGTATAATAAATGGTGCCATTCATAGTCGCACTAATGCACTTTACAACATCCCATGTCAGCATGCAAATCATCCCAAATATTACTAGTGTCCCCTCTCTGCTGCACCTCCCAATCAAATGTAAAATGGTTTTCTTTTTCTATATTAGTATTTGTATTGCAAGATGTTCTACTTGTACTATGGGTCTGATGGTAATGTAGACAGATCATGGCTGAGGAAAGTGGCTGGTGGGATGCTGTACATAGCTCACTGAGAACATTACAGCATCCAGGCTCCAAACAACCTAGCCCTGAGTGTCCTGGTTCTTGAGATAAGTCATCTAATATCAAAATCCCTGATGGATAGATGTCAGTCTGAAGGGCTAAATTTGCATACGTTCCACCTTATGTATTATGCCCATATGAGTGAAAGGTCAAAAATTCAATGAATGAAAGGGTTGGGCCAGGGACAGTCACGTTGAGGGAGTAAAGGGGTATATTATACAGCCAAGAAATGAGGAGGACTCATAGCTTGCTGCAGCTTTCAATGCACATGGCATGGTTTTTAAAGCTCTTGTAGACTGAAGAAGATGGGCCATCATGGAAGAAGAACCTTAGTGATCCAGAAAACCAAGAATGGGTTTCTTTAAAATCAAATTTGGCAAATGTTTTCAAACCCAAACCTAATCCATTTTAGGTTTGCTGGATTAGACGAGTTCTCCTATGATAGTCTATCTTCTCCAGTCTTGGAGAACTTTAATAAATTAAGCTCACTGCATGTAGTGAAATTAGATTAAGTAATTTCAGTTCAGGAGAGGAACTGGTACAACTGTACAAGACTTAAGGGTAGGAGGCTGGAGGGCAAATTTAATACAATATGGACAATATCAATAAATGGTTGTGAACATCAAAGCTTGTTGCATGGAAAGAAACTTTAGTCCATCCATAGGTAATTTATTTCAGCATCTGGCTATGCACGCACTGCTTTGCATTAAATTATACCAGAAGAAAATAAATTGCAATATGTAAATTTATTTTTTTCATTGGAACCATGGAATCATTCAAATGCAATACAGCAGTTTCCAGTCCCCATAAAACACAATCTCTCTTGCAGATCAGACCTGACAGTGGGAAGGAGCTGCGAACTTGAATGGGTCAGGAATGAAAATCCACAACGAAGGAGCGACTCCTGGAAAATGAAGATTTTCTAGACAGATATTCAGACCTTTTTTGTCTGGAACTAATTTGTGGAGCTGTAATCTTGCAGGTAATCTAAATTGTGCTCTGTGGCTCTGAATTATCATTACCTTGTACCTTGTACGGTGCTGGAATATAGAGTGGATTAAGGTGACCTGTGTTAGTCCCTCTGCTACACAACCACAAAATTTGGCTTTTAGTATATTTGAACTTAAAGCTTCCAGATTGGACCAAAGGTTGGAATTGTTCTCTAGTAGTAATTTTACAATAACTGTAACTCTTTGTTCTGCTCACAACTTGGTGCTCTCTAGGCAGTCCAATGGCCACTAGGCTCACTGGCGAGGTGCTCTGGTGAGGACTGGAAGACTTTTAGACTTAGCTTTACAAGTAATTCCATGTCACCTGCCAGGGGGATCAGCCCTATTCATGGTTGCAAAGCCAAACCTGAGGCTCAAGCTGTCCCCAGATTTGCTGCATACAGTATAAAAGCAATCTATTCCCCATAAATCCTGCCGCTCAATCAACTTTATTGCTCTAATTCTTCTCCTACCAACACATTCCTTTCACTGCAACACAACTGATTGGCCCATTATGCTTCATCTTCCTCCCCCAGAGAATACAAACAGCTATTTACACAGTTTGCAATAAAACTAAATACATACAATTATATAAAAATACAGCTGCATTAATTCCTGCATTTTATATCAGCCTGAAGTTCAGCTTTAAATACATAATACCCTCTGCAAAGTCATTTGTATCAGACGTCTCCCTAAAAATAGAAAATCTGGGTTTAGTGAGAAAGCAGAATTCATTAGATTTTTTTTGGAGTATTTAATGATCACTCAATTATTCAAATGTCCTGATTAATTATTGCCGCAGCGATAAAGTAGCACACCCAGTTTCAATTTTAATTGAGGAAGGAACCTGAATAGTAAATAGTCATTCTCCAGTGCAGCATAAATCACCATGACACACTATAGACCGGCGCAGAAATATCCATCAAACAGTCACCAGCAAAGTAATTAACATCAAACAAAGGAAATAGAAAAGAATAGGGCAAAATGTATCCAAATCCCGAGGAGCCGGGAAGACTCGGTAAACAAACAAGTTTTCTATTCTTTTTTTTATTTTGTTTTTTATTCTTTTTATTTTTTTATTCTTTTTTTGTGTGTTTGTAGCTTATCTTTAACAATAGGAAGCTACAAGTTTATTCCTACTTGAAAAGTAACCTGCTGGTTTATGGAAGATAAATGGAGCCTGCAGAGAGGTAGTGCCGCCTATCATTTATCTGCAGCATTGGTTAAAAAAAAAAATCTTTACATGTAATTTTCTTTTTTCCTACATTTATACGGGATTATCTGGCTTCTGGCTTTGAGTTGCAATATATTACCTTCTGCTGGTCTTAGGGCTCTATTTAAAAAAACAGGGAATCTGACATTCCCTCAAACATTCCCTGGTGGGAATCAATCACTGCTGCTAAAACACATGGACCTGGAAAATTCTGAATGTTTGGAATATGTGATTCCCTGCACTATATAGAGCCATTTAGGTGTACCTACAACTACAATGTAAATCAGAACTCCAGCCTTCCCTTCAATTCTTCACAGTTGTACTGGCTCTTTTTCTGGATTGAAATTGATAACTCTGATTTTTTTGCACAATGTGAACTTCTTTCAATGTGCATTGGAAACTGTAACAACTCCAACTCCGCCTAGAGATCCAGCATTATCTAGCCCCTCCCTTCCCTGACAGTCTCTGTCCCGCCCCTTTCATTAATTACTAATTTTTTCATTTTTTAGGATAGGGACATTACTTTTTTTGATTTTTTTGGTGATTATGAACCCATTAGGGAGGTGCACCCTCTCCATTCATCTTATGTCCTTCAATGGGAAATCCAAAATGTTCATTTTGTCACATTAACAATACAGGAGGAGACAATTTTTCCCCTATGTTGGTAAGATCTTCAATCACTATCTGTTGTGTATCCAAAAAAAAATCATCCTAGGAAGGAAAGTCAGTATACAATACCTCCTCATCTCCATAAGACACAGGAATCCAGTATAGGAAATCTACGCAGGATGTTATTAATTCATTGGATATTATGATGGTTAAAAATTAAATTGATGTATATTTTCAGGAAGGGTATACATACACATCATTGGCTCATGATATGCAGAATGCATCCCTTTGGCCTACCCAGCTCAGTTCTAGTATACCAATATCAATAATGTGCTTGGAACACCACTTGATGACTGCAAGTGGTAATTATTAAATATTAATTTAGAGTAATTATTATTCTCCTGATTCAACAAAAATAGAAAACAATGTATTTTTTCATAAAGAATATTATAAATGATTAAAAAAATAATCTATACATTTCTTTGAAAAATTCATGCTTCCGTGTAAAATTATTTTCCAGCAGATTGCAGAAATACAAAGCCATTCTATGCACAATCCATATCAATGAAACAGATGGCAGCGCTAGTACTGGTGATGCCAACAACTCTTATCTCAGACAGCTTAACCGGGTGATGTATGAAACTGTCAAGATATGCACATCTTGCTCCTTGCATCTGCATCGTATATTTGAAAACGTGTGATCCATCAGTCATTGGCACGGAGGAAGGGTAGTCACCCATGACATACAGAACACAGCCTAACACCGCCAGGAAATCACACTTAGGCAGGAGAACACACTCGCTTCCCTTATAAAAATAAAAGTGTATGGCTTTTGTTTAGTTATTACTGGCTTGCAAAAAACATCATAAACATTTGTGTATGTCATGTCAAAAAACAAAAAATAGATCACTGCAATAAATGAACATTGCCCCCTTATTGCATGTCCAAATGTTTTGATTTGCAAATATCCAGCATACTACTTACTGTTTGAGCTGGTGACCCAGTGACCCTGCTGAACCTTAATAACAAACAAGGACGATACCAACCCCCGGGAGGCTGTAGTTATTATTATTAATAATATTAATATTTTTAATATTTAACTGTATTTAAATTGCACTGTACATTAAATGTACAGATAGAAACAATGCCATGGGAGGAGAAGAGGATCCTGACCGAAGGAGCTTACATCTGCTCCAACAATTACTTTGTTCTGATAGACCTAAACTAAGTGTTGGGTGTTCTGGCCGATTTTCGCAGCCCAAATCACATCAGCAACACCCAAAATTCTAGGTGTTCAGATATTTAATTTCTAGGTGCTCAGATATTGCACTTTCTTCCTTGGAAACACTGATAGTATTAAAGTCACCCCCTACTTGTTTATCATTCAACAGAAAAACAGTTAGCGAAATAAGCAACAACACTCAAAAACACAAAATGTTTTTGTATAATTTTTGCTGTCATTGCCAAAAATTTTAGAATCTTTTTGCAATTTTTTCTTTAATAACATAAACTTGCCGGCCTGTTTCCAAACAGCAACTATTCTGTTCTATGGAGAGGGAAGGGGGGAAAACAAGCAAGAGGCACCCCACTCTCTTCCTTGAGTTGTTTAGTGGTCAATTGGCATCGGTTGGTTGTGTATCTTGCCAATGGATCCATGAATGATGTCAGGTGACGGCTGCATACATATCAGATTCTTGCCGAGTCCAACCAGTCGTAGGAGATTGCTCTGATGTGTGTACATAGCCTTAGGGCAGGTTCAGATCTGAAGAGGGAATAGTAGATCCTGCACAGCTGCCAAAGGTTGGCACCTTGCTAGGTGGGTGGATTCCAGAGGCTGGCACCTTGATATCCACCTGGCCCTCATACCGTAGCCCTGGCTCTGTTCTTTACAGCATTAACAGATTTGACAGCCAGCAGCCACTCACTTCTGCCCACATTCATTTTCTATTGGGGTACCACGGGAAGAAGTCACCCGTAGCATCTTTCCCCAGGTAATAATACACCGGCATGAGGAAGCGGTAACCACGCCACAATCTCACTGCTAGTCTGGGCATAACGAGACTATAAATTATTTTTAAAATAAATGACAATACAATAAAACAACCTTTCATAATCATTTCACACAATTCACACATTCAGTCTTTGCAGGTACTGGCTACACTTTCCAAATTTCTTATCTGCTTCCTAAATCTCTTTTTCCTACCCCTGTCCTATAATTCTTGTCCTCACCTGTAGCACAGTCCACTGAATTGAGAAATAATTTCGAAGTGGTTGTGTATACCCTTTCACAGCTCAGCAGGGGATGCCAATGATTACTTATCGTCATCTATGAATCATTGTCTTCATGGGGTTCACAGCAGGTCAGTTTTCAACTTGTCTGTCAATCAGACATCTAAGCAAGCATATCTTCCTGCATGCATATGATTATATACAGCCTGTTATCACATCGATTCTGCTGTGACCTGTTTTGTTATGATGGTTTTTACTTCAACCAGTTCAGATCTAACAAATGTATACTTTCTTTTTAACCAGGGCAATTTCTTTTCTTTTTTTATTTTTTACAATTTCACTATCCATTCAAGAATTCCGTATCACATATGATACATAAATATATGATCACAAAGGGAAACAGAAGAAGTTTTCTAGATACAGTATACAGATATTTTCCCTAATCTCCCAACCCAGATTCACTTCTGAACTTACTCTCTCAATAAAAGTTTTTAAGCACCATTGATTATATTTATTGGGTGCAAGTAAACAGTGAGAATAGCTCTGCCCCTCTTGATGGAACTCTTGTTTTTGCATTTAGCTGAGGCAATCAGGGGCAGCTTTACTATGCAGTCTTATATTTACGTAATATTTAACATTTTCAGGGAATGGGTAAAGGATACTATGCACCTTTCTACTCATTTTCCAAGATGAGAAAGCATATATCTAGGGGTCTCGTTATCAATTTGGCTTACAGATTTCAAATATGCTTACCACATTCAAACCCCTACAAAACATTGTTTTTGGATTACTTCCTATCTGTCTGACCGCTCCTTTCAAGTTCTTTCAATGGTAATTCCTCCTTTCCCACGATTCTCCCTGTTGTTCCTCAAGGTTCAGTCTGTGGACCAGTTCTCTTTTCCCTGTACACCTCCTCTCTCCCTCCTTTTATGGACTTCTTTGGTTTACAGTACCATCTGCGTGATGATGACATTCATATCCATCTGTCCACTCAACCTGGATAAAACAGAACTCATCATATTCCCCCCCATCTAATTACAAAAATCCCCCTGACATATTCCTAATTGTTAGAAACACTATCATTCGCCCATGCCCTGAGACACGTTGTCTTGGGTTCACCTTTGATTCTACCCTCTCATTTAGCCTTCATATTCAAAACATTTCCAGGGCCTGTCACCTGTGCAACATCTCCAAAATTGTCCCTTCCTGTCCCCAGAGAGACCACCAAACTCCTTGTACGGGTTCTTATCATCTCTCGTCTGGACTACTGTAACATCCTCCTCTCTAGTATTCCACTAACCCGACTCTCTCAATCTATTATGAACGCTGCAGCCAGACTTATTATTATGTATTTATGTATTTATGACTTATGTATTTGTTTATACTTCAACTGTCCCCCTGCCTATTGCAATACAGTAGGTTTTTGTGCAGAAGAATGTGTGATGGTGGCATTTACAGAAATTTTTTTGATTGACTTAAAGCAGAACTTTCATTAAAAGACACTTACTTTTTCTTTTGCAGATCCTCAATCTCTCCGCAACTGGCTTTCATCCAGTCCCACGCCGTCCTGACTTCTTTCTTTGACTCACCGAGGTGCAGGCACGGGTGGCAATGGGCACAGCCATCTTCTTTCATCGTCTTCCAGCTTCTGACTATGTGATCTGATCTTGCACTGCTCAGAAGCATGACGTTTTCTTCTGTAAATGTAAAAAAAAATGGAATGTGTCATGAAATGGAATATCTCTCTGTAAAGTTAACAAATGTGTTTTGATGAGCTCCTATGGAGTTTGGTGATATGTGGAAAAAAAAATGCATGGGTGTACATAAAACCATTCTCTTTTATGGCTTAGGACACTCTTGGATATGAAATGTAGGGCAGCAAGTGTGTTTTCTCCTCCTCCTAAAATATTTATTATTCTTTCTTTAAACTAATATTTACATTTATAGGGTCCAGTGATGTTCAAATATGAGGACCCGCTGTTATCCATTCAGGGCCAGTTGCTCTGGCTGCACAGTGGCAGAAGCTCTACTTAGCTGCTGAATAAATAGGTGGAGCTCTACATCATTTAAATGTATTCTGCCAATTCATTCAATGGAAATCCACAGCTGTCAATGTTCTCAAACTAAATTGGCTGAGCCTATGCTAACCCTGTCATTTATGGGTATACAGCCAATTCACCCAGTTGAGAGCTGTCAGCATTTGCCAGCCGAATGAATTTGCTGAGCCGAAGTTATACCTGTCAATGACAGCTATATGGCTCAGTCAATCCAGCTGGTAAACACTAACAGATGTCAACAGCCACTGGATTGATTTAGTCTACACTATAACTATCATTGACAGATATATGTGCAGGATATCGAAACTCAGAACTGAGCCCAGATTGCCCAAATTCAAGTTGCAATCCAAGGTTGGAGTAGCTCAAATCTGCGTCAAAATTTACTTGGATCAGAACTCTCCAACGACAACTGCCATCAATATGTTTCATGTCACCATAGTGGTGCTTAAAACATTTGATGAGAAATAACACAGTAAAATACAATACAGATCTAAATGATTTAAAATTATCTAAATAAAACAGTTTTTTTTAATATAAAACCATAAGTAAACTAATACCTAAAATTATTTAAAATTCATAATACGCATTATATAGTATTAGTAATTTAATCTTCATGATTGCTAGGATCAGAATTATGGCACATTTTCTATGTAGAAAATAAATGCAATCTGACTTTTGCATGATGAATAAAAGAATAAAAGGGAACAAAAAAGGTTTTTTACATAATAAAAAAGCTATATATAATATCTGGATAAGCTGATTAAATAAGCAGATACCTAATAAGCATACAATAAAGAAATATACTTAAACCATATAAAGATAGAC